>NC_064774.1:13293647-13640132 GCF_011397635.1 Epinephelus fuscoguttatus
TGACAGCTTATGGACTGAATGTCCTGTGCAGAACAGCAGCAGTGTTGAAAAATAAATATACCGTGAACCACAGCTGAGTAATTCACTGGTTGTTGGAGCTCGTAAAATTGTGTTTACATGGCGAGGCGCGTCCCGTAACCCCGATACACTCACACAGGAGCGCGGGCACGGCCATGTACTGTACACTATGTGCGGCTTAGGCCTCGACTTGACAGGTGCACAGTTCAACTGTGAGCAACACGGTGCACTGAGAGTAGTTGCCGATTGAGTGTGAGCTCGGTCGGTGGGCAGTTTCGTTGTGCTGTCAGCTACGAATAACCGCCACCGAAAACTGTTGTTGATGTGTAATAACGTGTGGCAGGCGATTTATGTATTCCCGCTTCCGAGCCCACACACCGTTACGGCCTCTAACGTTAACCCCCAACGTCTCTCGCCTCCTGCTGAACTTAGACAGACTCGACAAGCGTCCGTAACATGGCGGCAAACTTACCCCTTTCAGTCGCTTCATGAGCGTGTTTTTCTGCCCGCTCTTCGGGAGGTTTCTTTGCTCCAGGGCGGCTTTCAAATCCGCGACACGGAGCGATTGTAGAGGTTTTCCATCAAGCGTAATATCTTCGTCCGCCATTTTGCTCCCTCCGCTTGTCTAAACTCCAACAAGCGTCGCTACGGCTGCTGCTCAGCGTCACAGCTCGGCAGTTTCCGGAAGGGCTCGGCTTATCCGAATCGCATGACAGAACGGTGACAGTTGGAAAAGATGTTGAGCCAGTTTGGGCCCACATCCACATAATATTAAGACTTTTTTAAATTTAATTTATTTATTTATTTTTAATTTTAAATAGTTTTAATCTTGCTTTAATTAATCTACTTAAAAAATATATATTTTTGCCCGGCAAATAACAAAATCATCTATTTTTGGACACCAATACTGCAATAAATAACCAAAACACATTCATTTAATTGCAAAAGATGTATTTGTGCATTCTGAACAGGAATACAAGACAGACACCAAATGTAGTGTTAAAAGCAAGGGGGTGTATCACTGTAGGAGACTTCTATACCTCAGCAAATACAGATAACAGACTCAAATGAGTTCACATAGTGTAAAAAAAACCCCTTTCTTGTACAAAAGAAAAACAGCCTTATCTTTGAACTGTAACTTAACATATTTTTCCCAGGGGAAAATAAAAAAAAAAAGTCAGTTGTAAATTACCCAGTAAAATCACCCCACGGTGAAGGATGTGCATATATATATATAAAAATTAAGCAAATTAAAGCCATGCAAAGTGGAAAGCAAATAACATAAAAACTTGACAGTAATAAATATACTGCTAAAGGTTACTTGCCGATCATGCTCTCTTCATACAAACAGTATTAGAGCCTGTTTTGGCAGGCAGGTATTCATTAGGTAATACTTCAAACCTCCACAGGGTGGCACTGCAGCAGAGAGAATGTAAAAGTAGTGACAGAAGACACAGTCGTAAAATAATGATTTAAAACTGAGCCACACAGCTGAGAAGATGATTATGCAATGCCCTGATGATACTTATACGGATCTGAGAATAAAACTTGAATATTAGTTTAAACAACATGACTGATGATACATTATATTCCAGCTTTGTGGAGCACCATTTGTAGTGTGAATGTGAGAAACATCGTGTTTGTTCAACTTCCAGTCGACTTTTTGTTCCATCACAGCTTCATATTTAACGTATGTATGAGCTGTATGTGCGTAGACCGACGCATTATATCTCAAAAGTGGTACAAGTAGACACGGTAGTGGTCAGACAGTAATACAATGGTCTGAAATAGGAAACAGGTAAGTGTTTTGTTGGATTTAAAATGCAAAATATTTCAATCACAAAGTGTGCTGTGCTGTATTTCACAGTTTCTACTAAGGCTGGGCAAAATATGTCCTTCAAATATTAAAGGGACAGCTCA
This sequence comes from Epinephelus fuscoguttatus, assembly GCF_011397635.1. Classification (NCBI taxonomy): domain Eukaryota; kingdom Metazoa; phylum Chordata; class Actinopteri; order Perciformes; family Serranidae; genus Epinephelus; species Epinephelus fuscoguttatus. Next base: position 13,295,586 of record NC_064774.1, read on the forward strand.
TAAGTTGGGTTGTATGCTTTGTTTTTCCATTCGACACCCCATTCTGACGGCTTCGCTTCCCCATCTATGCTCTCGTCAAAGCTACAAGACTCTATTAACAAAAGCAGTAATTTTGCCTCACTGAACACGCGAGCTGCTGTTCTGCTATGGTGCTTTAAAGGGCTAGTTTGGGTTTTGAAGTCCCAAATAACATGATCAAGTTAGTCGTAGACCAGCAGCTCCTGTGATCAGCTCTGCGATGGAGTCTGGCTTTGAAAATAGTGATACAGTTTCATTTCCTGTGAGAAATCGCTGTCGGACGCTAAGGTAAAGCTGCGAGAATGTTCTCAATATAGCATACACTTAAACTACTCCTCTACAGCAGTACATCGCTTAGCTTGCGTGTCAGACTCCAGGGTGCTTCTCCAAACTGGCAACATGCCGAGTGACATCTACTGTATGTAATACACTGACAATGACCAAGTACCTCATATAACCGTACTTAAAACTATCCCTTAAATATCCATCTTGATGTGATGCAAGTATCATACCCAGCCTTAGTTTCGACCTGACTTTAAATGATCAAAGCAAATGTGAGAAAGTACTCTCTACTTGCACGAGCGTCTTATGGGAAATAAACATGAAAAGCGAGGAAAGCCAAAGAAAGTCGAGCGTGCAGTCACAACAAGACGTGTGCAGACAGGTGAGCTCGGTAGACAGGTTTGTTATCCATTGCCAGGCTATCACATGACTGTGGGAAAGAACAGGATTAGGCAACATCTCACCCAGCTATCATTACTCACTCTCAGTCACTCAAATATGATCTCCCTCTGTCAAACAGGATTTTAATTCGTCTTCTTGTGTGCGACTGCATGAGCGTAAACTGAACACGTGTTGAGAAGATGGTTCTTGTAATCCTCCACGAGTGGAACTGTACTTTGCTTTCTAGTGGAAATGGGCACGACACAAACACGACACGCACTTGCACAGATTAAGAATGGAAGTCGGGCCTCTTCCATTTCTTCCATATTAAGCCCAAAAACACGATATGCTGCCTCAGCAGCTTCAGAATGATGCTCACAAAAGGCCTTTCAGGTTAACAGTAAGAAGTAGGTCAGAACCAGGATGTAAGGCCTCCTTCTGTGCTATTTTTGGAACAAGGGGGATGGCTAAATAAATAAAGGATGGAAGGAAAATGGCTATCATGTGAGGAAAAGAAAATATGGCCAACATAACAAAGCAAAGCTCCCAAGATAAACAGTCCCGCACGGACGCTCAAAGCCTTCAAGGGGGCTTCAAATATTCAATAAGTTAACACTCAAATAGACAAGTGTGCCTGGCATCAAAGCACAGAGGTCAGTATATAAACAAAAGGCAAACCAACACACACTGGGAGGACAGGAACCAACACAGTCGAAACCCAGCTCCCTAACAGCTGCAGCGAGGGTCAACACTTCAACTCCGCTTGCTTCAATCCCATTCAAACAAAAGGTGGTGAAAGAGTCTAACAACAAATAAGGCATTTCAAAGAGAGAAAATATATGTGTAGTGTAAACAAAGTTTTTTTTTTTTTTACGCAAGTGGTACGAAATATCACGAAGATATTTCCGCCAGGCGCTGGAGCAGAGTGGAGAAGCCCGCGGCCTGCTGGGAGAGCTCGGCGACGCGGTCCACCATCTCCTGGGTGGCGGATACTGACGGGTAGTTTTGTGCAGCGCCTTTTGTTGCCACGACAACTGACTTCAAGGCCTGGCAGAGTCGTCCCCCTGAGGTTGTTATCTGAAGCAGAGAAAGGAAATAAAAACTGTCATTGTCCATTAAGTTAAAAGCATGTATAGTGTACTATACTATTCACACCAATCTTCTCTACGCACCTTGGCCCGGAGGTCAGCAGAGGTGAGAAGGCGGGAGCGTGTCCCCGATGAACACCAGCTTGTGTGCCGTCACGATGAGACTCTTCCCTCTGGCGGAAAATGCGGGCGGTTGGTTCCCCTGCACGCTGCTGAAGAGCACGTCGATGGCATCTGCCAAACAGGAGAGGTGAGCGAGACTCTGGGAAGAGTAGAAGGACAGCAGCTCCGAGTCCTCCAGGAGAGAGACACAGGAAGTGGAGGATGGAGTCAACTGTAAAAGGAAAGATGATATTAGCGTTTGAAAGGGACAGAGTCAAATACTTCATTGGCAATAAGTAAGGGTTTCTACAGCTTAAGGCAAGATGAAGATGAAATTTAAGACCAGCTTTTCAATAATCAAAAGTGAGGGTAAGGGACAATTTTTCCCAAATAATTATTGTAAGACAAAATTCGACTTTTTTGTCCCTTGCTGTAGCACAGAACTTGGAAATACCTGGCATTTGTTGGCAGGTTTCCTTTGCAATTTTGTGTTTCTCACTCTGCGTGTTGGATTCTACTGTCTGTGCAGTGGCAGCTAGCTAGCAGACAGTCAGTACGTTTACATGCAGCTTAAGAAAATTGAATTATTGGCGTAGTCCGACTGAAACTAGACATTTAAATGCATGTAAACAGTTTAGTCCGACTGAAATTGGACTAACCATAGCTCGACTACACCTAGATAATTCAATTGAAAGTCGAACTATTGCTGCATGTAACCACTTAGTCTGACTGGAGTTGGACTCGGCGTTCTGTGCATGCACCATTTTTTCTTTTGCGGGCTTTCACCCGGAAGAAGGAGAAGAAGGAGATGACGAAGCAGCAGAGCAGTAACTCCCGGAAAAACAAACAAACAAACACCATGGTGACAGACAAGCAAAAACCGGAACTAGCTCAATACACACTATATTAAAAAGGACACAGCGCCGCCTATCAGAGGAGTCAAACGTACTTGGTCAGAAATTAGATTTTCTCTTCTACATGTATACTCAGACCTGACGAGAAGTCCGACTTGACTGATTAGTCAAGCTATGAGCTTAGCTCGACTACTGTGTTCATGTAATCATCACTATTAAGTATCATTTTCCTGGGGTGTCGGTGGCTTAGTGGCAGAGCAGGCGCTCCATGTACAAGGCTGTTGCCGCAGCGGCCCGGGTTCGAATCCAGCCTGTGGCCCTTTGCTGCGTGTCATCCTCCCTCTCTCTCTCTCCCCCTTTCACGCTTGACTATCCTATCTATAAAGGCAAAATGCCCAAAAAAAATCTTAAAAAAAAAAAAAAAGTATCATTTTCCTGATGAAATGAAGAAATTGTAAGGCTAAATGGACTTGACTTTGAGTCCCTGTAACAGCTGAGAAAGTCCAAACAAGGAGAATGAATGAGAAACATTAAATTAAATACACAACAACCATGGATTCATGCTTTCAGTCATTTTGCTGTACTGCACTTCACATAGGTTAAAAATGACATTTAAATGAGTCTTTAGTAAAGCTGCAATAATCAGTTGATTAATTAAATGGCCACAATAATTATATCCAGTTTCTAAGCCAAACTGTTGCAGCTTCCAGCTTCTCACATATGACAATTTGGTGGTTTTCACCCTTTTTTTCGTCACATGTGATACGTAGCTGTCTTTGTTTGGGTTTTGGGAAATTATAACAGTAGTTTTCCACTATGTTCTAACATTTTATGGACTAAATATTTAATTGAGAAAGTAATTCAAATATGAATCCGTAATAAAAAATAGTAATTAGCTCTAACCTCAAGCAACCATTTATCTAAAGACTCATCCACATCAAGAACAAAAATTGTAATAATAACTATAAAAAATAAGCAATGAGTCCACATCTCAACTGTAACGACGACAACGGTGGCAAACAGTATCATTGGGATCACTTTCAGAGCGATTTCATGAACAGAGACACTGACAGCCAATCAGAATCCATCCTAATTTACTGCAGACACAGCCGGAGCGTGCAGCACGTGTCTTCTGTTTACAGAACATTATCATTCATCAGTGTGAATGCTCCACGCTGCCTTTAACTCCTGAACATCAGAGCTTCGTCATGTAAACAAACGTATGCAGGCCTCTGATTAATGGTGTGTAATGTTGTTAATGTAACATGTGCAGTCTTATACATAACTTAAAAGCCAGAGAGAGTCTCACACACACACACACACACACACACACACACCCATATATACACAGTACGTCAGCAAGTGACTGAGCTTTTCTGTCTCTTATTGTCCTGCAGCTTTCGTTCTATGTGAGGCAAGATTGTTAAGATTTACAAGTGACCTCTTGTTGGTCGTCTGTGGCGCAACCAAGGAATCCAGCAAGGAGTAGAAAACATGCAGACTGAGAGATAAGAAAACATGACCTCAGTCTCGAGCGACAGAAGACGAAACTGACTCAAGAGAAAACGTAAGACAATGACTGATTGTAATTTTGCTTCTGTGTGCTGTCACAAGCCTTGATGTTGGATTCCCTGAAGAACAAAAGCCTAAACATCAGAAACACACTCTGAATCTCATGGCCTGATGGATGTGCGTGCAGATTCACGGGGAAGACATCAACAAAGGGTTAACGTGATATAAAGTCAACTGGTGTTGTGTAAACACAGTAGGTGTAGACTGAGGATGGATTTTGACGACATCGGTAGCCAAAAAGCTGCAGTGAGCTGGATTAATGAGTCACAGTGCTCATTAGTAAACAGGGCGCACTGTGAACACAGAGTGAATCAATGACTTATCTGTGCTGACTTGCTACGTGTGTTTCTGTGCAACACAAATCATGTAAGAATCCTTTGGACTGTAGGAGCTAACGACTGAGTGTGTGGAGGTAAAAATAGAGGAAGGGACTCACCGTTGGCTCTGCAGTGATTTGTGTGTGTCCATTCTCACCCAGGACGTCCGGAAGTGGATCAGGTTTACCCTAGTGTGGGACGGATAGAACAGTCAGGGGTGTTTACAGACACGGCTACTGTCCATGTTTGATGTATTTAGGGCTACACAATGTGAGGAAAATATCCGATAGTGCGGTTGAATATCCCCATATTACTTGCGATAAAAAAAAACAGCTTAGTTCTTGACTCAGGCTTTCACAGTACTTGTGAATGTGCCATGTTCTTTGGGTTGCCTACCAAACTTGGTACTTTTAAGGGGACCAACTGAATTACGTCAGTACTACCAATTCGATTCATGTTAAATCGATCAGTGCCAAATGTTGCCACCTTAGAGTGGATCTGGGTGAGAACGCGGGGTTTCGACAAGAGGCGGAAGTGCTACAAAGCACCCCAAGGTCTGGAAAGCGGGCAGCAACAGAGCTAAACTGAACCGCTAGATTCAACGTCAGACCGGAGGCAGAGCCACAAAGCCTGGACGTGGTAACAGACTGCCACAGTCATTTCATCAGATTGCACAATTGCATTAATTTGTTTCATCTTGTTTCATTTTATCTTAGGAAAGAACTGTGTAGTCATCAATGCCTGATGCCTCTAGTCTTTTTTGTTCTACATGTAAAGGTATATAGCTGTTTGGGTCAACCATGGTATCGGATCGGTATCGGGTATCGGCTGATACTCAAAGCCACAGCATCTGGATCGGTATCACAACTGACAAAGCTGGATCGGTGCATCTCTAATACAAAGTACTGAAAAAAGGTATCGTTGGGTACCAGAGCCAGATCCTAGGTACCAGAACAGGAACCCAGACCAGTATCAGTTCAAATATGAACTGTACACGACCTTGCCGACCAGCCAACTAACAAACAGAGCAAGCTATACAGCTAGAACTGTGAAAATTAATGGATATATAAGTGGTCTGCAAAGATCCAGTTTTTCATGCAGATGTTGTACAACACATCCATTAATTTCATCATGAAAACTGACCTGTAGCTTGACGTATCCAACGCTGTCTCCAGTTGGTACAGGTGCGGGGATGGGAGTCAAGCCGATCCCTGCGTACTCATTGCTGGGGTCATCTTCTCCATCAACAGGGCCCACTGTGAGTGTCACAGTCGACACAGTGGGAGGCAAAGGGAAAGCAGGCTGAGGGGTCGGGGGCAGGGGCCTCTCCTGGATCCAGCTACCTTTACGTGAGCCCATGCCTCCTCCTGATGACTTCCCATCAGGCACGGGGAGTGCAGGCAATGGCCTGCGGGACAGGGAATCTTGGGAAGGCAAACGTGGTCGGCCCTGAGCCTGCAAGAGCAGGGCACTTTCTTCAAGGGAGCGCTGGATGAGCGTCAACAGCCCTTCAGATGGAGGAGCGTTGCCAATTGCGGATAACGCCGGGAGAAGGTCTGATAGACGAGCCCACGCCTGCTGAAGAGGCGGTGGTGGATCATCTGAATGACTGGCTTTCCAGGTCGACAGGATTTCAGCCAACGAGGTGGCCAGGTCCCGTGATGACAGGGTGGAGGCCGGGCAGGAGGCCGTGCTCAGCACTGAGTGGACAAGGCTGGAAAGCGTTGCTCTCCACTGCATGTCGCCTGAACCGTTACTAGAAACAGAGAGGCGGCGAGTGGAAGTGGAGGAGGATGACAAAGAGTGAGGGAGGACTTCGGAAGTCAAGGCAGGCATGTCATAGATGCCACAGTCTGGCTCAGAAGTGTCCTGATTATGACCTCCGCCACTGGCTCGTTTCTCAGATCCAGGGACACGACAGGCCTGTCCAACCTGGCCGGCATCCTCAGCAGAGAGGCTGATGGTGGACTCTCCTGGGCCCAGAGGCACACCTGGAAGTGTAGGAACGCTGTATACATCGTCATCAACTTCGTCAGGCTGGACATCTGATGTAGACACATTCAGGGAAAGAGTGGGGACATCATAGACCTACAAGGGGGGAGAAGACAGAAGATTTTTTAATTGTATGTGTTGCTTACTTTATGCTTGTGTGGACAGAGAATGATTTCTATGGAGTGGGAACAAATGTAAGGGGTTTCTGTGTCAATAATTATTGACGAGAGGCACCCAAGACTAAAGTTCACTTTGTGTTCAGTGTGAACACACCATTAGACTTGACTGAAACGTGTCTTGTGCATGGCTGATCAGACTGAATGGCATCACAGAGTCACCACAAAAGCAAAACGGAGTGCAGGGAGACATTTGTCCCCTTAACCAGCTGAGAGTAAAAACAATGCGTCCACATACAGTAACTGCAGGCAAGGAGGAAAAAATAATCCAACAGCTGGCAGACATTTTTAAGTAACATTAAAGGGGGAGACCACTGGGGGTTAGGGTGCTGCTGGTGGTGGTATGGCCTTGGCATGGCCCTGACAGATGGGTGTGACTGAGAGAAAATAGCAGCAGCATTTGGACTGGATAGACAGGCTCCCACGGCAGAGAGAGACAGGTGTGGCCTCGCCTTAAAGGGGGGCAGGGAGACAGACCAATGGTGGAATGTGGGAAGAAATGGTGACAGGGTATTTGATAGTCATCTCTTGTTAGTGAAACGCTACACTTGTACAGACATGAACTAAACACACCAGTTTACCACAGTTCCCAGCAATTTCATGGTCAATCATATCAACCACAAGGATTATTATTTGACTGTCAGAAAATAAAAGAGCGTAATTATAGGCACAACACGCATATATAACATGTTATACGCTTTATATTTTGTTGAGTTGTGAAGTCACAGCATTGGAAAAACTCTGATTTTTAATGTTAAATTGCTTGATTTAGTGTTTTTACCAGTTTAAAGCACCATCTCTGTTTGTTTTGGAGAGGAAGAGACCTCTGCGGATAATTCAGCTCTTGGTAAAAGCCTGCTGCTAAGTGGTATCTTTACCTCTGTCTCAGAGTCAGCTTGTGGTGGTACACTGCGAGGGGTGTCATAGATACCGTCATCATCACCCAGGGAGGATGGGACTGGACGCTGCCACCTGCCACTGGGAGGAGTATCATACACCTACCAAGACAACAGAAGCACAAAACCAAATTATGACTGCACGTTGGTCAAAATTTGAATCATTTTCAAACATGCTGATGAAACTCAAACGACATGCAAATCCAAACCATACACAAACTCTCGAGAACACGTTTTTGGAGTAGTTAAAGGGTGTATAAACCTATTAAATAACAATGATAATAACCTGCAACGTAACACGTTTCTAGTTTGAACAGTGTGATAAGCGGAGTAGCTCCACATACCTGGTCATCCACATCATCTGCGTAATCCTGACTTTCTCCTTTTTTGTTCTGCATATTGTTGCTTTTTTCCAGGCCGTTATTCATCCGTTCATCCTTACTCTGAGGAACTCCTCTTTGTTTGTCCTCTTCTTGCTGCAGGCCTGCATTAGTAACCTGAGCAGTGGGTTTGGGAACAGAGTTAGAATCGGCAGATGACGGTGCAGCATCTTTCCTGGTGACTCCTCACTGGAGGAGCTGGCGGAGGAGGTTTGCGGGCAAAATTTGGTGATCCAGGAACCCTGACCTGGCCTGCTCTGACCAGCAAAGGTGACCCACGATGACAGGCCAGGCCGGGTTTGCCTCTGGCGACTGCAGAGTTGGGTGAAACGCCCTTGAGCAGAGGTCTGGGAGATGCTTGGACAGGGGATATGTGAGATGGATGCTGGTGAGCCAAAACTGTGGCTGAAGTCCTGTGAAGGCTTGTTCCCACAGAGGTGGGTGTTTGGTACACCCCTGGGGTGTCCTGGCTCACTTTCGGCTGAGGGGTACCGGGTGTTCCACTGGGGCCATTAGAGCAGACAGCAGTGCCCACAACTCCTCCTGTTGGGGACTGGTAAACATCATCACCTGCAAGGGGTGTGCCTTTAGGCACCAAGTAACAGTCGTCAGAGTGTCCTGCTGTTAGTGTTTCTCTAGGAACTAGATATGTAGTGTCCTCTGGTTCATCAGCTGCCCGCGGTACTCCAGTGGGGGAGAGGTACACAGACTCTGAAGCCATGAGTGGCGGCCTGGCATGCTGAGCTGCTGAAGGCATGGGACTTACTGGAGTCTGATAAAGTGTTCCTGTCGCTTCTGAGCCCCGTCCTCTCAGAGAGGGTGAGCGCGGACGCCCCGTCACCCCTAAATCCCAGTCAGGTCTGGGCCGGGTGCCAGAGCTGGAGTGGGAGCGTGGGCGCCCACCCTCGACTCTGCGGAGCTCCCCCGGCCTTGAGGCAGCTCCTCGTCCCTCGCCCACAGCTGGCGGGGAGCGATACACTCCATCTATGTCCTCTGCACTACTGCTGACAGCAGTCCGGGCCAGTGGGGGAACAGGCGACAGGTAGACGGAGTCCTCAGCAGGGTTACGTCGGGGGTCTGAGCCTGGGGGCGGGGCGGTCTGGAGGAGTCGAAGGCGGTTCGCAGGTGCAATGCCCTGTCTGCCATGTAGGGAGCAGAGCCACCAGCCTGGCCCGCCACTCTGCTCCTGTTCAAGAACCATCAGGATGTCACCCTTCCGGAAAGCCAGCTCCTCTGGGCTTTCGGCCGTGTTGTCAAACAGCGCCTTTGCCAATACCGTCTGAGAAAGAGGACAAAAACAGCAAAAATCATAAACATGGACCCTTCCCTTCAGTAACTCACACAACACACGCCAAGAACAGGTTTTAATCTACAGCCTAAATTCACACAAGCTAGTGTCTCACATCTGCTCACCACAAACAAACAAGTACATTGACGTGGCAGTGCCAAGTCAGGGGCATAAAAAGGTCGATTGTTCAGGGCTATTGAATGGAGAGTGAATACGAGTGAATAGGGAAGATCTCGTAAAATGTCCGTGCGAGAGACAGAGGGACAGGAAGAGGATGGGAGAACGCACAAAGAAAATTTTAAAGCGTAAAAACGAGCATCATGACATAATTCACAGCTGTGTCAATAATCATGGAGCTGAGAGGGAGCGAGGGGCACAGTCAGGGAGGATCAATGATCAAATGGACACAAGGGCTTAATGGTAATGAGCGAGATGAGAGGGAGGGGGAGGGGATGAGAGGCACATCTGTCCCTTTGCTGTTTAGGATTTAATTGCCAACCCAAAGCCAGAGAGTCAGGCCCCCTTTCATTTTCTAAACCAACCCCCTGGGGACAGCTAGGCTCCATTGAGCCATGTGGGACCCCCTTAGAACAGTAATGGAGGCAATGAGGATCCTAATAAAATATATAGACATGGTGAGAACGTACAAAAGGTAAAAGCGTGCAAAGTAGATTATATATATGTGTATTTTAGTTTTGATTGCATGTGTACTCAAGAAGAAGACATGCAAATGCACACACACAAAGACACAAACACTGTACTCACAGAGACAGACATTATTGCCAAGATAACAGTTATGTCTCAGAGAGAAACTATAACTCCAGAGTCCGGATCAGTCGGGGTCGTCCATCTAGATCAGCGGTGCTTCTATGGATGTCCTGGTCGCCGGAGAGGCTCGGTGCGGAGGCACAGCTGAGTCCGGGAAGGACACATCTCAAAGTCCGGGTCGTCTCCGCCTTCATAAAGATCCTGAAATCAATGCACAAACGCTTTTCACGACTCACGCACATCACACCGAGACTGTTGGTCAGCCTCAACTCGTACGCTACGAGGCACATGTGAAATAAAAGGTAGGGCAGGCAGCGGCAACACCTGTCTATCATTTCCACGCCCAGTAACGTTACGTTAGAAGCAACCCGCTAAGCTAACGTTAGCTTAGCATCGTAGCGAAATAACCCGGTGTGCACTCGCTATTAAATATGTATTATAAAGTTATCTATAACTATTCAGATTAAAATGATAATTCAATTGAACAGTAGCTAGCTAATATAACATTAGCCGTGTTGTCGCGGCCTAGCTACCAACATTAGCTAGATACTGTTAGCTATGATAACGCTGGTTATCTTCATCGCCTTTCGCTGCTAACGCCAAAGTTCAGTTCAAAACAACAATGGCACCGCCGGGGGAAAACGGTTAATACGCGCACGAGCCAACGTTAGCACCCAAAGTACCGTTGTTAAAATAATTACCTTGCTTTATTCTCTTATCGCCCATAAACTTCGCGTCGGCGTACAGTCTCACAAACGTAGAAATCACTTCTTTTCAGGCGTGAAAATCTGAGGCCATCGGCGTTCAATCATCTTCGGCGATGACAACAACGCTATCTCCGCCTCCTTCAGGGGTTGACGCCATTCACTGATCCAGTAGCATAGCGTGCGCGTTAGCTTCAGGTTGTAGACCTATCCAACATCTGTGAAATCGCGCAGGTATCCGCAGCCGTGAACACACCACCTCTGTGATTGGCTCGGCTTTGTGTGTTGCATTTAGGGACGTCCGGATTTTGCTGTTCATCGGAAAACTAAGCTGTAAACTGAGGAAAAAACAAGACGTGCGCCTCGAGCTAATACTATCATCCGATGGTAAACAACATTTAATATTCCCTAAATGTATAGCATATTTTTGGGAGGCACTTGGTTGTACAACTGAATCAAAGAGCAGGCAACTGCACTGGGCTGCTTGCTGGCGGCTTTTATTTTGACATCGTATTATTTACCCGGAAACTGGCTATAGCTACGCGTTTATAGAGGTAGTCAAAAGTCCAGGCAGTAGACTTTGATAGTCCTGTAACAATTTTTTAGATTTTGGTTGAACCTTATCTTCAATACCGCATGAACTGCAGGGTGAGATAAAACGTTTGATCACATTTGCGCATTTGCATTAGTTGTTTATACAATGTAGCTGCGTAAAAACATAAACATGCTCCAAATAGTCTTGATTTTGTCTCTTTAAGTATACCAATCAACTATTTATTATTGTTGTCACCATGTGTCAATTATTAGTTGAAGTGACTTAAGAGAAAGTGGCTTCAAGCTTCAATTTGAAGCATTCAGTTTGGGCACCACTGCTGTCAGAGTCCAGGTGACCTCTGCCCTAGTTACCCAATGTTTTCATAAAATATATCCGTGACTTCATATTCGTTGCTCACAGGTGATGTTGAGGAGTGTATTCAGGTGCCTTAGGACCAATCCTGTCGCTGGCCAAAGAAGCATGTCTCAAAGCAGCCTTGCTGGAAAGGTAGCCGTTGTCACTGCCTCCACAGATGGGTAAGAATTACATGATGAATGCCTGTGCTGCCCTAAAATACAGAGATTAGTAAGTAAGAAAATGGCTTCTGCAATAGTTATCTGCTGCTCTGATGAAGCACTGACACAGACAGACAAAAAAAACTAAATTATGCAAATTGTATGAAGCTGGTATTGAAAGCATCCTCACCTTTGCACTGACCGCAACACCTCAGGTCAAGACAGGGAAATCCCGGGCAAAGTGGTACATCAAACTGTATTTAAATTTAAAAAGGAGATACCATCCCTTGCTGAAAAATTTTGCCTGTACTTTTAAAAATATTTTACATGTCTGAAAAATATATGAACAAGAACAGCAAGTTTCTGTGACAGTACATATCCAGGGGCTGTTTGCCTTTCAACACCATGGTGGCATTATTCTTGTCTTTGGAGCACAAAGGCGGATGTTTTGTTTCAAAATTTAGGGGGGACGCATATGAAATAGTGGGTTTGGGGGCCCTGCCAAGGTTGCTACAAAACACCAATGTTTGGTGCTTAAAAAAATGCTGGAAAAACAGTGAGAGGTTGCTTCAAAACACCCATGGTTGATGCCTAAAAAAGCTGCTGGACACAGCAACAGGCTGCTACAAAACACCTCCATTTGGTACCTTAAAAGCTGCTGGAAACACAGACAGTTTGCTACAAAACACCTGCGTTTGGTGCCTAAAAAATGCAGGAAAAACAGTGACAGGTCGCTACAAAACACCCATGTTTGATACCTAATATGACATGGGAAACACAGTGAAGGTTTGCTACAAAACATCCATGTTTGGTGCCTAGAAAGCCACTTGAAAACAGCAACAGCTTGCTACAAAACACCAATGTTTGGTGCATAAAAAAAGCTGGAAAACAGTGACAAGTCGCTACAAAACACCCATGTTTGGTGACTAAAAAAGTAGCTGGAAACACAGTGACAGTTTGCCACAAAACACCCATGTTTGGTGACTAAAAAGCCATGGGGAAAACAGCGACAGGTCACTACACAACACCTACATTTGGTACCTAAAAAGCTGCTGGAAACACAAACATTTTGCTACAAAACACCTGCGTTTGGTGCCTAAAAAATGCTGGAAAAACAGTGACAGGTCACTACAAAACACCCATGTTTGATGCCTGATATTACATGGGAATCACAGTGAAGGTTTGCTACAAAACACCCATTTGGTGCCTAGAAAGCCGCTTGAAAACGACAGGTTGCTACAAAACACCAATGTTTGGTGCCCTAAAAAGATGCTGGAAAAACAGTGACAGGTCACTACAAAACACCCTACATTTGGTACCAAAAAAATTGCTGGAAACACAGTGACAGTTTGCCACAAAACACCCATGTTTGGTGACTAAAAAGCCACAACAAAAACAGCGACAGGTCGCTACAAAACACCTACATTTGGTACCTAAAAAGCTGCTGGAAACACAATGACAGTTTGCCACAAAACACCCATGTTTGGAAACTAAAAAGCCACAAGAAAACCAGCGACAGGTCGCTACAAAACACATTTGGTACCTAAAGAGCTGCTGGAAAGAGTGACAGTTTGACACAAGACACTTAGACGCTGTTCTTCTCTTCCTCAGTATTGGTCTAGCTGCAGCTCAGGCTCTGGGAAAGAGAGGAGCTCATGTGGTGGTGAGCAGCCGGCGGCAGACCAACGTGGACAAGGCTGTGGCGCTGCTGCAGAGCCAGAGCATCCAAGTGACCGGGACCACCTGTAATGTTGGCATAGGGGAAGACAGAGAGAAACTGGTTCAACTGGTCAGTATTTTTAAATTCTGTCAACCACAGTTAAATGATTCATACACAACTGCATCAAAGAAGTTTGAGCCACATGGCTGCATATCCATAATTATGAGGTTGTCTATGATTCATCCAGCTCGACCTCATTAATAGTCTCATCCTGTGCTTGGTATAGACTCTGGATCAGTGCGGGGGCATTGATATCCTGGTGTCCAACGCAGCAGTCAACCCTTTCTTTGGAAGCGTCATGGACTCCACGGAGGAGGTCTGGGACAAGGTACACAACAATAGATGAAGCCCCAGGCCTCATTTATAAAATAAAAACATGAAGACTTGTTGAAATGATTCTGCGTCTCGTTCCTCCTTTCATTTATTGTAATACAGGATAATTTATGGGATCTTTTTCTTTAGATCCTGTCTGTAAATGTGAAAGCCGCCTTCCTAATGACCAAGTTGGTGGCGCCTCATATGGAAAAAAGGGGGTGAGTGACAAACTGATCCGAACGACAACAAAGACTATAAAATTGTCCACTGTATGTTTAATTATTGCTCTGTATCTTTCCTTTCAGAGGGGGGAATGTAGTATTTGTGTCATCTGTGGCTGGATACCAACCAATGCAGGTCAGAACATTCATCTCAAACATATTTATATTAAAGGAATACTTCAACCCCCAAAGGACCATTTATATTACAGTTATTCGCTCTGGTTTATGTTGAATTTGGGAAGAAAACTTTGCTTTTCTGGCATGTCTCCACTGTAAAGGAAGAATCCAAAAACTGAGAAAATTCTTGATGAGTTTGAGTCATATAAACCAGCGTGTCTGTGTATGTTATGGACGCTTTGTCCCTGCAGGCTCTGGGCCCTTACAGTGTGAGTAAGACAGCACTGCTGGGTCTGACGCGGTGCTGGCCCCTGAGCTGGCTCACAGTAACATAAGAGTCAACTGCGTGGCCCCTGGAGTCATCAAGACCCGCTTCAGCTCTGCGGTAAGGAGACTAAAACACACAGTCCTCTTTGCATCACGCACTTAAATCCTTGAGTCAAGTCTCCTTTGTTTATTCACACTTGAATGTTGTAGTCTCTGTAACACACCACTGTTTTGTCCCAGTTATGGCAAAATGAGGACATCATGGACGATTTCAAAAAGCAGCTCTGCATTAAAAGGTACGGCTCACGCTCACATGGAAGGTTGTCACTAACATGCTGCATAATACACAAAAGAATATAATATTTCATATGTTCCTTGATTCATTTTTTCCCTTTAGAGTGGGACAGCCAGAGGAAATCGGGAGTGATTGCCTTCTTGTGCTCAGAGGAGGCTTCGTACATCACTGGAGAGACCATCACAGTGACGGGAGGGATGAGCTGTCGACTCTGAAGCTCCAGTGGCAACTGAACAAATTAGCACTTAATGTTTTGATTATATTTTGACTACTCTTCTAAAGTGCCAGAATAGATTTGGAAACCTTAAAGGGACCGTTCAGCCCCAAATCAAATACACCTATTTACCTTGATCGTTTTGGTGTGAGTTGCTGAGTGTTGGAGATGTCTGCCTTCTCTCCAATATAATGGAACTAGATGGCACTCAGCTTGTGGTGCTCAAAGCGCCAAAAACGTACATGTGAAAAACTCAAGTGTGATGTCACTGCCCAGAAATCATGACCTGGTTACTCAAGATAATCCACAGACCTTGTTGCGAGCAGTTTCATGTAGGAACTATTTTCTTTCTACCAAACATATCACTGCGCAAAAGGAAGTGTGCATCTACTCAACATTAATGGTGTCCTCCTCAGCTAAGCTCAGTCGTGCTAGGTGAGCTAGCAGTAGATGCACTCTTCTTCCTTCTGCGCAGTGATAGGGTTAAGGGTGTAGTCTGGTGGAAAGAAATAGTTCCTACATCGAACTGCTCACAACAAGGTCTGTGAGTAACCAGGTCATGATTTCTGTAAAGACACATCTCTACCAACACTCTGCAGCTCACAGCAAAACAATCAAAGTTAATAAACAGCACTGCAGGTAAGAGGAAAAATATGTATTTTTGATTTTTCAGTGAACTGTTCCTTTAATGTGAGAGCTATAATACACCAATCTCTGAGGCATTCAAAATTTTGTAACCAATTACTGAAGATTTTGGGTTCTTTTAGGTGTCCCGGGTGATTATTTGTGATATTCTGTGAATAAAGATTTATATTCTCTGATAGCTGTGACAACTAACTTCATCCTCTCAGCACATGTGATAAGATGACCTCACATTTATATGTAAATGGGAAGATTTTCAGTGGTTGTCAGTCAGTGAGAGATGTAGTAAATGCGTAAATACAAACATAATTAAGCCAAAAACAAGGTTACCATTATGATCTCATGAGTGAATGTAAGTGCAGGTGAATGTAATGAAAAACAACAAAGTGACAATTTTTTCTCATACAAAACATGACTGCAATTAATTTTATTTCTTAACTGAGGATACTATATATAGCAGGTTTAAAATATGTATACAAGTGAATTATTTGTAACAGAGATAACCCAGATATAGTCTGGTCTTTACTTAAAAACAAACTGCACATAAACAATTTAAAATAAAGTGTGCTTTGTATGACAGTGCCATTTCAGGGCTTGTTTTCCATGATGCCAAAGTTAAAATCTGTTTCAGCTACACTGAAATCATAAATCAAGAGACGGATAAAAATATACGACCATCAGCCACGGTGGCTGGTGTATTTCAAATCTTAACTTTCCTGCCATTGCAGCTGGTGGAGAAACCAGCTGAACCGCAGTTAAAGTCCTCTGACATTTTTCTGGCATCCCAACACCAAACCTGGCAGTGAAAGTTCATGTCATCATCTGCGTTTGCTGCCAGCCGACGTTAAGTCTCGCCGTGTCGACCTGGCTTCCAGTACTCCTCAGAGTGGGAACATATGTGCCGTGTTTGGTCTTGTAGTAGCGCTTCATGAACAGCTGAGGAGACAGAGGCAGTCAGAAAAAACAGATGAGACAGCACATTAAAGAGACATCATCTTCAATCATTTCAGAATATTCCTCAGGATAAATTTCAATGACAGATTTTATTCTTTTTTAAAGTGGAAATATACACGCACACACTATGACTTATCATGATGAAGTAAATGTTGATTGCACAATGTAATGGCTATTAAACAATGACACCATCAGCATTTAGATTGGTTCTTTATAAGCCTCGTTTATACTATGAAATTCTGTCTGCTACCTGGTACGATCTCCTGGGAAAATTATGTCACAATTATCGGCACAATGGGGTGCAATTAAAATGAGAAGAGGTTAGCATTTTTGTTTTACCCAGTAGCTGTCGGTAGCTATTCCCAGTTACCAAAGAGTACCAGTGTGAGTACTCCACATCAGTCTTGGTCTCTCTCTGACTTGACCATATCTTACTTGGTCTATGGTCTAAGACAGTCCATAAATATTAATAAAAATGAAGAACTCTCTCCCAAATACAAAAACTAGAGTGCTAAAACTCAAATTTGTGATGTCATAGGGTAGTCTGGAGCTCCTCCATGGATACTGAATTGGGAAAATCTTAGGGAGCGATCACACCGAGATGAAACGCTAGAAACGCAACGCTAGTAAAACCATTGTTTTCCTATGATATGGCGCGTCTGACCAGCGTTCAAGCGTCTTTTTAGATGGGCGTTTTTCCGGCGTCTTTTTAGACGGGTGTTTTTGTAGACACTTCTTTTTAGACGCTTCTTTTAAGACGCGCGTATACGCTGAAAAGTTATAATTTTTTTAACTTTTTGAGCGTCAGACAGCAGTAGCTAGCGCGCATTGAATAAGCGCTTCCAGCGTTTCAAGCGTCTTTGAAGCGTCCGCGTCTCTAGCGTCTCATTTCTGTGTGATCACCCCCTTACAGGTGACACCGAGAGCACCCAGAGGAGTGTAGGAGAGTATATGGGTACGTTTTCTTTTCGACCCACTCTCAACTTCTCAAAGTCTTGATCTTGTCTCAGTCTCAATACAGTTTGGTCTTGGCTAAAGTGGTTCTGACTACAACACTTGCAGCTACTATCTCGAGAAGCAGAAATGCAACCTGTGTAACTGTGCTCAGCTCTGAGGAAAACAGAAATTGATCCAGTTGTCTTTGCGACAACAGTGCCAACTATACCACTTTCAAACACTAGATAAATAGAGTACCTAGAAGAGTAAAAACATTTAAGGCAAGCCCCTCCTTTAAAGATCTTCACTGCCCATAAATACCCCGTTTCCCATGTTTGGAGAATACATACCCTGCCTTTGAAGTTCTTTGTCGCTTCATCCTCAGAATCAGCTACGTAGTCTTCACTGTCTCCTGTAAGGGATGACGTCTCTAAACACAAAAGGAAATGGTCAAACCGAAACTTGTGCAGGTGAGTTTTATTGTTACAGTACTTTTATTCTTTTAATTCCCTGGGAACAATTTGTTAAATCACCTGTGTTACTTCGCTGCTGAGAGGGAAAGATACTTATACCCGGTGGGACAGGATGATTTCTGTCAAATAGAAACAACATAATTAAACACTTATGTCAATTAACTTCTTAATAGTAAATGGACTGCATTAATATAGCATCTTTCTTTGGTAAAATTCGCCTCTCATTCGCACACATTCATACACTAATGCCATGCGAGACACTGGCCTACTCCTCAAGACCAACTGGTGGTTCAGTGTCAGACATATGGACAGGAGGACAACCTGCTCTACCTCCTGAGCCACAGTGAATGGTGGTAAATGATCTGCTTACTGATCTGCTTTGACAGAGGCGTTTCTAATGTAGGTCTAAACACAGCCAGGAAATATTAAAATGCAGTTAAATCTCTTAAATTTCTTTTTATAGGACCTGCAATTCCAAAAGAGCACATACAGAGGTAGAAAGACCAAATAATACCAGAAACATTTAACTAAATTATTTCATTGTATTTGTATTTTATTTTATTTGTACATGAGTAATAGTCAACTTAAAACCTGGGGACCATTTTCTAATTTACGATGAAAATAAACTAATTCACACTGGGATTTTTTTGGCGGGTGCTTTTAATATCTATAAGGTGCCAAAGTGCAATAAAAACATCAAAATAGAACCTGTTTAAAAAACTTAAAAGAGCCAAGAGAGGATCCCAGGGCACACTGACAGAGGTCCAGGCTGATTATAAATAAGTTGAGTATCCCTGGGCTCCATTGTTAGAATAAACGTAAACTATTTAATTTATACAGCAGTAAAATCTTGTCTCAATGTGTTTCTGCAAGGTCAACTTAAAGTGTCTGGCACTGTGGGATCATCGGTGTGTTTTAGAACAAACATATTCTTACTCAAAATGTACACTACGGGAATCCCAGGCAGCTAGGGAAAGCTCGTGAACAAAATCCAAAACACATCACAGCAGTTTTCTTTTAAGCTAGCTGCTGAATTATTGCGATACAGACTTGACATGATGCTAAGACCTACTTTGCTACTTTACACGTGCATTTCATTCCCGTCTCTTACTCTTTATCGTCCAAGCCAGGATAATCCAAGTCAGGCTTTCGACGTTGATTTGTTGGCGCTTTGACGGGCAAGTTCCTCCTCTGATTCTGCCGGGTCACGTTTATGGATTTACCTCCTCTATCAGTCCTGTTAGCGATAGCAGGAGTCACTGACAGTTTGTCAATGACAACTCTGGGTTGGCGGATCAGACAAGATGCAAAAATGGAGCGGAGGGACGGATCTTCAGGCAGGTGCAGTGCTTTGACACCCAGCTGGGACATGCAGGTTTCTAGAGCTGCTCTTTTTTGCACCTCGCCTCTGACAGCTTTGTCTTCTTTGCTCTCATTTGTCCTCTGGTTATCTCTTCTTCTCAAATGCCCGCTTATCCTCGATTCCCCAGTTCTGATCATGCGCAACACTTCCTCCTCCTCGTCGGATTCACTCTGTTTGTCAGGCTGCTTGCGTTTCAGTCCACTTTTTCTTTGTAAGGCGTTCCCCTCCTCCTCCACGTCTTCTTCACCCTCTTTGGGTTTTTGTCTCTTAATCACAGTGAATTTCAACTTATCTTTTGGGTCTGAGGCTGTTGCATCTTTTGAGCTGGCTGGCTCATTGTCTCTCGATGTCCTGATCATAACGGGAACATCTTCATTTGATATTAGTCCGATAACGGGTGTAACAAATTGTGGTTTGTCTCTTGTCATTGTGACATCAGACTGGTCCACAGTGGACTTTGTGGCTCCTGTTGGTTGATCTGAAGGTACTTTTCCAGAGGGTGGCAGAGAAAGTGAAGCCAGGATGGAGTCTCCCAAGTTTGGAGGCAGGGATGCTGTAACAAACAAACATGGATGATGAGAATTATTCGGAATCTACATAAAAGGCTTCGCTGTTACAGTCAACCTCGCAAAGACGCTAAGAAGGTGTGTAGTTGTACCTGCACTCTCCAGATGACCCAGACAGGTTTGATGCTGAAGCAGTATCTTAAGGAGTTGTGGCTGGGTGGCTGCCCGCGCACACTCCTCCAGGACAGGGGGGGCATCACTGAGCCACGACACAGTCTGCAGACAAATTATTACAATATTGACCTTTTCAAATTTAACAACCAAAACGTTCGACGTGGGTCTCTTTGTGAATAAGAGTAGTATCTTTTCAGACTCACTGAGCTGTAATAACTCATCCATAGAGCCTAATTGTCAGTTGGAGCTACGTAACCATGGTAACCTGTGCCAAACTCATCTGTACCAGCAATTTAAGAATACTTCATGAACTATATTACGCCTCACAAAGCTTGAATTGAAGTGGTCTTGGTCGCTGTCCTTCATAAATGTTGCATTGCGTTATGGAACATTAATGACTATGTAGTGTCCAGTGTTTGTATACTGTAATATTAACTGGAAATAGTATGCAATTAATGTGCTATTGGTTTTAGACACACTAAAATAATCCCCCATTCGGTTTTAGCCTTCTAAATACTGCTATCATGTTAGTATTATAAATGTGTTCATGCAGACTAAAGCTTACAACTAATAAAACTGTATGAAATGTAGTCTGCACTGGGTTGACTGACGCTACCTGAGCTAGGTTGGGAACCGGGAGCAACTGGTCCACTCGGATCAAGAACTCCCACAGCAGCTTCTCCAGTTCCTGGTCAAACTTTGGACCGTAATCCACGGGAAACTCCTCCTGTCAGAACAGAGTAGGCTGTTACTTTCCTTTCTACATTGACTGAGAGATGATCACATATGAGTTGCTGCTGCTGTGAGATCCAAATAAACACAAGTAGGGAGACTCACCTTGAAGAATTGTTCTCGCCCTGCCGGGTCTCTTAGCAGTGTGTGAACCAATGAATGGAAACTTTCGACTGTTCTTGTGATTTTTACATCCCTCTTCTCGGAGACAAAAAAGCAAACATTACATTTTTTTTCGTACATGAGTTTCTACTGTCTTTCTGTAGCAATGTGCTGTGAATCATCGAGAGTATGGAGTTATTATTTGGAATAAAAGCCTACAAACTATTTAGTGACAAAAATGGAAATGCAACATGTGAGAATCTAAACATCAAAGATAATTTACCCCCGTAGGAGCAGAGGAGGTTGACAGGGCAGCAGGGGTACGGATCCTTTCCAGGTGTGGCTCGATCACCTTTTTATCCAGTTGTGTGCGGCACAGCTCCAAGATAAACTGAAAAGAAGGCAGAGGATGATGAACCATGCAATTAAGCAGAAATATAATTCTGATACGAGACGATATACTTCATGGGGGAATTTGTCTTGGACTCAGGAGCTGCATAAGTTTTGCGACCTTACAATAATAGTCCAGATGAAATGAAAAGCATACATACTCGCCCTCTCAGCCCCAGTGCCAGCTTGCCCTGGTGTCTCACAGTGAGCAGCCCGGGGACAGTCTCACAGGCCGATGTCACAAACTCCTCCACAGCCCCATACTGCATCACATCCCTCTGCTTCATCACTTTCCAGAGGGCTGCAGATACCAGACGCACAGGCGGGGCCAAGAGCTGCAGGGCAGCAAAGGGAGGCTGGCATCTGTGCAGGAGACAGAGGAGATAACTGTGATACACTTATGGCAACTAATACAGGGCTGGAAAATTCTGCTTCACTTGTCTCCATGGATTGATGCTGTCAATGTTGCACTGCTGGCTACAACCCAGTCAGTAATGCTAATGTAGGAGGCTGTCAAATTCATTGACTGATGAACACATTTACTTGTCAGCCATGATGAGCATGACTACACTGTCAGTCACCTGCCACAACCTTACTCAACGTAAACCATGTTAACACTTACCATTTTCCTTAGGATTTCTTGTAGCCATACCACTCGATCAGACAGTCAGCTAACGGCTAAGGAGGTTAACAAGTTGACGTTAGCTTAGCAACGTACACACATTACTTCTAAACCGCCGCGGAGCTAACAGTTTACCCTGAAGTAGTTTAGGAGTTAATGTTGAGGTAATGTTGACTAATTCCGTCGACGCCTGGAGCTCTCTGTGGTTCACTTCAGTATCACAGTGACTGATAACCCGCTCGAAACAAAGCTAGCACCACTTCTATCAAAACTTCTGCTTCTTGTCCTCCCGCCTTCACTGCAACCATGTAACTCTTCTCATGTCTTCACGCGGCTGTGCCGAGTGGGCGGTGCCTCGCGCATTGGGAATAAAATACAACGGTTCGAACGGCAAACTCCGTCCACGCGCACCCTCGCATTTAAAACAAGCGCACCCGGTGTTGTTTACAGGATATGACGTATTTTAGCGGATCCGACAGCCGTTTTTTGTTGTTGAGTTATTTCTCATGTACAAAACCTTTTTTGTTCTATATTGTAACGATGCAACATCAAAGTTTTAATACATGGGAGTGTAAGATTATAAAAGGTAATCATTACTATTTATTTACCACTTAAAAATGTAATCTAGAAGTAGCATAATTTTAAGAAACATATGAACACAAATAAGATAATGGCTCAAATAAAAGGCAAAAAAACAAGAAAATGGTTATGCGAACCATGACAGGCATGGGCATTATGAGACAATCGACTTTGTTGTGGTTTTGCTATTGTTGTTTTAGTCATGATAATTTTGTGTCTCCTTGTCATCATTTTGTGTCTCTTTTTTGGTTATTTTGCCCCACGTGTAGTTATTTTGGATCTACATGTGGTGTCTTCTTTTGTTATTTTGCCCCTTCTTGCAGTTATTTTGTGTCTCTTTGACGTCATTGAGTGTCTTCTTGGTTGTTTTGTGTCTCTAGTCATTTTGTGTCTCTTTTTTGTTGTTTTGCCCCATATGTAGTTATTTTGTATCCCGCTGTCTTCATTTTGTGACTCTTTGAGATAACTTTATGGGGTTTAAAGGCACTTTTGTGTCTTTTGTTGGCATTTTGTGTCCCCTTAAGGCCATTTTGTATCTTTTTTGGTTGTTTTATGTCTCTTTGTAGTCATTTTGTGTCTCCTTTTAGGTCATTTAGTGTCTTTTTTGGTTGTTTTGTTTATTCTTGTAGTCATTTTGTGTCTCCTTTAAGGTCATTTTGTATCTTTTTTTGGTTGTTTTGTGTCTCTTTGTAGTCATTTTGTGTCTTTTTTAGTTGTTTTGTTTCTTCTTGTAGTCATTTTGTGTCTCTTTACCACCGCATTATGTGTCTATTTGGTCGTTTGTGTCTCTTTGGAGACATTTTGTGTCTCTGTTTTGATGATTTGGTTCGTGTGTAGTAATTTTGTGTTTTCTTGTTTAGTGACTGTTAATAATAATTAATTTTGTGTTTTTTTTAATGTAATGTTGTGTCTTTTGTTTTCACTTTCACTGTCACTTTCTGGTTGTTTTGCCCTTTTTGTAGTTATTTTGTGTCTTTGAGGTCATTTAGTGTCTTCTTGGTTGTTTTGTGTCTCCTTGTAGTCATTTGGTGTCTCTTTATTGGTTGTTTTGCCTCGTTTGTAGCTATTTTGTGTCTCTTTGTGGTCATTTGGTGTCTTTTTGGTCATTTTGTGTCTCCTTGTAGTCATTTTATGTCTCTTTTTTGATTGTTTTGCCCCTTTTGTACTTATTTTGTGTCTTTTTTTTATGTTTTGTCCAGTAGGCCCATTCAGTAGTCCATCCATTGGTACAGGTATCAATCTGAGTTTATATTCCTACAATGGGACTAAAATATCTTTCATATGGTAAAATATTAATGTTATTGTAATATGTCCCTTAAAAGTACAGAGCCAGATAAATGGGCTGGGCCAATATATCAGCTGACATTGCAGCTTTATAAGTGTGGATGTCTATGTCAGCCGATAAGTAACCAGAAACTGCAGTGAATAATTAAAAAACAAATATAAAGGATTCTTATGGAAACTGCTTATTTTTTGTGATATGTTCATAAAAACAGATTTTTAAAACTGTCAGGTCACAAGATCAGTATTGAACTTACACATCCATTATCAGTCGGGCTATATAGATAATAACACTGCTTCTCAGCAAGGAGGTCTCACACACACACACACACACACACACACACACACACACACACACACACACACTGACACACACAGGCGAGATGACCTTTGCCATGTACTGCTCTGTATCTGAGTTATCACCAGGTTCAGGGTAAAGTCCAGCTGCTGGGTCAGATACAAGCCGCACTAACATTGTCACTATTTGTTACAACAAAACACCTTCTGAAAAAAATAAGGCTGTGAAAAGAGACAACAAGGGAACGACGAACATGGACACAACGTCTTCATTTATCAAGTAAGTGAAAAAGTACTTTTGGCCGGTTGATATTGTATTGATTTGCTTCATGATCCCTTCACTTGATCAACAATCCAACAACACTGTGTTGTTGAAGCTGAAATTTACTCAAAGGACATGTCATTTTAAGCTATTTCATATTATGAAATTTGACATTTTTATTATTTTATTGTGATAAATATTGGTCATTTATCATGGCTCAGGTGGGTCCTTTTTAACAGAAGACATTTTGACATGTCACAGCAGGAAAACGTGTAAATAATGAAATTAATGACTGATTAATTCAATTTAACTGCTTCCGTTTGGGGATCTTAGTATTGTGTATGAGATAAAATGTCTGCTGTGAAAATCTCCTACATACAGCATCCAACACATTGAGCAATTTAATAACCTTTCTGTCTGGTCTTCCTCAGATCTGTGACCAAGCGAGTGTGGTCTCCACCACAACGTCCCTTCAGAGTGTGTTGTCAAAACAGGGAGACCAGGAAGGGTATCACAGCAGGGACCCTGGAGGAGCTGAAAGAGAGGGTGAGACTGTAATAGATATATAATGCAAAGAAATAATGGAAAAGGTTCTGATCGGGGTAAAGCTGCTTGTTGTAGCGTAACAAAAAAATGAGAAGGAAAAATGTTAAATAAATAAATACATGTGAAAATAAAGTATTAAAAATTAAATAAAAAATAAAATTAAATGGATAAAATTAAAGTAAGAACATAATAGTATTATGAAATAAATGAAACTTGCTAATAAAGGGAGACAGCTGCCTTGTTAGAGCCTTGATGATGATTTCTTTGCTTTGACCGACAAAGAACTGTTAGTCAAAGTATCATGAATATAAGGCAGTCAAGGCGGCAGTGGGAATCATTACAAAGCAAATGCAGCGACACATTAGAGCAGTATCCATCAACGGAGAAAGCTATGACGATGGTAAAGGAGTACCTACACATGGAAAATAAACTCCCAAAAGGTATGTTGGCCTACCTGTTATGTTTGGACTTACCAAGCTGATGAGACCTAATCAGGTACTGGTACATACTTTATCTTGTAAGGGGTCCTTGTCTGATAAAAGATGAAAACCTCTGCTCTAGCACACATGAATTAATCCAGAGCCAACTTGAATCTGTGCCGTAGGTATGCCAGGCCTTGCTGCTGTCCCTGTCTGCCTTGTCTCTGTCTCTGGTCTGTGAGGAGGACGGTACAGAGGTAGACTCCGACGAGTTCCTCATGACCCTGCCTGACAACACCATGCTCATGGCCCTGGAGCCTGGACAGACATGGAGACCACAGGCGGTATGTCTGACCACAGTAGTATCGTTACATAGCCCCATGTGATTGTATGTAATATATGTGACTGATGTCTCTGATCCCCCAGGGTGCAGTTGTGTTCAAATCTAAAGACCACGACAAGCCTCGGACCGGGAAAGACATCGCTCGTGTCACCTTTGACCTCTACAGGATGAACCCAAAGGATGTGTTTGGTTCCCTGAGTGTGAAGGCCACATTTCAAGGCCTGTACTCTGTGAGCGCTAACTTCCAGTGTCTGGGGCCCAAGAAAGTCCTCAGGTAAGCTCAGGGGAGGAGGTCATAACAAAAATTAGCAGACAGGACTTGGAAGCTACGCAATGTACTACTATGGACGGGGGCAGCAACAAAATGTATTTTAGCCACCTACAAAAATCAGTATCAGTTTAAGTGTGCGCTATATTTAGAAAACTGTCACCACTTTACCTTACAGTCATACAGCGATTTCTGACGGGGAACTTAAGCTATTGCATTTCTCTCTGCAAGCCAGACTCCATTGAGAAAAACCTAATTTAATATTGATGAACACTGGAGCTGCTGGTCCACCGCCACCTCCATTAATATAATTGTTCTCTTTATTATTGTGACTTTGCCGTTTAAAATGGTAAGTTCGGATTAAACAAAGTCACACAATAACGCAAACAAAATCACTGATCGAGGCAGTGGTAGACCAGCAGCTCCTGCATTCAGCAAGCCAAAATTACTGTTTTTGTCAATGGAGTCTGGTGGCTAGTCATAGTCAAGTCATTAACAGATTTCCAACTGGAAAGGCTGCCTGACTGAATGGTAAAGCGGTGAAAATACTTTCAATATAGCGCACACGACCAGTATAGTGCTTTGCTTCTGTGTCGGTATGCCTTCCTGCTTCTCCAAACTGGGAGCGCACTGACAGACATCTATTGTATGTAATACAATCCCACTTTAAAACTATGAACTATCCGACTGACCATCTGAAATTAAATGTGACTTGAGTTGGCTGCATACAAAATCATACTGATCACACTTTCTCGTTTTTCAGAGAAGCCCTGCGTGTAGCCTCCTCCCTCCTAAATGCTGTTGGACACCTGCTTATCACGTCCGCCTCCATGATCCGCCGCATCATCGAAGGCGCTGACCTTTGGCAGCCACAGAGGGCAGAGTACACAGCCAACTGGAACTGAAGGGGCCAAGAGAAAACTGTTCAGCTGTAACATCTGAAATCATTGTCGACTTAAAGGGTTACTATGGTTTGTTTGTGTCTACGTGACTAATGGAGACAAGTCGTGAAAGGTCAGGCTGCAATGCAATAGTAATGGGAAACTGTGTACCGTCAATTTACATCCACTAAAAGTGCTTTTTTTGCCACTGACAGGCTCAGATTGTTATTGTAAGTGTCCGACAACATTATGGAAAGGATCCCTACAGAGATAGACCTTTTTGTTAAAGAGTAAGATCCTTTTTGTTTAACCAGAAACAACCCCAAAATCAGTACCGCCAAACCCACAGACTCCATTTAAAGCTATGGTCTACGTTTAGAAAGACGATGAGAAAGATTTGAAAAAAGCATTCCCCCCACACACACACCCCTCCCTCCGTGCTCCATGATCCCTCCCTCCGAGCTTGTGTCCCCCTCCCCTCGGAGCCTCCTAACGAAACACGCTGCTGTGACAATGTGTTAACATGATAGCAGTTTTAGCTTACAATGCTAGAAATTAGGCTAACGTCTCCGTTGAACATGTAAACAAGTGTTGACAATATTGCAGACAAAAATGTTTTAACGCCGTCTAACCACACAAAAAAATAACAGCAGCTTTCACAGTCATAAGCCAGCATTGGCATACAGTTATCTATGTCACAACATCCACAATAAAAACGAAATATTACCTGTTCAACAAAAACTCTGCTGTATCAGCATCACTTTTCAGGCTCAGATCTTGCCGGAGATTTTGCCATCGGTCAAAGGATGACCCAATGTTTACTCTGCTTTGAGCCCTCAATTTGTCGCAGTTCCTCTTCGTTTCTGCTTTTTCAGAGGCAGACTTACGCTTCCTTCGGCCTTTGCGGTGGGGCAAGCAGAGGCTGCTTGCTGCTGTCGCTCTTTATTTTCCATATCGAAACTCGGCGGAGGGGGGTTGGGACGAGGCGGGATGTAGAGCAGAGGAGTATCAAAATGGAGCGAGGGTACTGGACGGAGGGTAAGAGAGAGAGAGTGCAAATTTGAGCAAGGAGTAACTCCCATGTGGACCGGATGGCTGTGATTGGTCAATTTCTTTGCAGGCCTGCAGCCACCAGAGAGAATGGATTTTTGGTTCCTTTTGCTCTTCACATTGTGTAGCTAGCACTATTGGGCCATAACCACCATCTAAATGATGTTAATGATAATGATCAATCTTTCTAAACGTAGACCATAGCTTTAAATAAACAGTAATTTTATTATTGTAAAACAAGTCATTCATGAAGTTGTGAGTATGAAACTCACAAAAACTGTCTTGATTTTTCTTTCCGCTGTTCCAACAATCACCAGCTCTGGTTTGGTTTAAATGAACCCTTAATTCACTCAGTTAGAAGTGAAAATATGCTGCCTCTATGCACACTAAAATTACTGTTTATTTAAATGGAGTCTGGTGGGTTTGGTGATAGCAAACAAAAAGAATCTTTCTATCTAACAAAAAATTCTATCTCTGAAGGGATCCTTCTACCTACAGTAACAATGTGAGCCTGTCAGTGGCAAAAACAAGCACTTTTAGAGGATGTAAACTGACGGTGCAGATTTGCCCAAAGTGGTTAAATTGCAGCCTGTATTGCCGCTGCCGGCTGCAGCGCTCAATACTGGACCAGTTTTTAAAAATTGTTGTTCATTCAGACACACACAAAAAATACCAGGTTAAAAAAAAACAAAATTACCCTTCAATAGGAATTGATAGGTCAGTCTGAGATCTTTTAAATCCATTCCTATTATTGAGCATCTCATTTGATAACCATTATATTGTTTAACTGTTCTGCAGTTTACCTTTTTAGCATGGGGTAAAAGAAACCACTTTTTTAACATGCCTATCTGTTAAGGTGGTATTTGTAAATATTAACAATGATAGTCTCATGCAGGGTGACTGTATGACTGTGCGCCATATTCTTCTTGACTATACGTCAGGTTAAAGACAAGCTTTACGATTCAGTGTTAGAAAATGTCACGAGTAACAACAGAGGAAACATGAGTTTTATAGGTTTTTTGTGCAATATATTTTACATAATATTCTAGGATTATAATTTATTTTTTGTCAATCTTGTGTGAATTATGTGTAGGCAGTGGTGTGGTCATGATACTGGGATTTCGAGCTCTGAAACAGTGCAGTATCATTTTTGATAATAGGGAAAAAGTGACACTGGGGGCATAAAATGAATTGTTTTTATTAAACAGGTTAAACATAACAAGGCTGTAACATGACATAGACAACTGCTCTTTTCTCAGTTAGTAGCTCAAAACAACAGAATGATGTTAATGAGACAGTAAGAAAGTGCAGCTGGTATTGGTCCATCAATACTGCGGGAAATGTGTATTGAAACCATTTAAAATATTCCAAATCGATATGTATTGATTATTTTATATTATTGACAACACTAGTTGGCAGTTTTTCTAAGATAACAGGTGATAACAACCTTTTATGACTGATGTTATGGTCTTAAACACCACTGTCCTTTTTGAGAAATTGAATATAACGATAGTGAGAAAGTTTTCACTAATGTTAGGATTTAACTACTGTAATCACAAGAGGAGTCATGTTTGAACAAATTCAACTGTTTTACTTGAATGACAATAAAAGCATCTGCGTGGCACGAAGGGATTCGTCAGTGTAAAACTTCCATCTACATTGTAAATGAGTATCTTTCTTATCTCTCCTGTTAACAATCATGTGAAGAAATATCACAATAACATCATAACAACAATACTTTCTGAATAAAAGAAGAGGCTCATTCACAAGAACGTGTCTTAACTTGGCAACTTTTTCTAAAAATTACATTTTACAGTTCAAAATGTCAACGCAAAAATTAAAAATCACTTAACTGCTTCGGCACACTTTCCTCACCGCCACAGCTTTCACTCATGTCAAGCAACATCTGCCTGGTTGCTTTGTCATTGCCGTCACTGCCTGCCGCACGTGGCTTTGTCTTCAATAGGTCATTCAGGTACTGCTGGTACCTGATGTTGGCCACCACCTTGCGGTGCTGCTCCTGAGTCATCCAGCGTGGCCTTCCTTTCTTGACCTGATAGCGCCTGTCACCGAACCACTGAACCAGTTCGTAGCGGGGGATTTCAGTCATCATCGCCAGTTGGTCGTAGCCGTGGTTATCTGGATACTGGCAGTGCAAGAAAGCTGCCTTCAACATCTCCCTCTGAGCTAACGTCTTTGTACTGCGTGCCCCAGTGGGAAGCCTGCATGCTTGTACTGCATGATAATCACGGTGTTGGGTGACGCTGGGTGACCCGTTGCAACACGAGGAATATTGAGCATTGCCACGAGCCCCTCCAGTTCACTAAAATCAGTGACGACACCATTGTGGTTTGTTGACCCTGCATGCACGTCTTCCTGCAGCCTAGCCTCTAATTGTGTTTCAAGGCCCCTTTCCACAGGGGTCGTAAGATCATCTGAGGTGGACGGGGGAATGGCGTCGACTCTTTTTAGCTGTGCTGTGAGAGGGGGCACAGTTTCAGACTGGGGGACAGGAAAAGGACTTGGATCCAGCGGCTCATCAGGAACCACACAGCTCTTGTGGGCAGGCCACTCTCGCATGGGCAGTAAACTTCTCTTATCTTTTGCCTTCTTTCTTTTTCTAGGGAAATGTGTTGTCTCAGACTGAGAGGATTTCTCCCCCTCGACTTCACTTTTTGTTTCTACCTCTTCTGTTCTCTCCACAGCAGCCTCTTCACCTTGCTTCTTTCTCTTCATTCCCTTCTTATCTGACACTGTCACCCTTTTCCGCCTTCTCTGAGTATTCCCTTTGTCTACTACCCTGTCCTTCTCTTTCTTCACCGGTTGCTCCTGCTTAATTTTTCTCTCCAATTGCTTATTAGCCTTCACATTTTCTCTCGCCATTCTTTCCTCATCTGCCCTTTGTTCCTTCCTAATCTTTTCTAACTTCTTTCCATCTGACTCCTTTTCCTCGCTTTTGCATTTCTTATTCTCTCCTTCATCCTCTTCCCTCATCCCGTTTTGCAGCTCTTCCATTCCCCGACTCAACTTGATCTTCTTCCGAACATCGCTGATGTCTTTACTGTCCCAGCTGATGCCATAGCGGAGCCTCTGCACCATGAACCACATCTTCACCTGGTCTGGGTGCAGGGCGCAGCGCTGCGCCAGTGCTGCTGTCTGTCCCTGTGTCAGGTATGGGAACCTGTTGAAGGCCTTGTTCAGCTCTGCTTCTCCGTCCAACTGTAGGTCGAACTCGTTGGAGCGCACCCATATAAGCTTCTGACTGTCAGAGACCAGCGGAGACACACTGCACTGGTTTGGTTCACAGTGAAAGCCATCGAGGCAATGATTGTGTCTGGTGTAGTCTGTCCAGGAGCATCAGGAGTCTTTCTGCGAGTCCTTCATCAGCGTTTTGCCTCAGCTCTCTCATCTGTGGAAATGATTCCTGCAAAGAGAGGACAAACAGAAAGGGTTCATACCCAAGAAAAAAATGTATTCAATATAAAATAAAATGCAAAAACAGAAAAGCAATTGTCTAACGTACCTTTCATCTTTTCTTAGTAGTTATTACGCTACATACTGTGACACTGTGGCTGCTGTGAATATCCCTTTAATATTTCAGTCAGGCAACTCACATGTGAAATGTTTATTTCAATGCAGAACATAGTTTGATTTTGGCATCTCCACTCCGACCTCATCACTCCCCGCAGGTATTTTTACATGAAATATAGAGGAGTGATGATAGCATGTTGCTTAAGGATCACTGTATAAGATTTAGGGGGATTTAGTTGCATCTAGCCGTGAGGACTGCTGATTGCAACCAGCTGAAACTTGTCCTGGTTAGAATTCCTTAAGTGTTCAAGCCGAATTATCCACGGAAGCCTTTTGTTCTCCAAAACAAATAGACCCAGCGATTTAAACCAGACGCTCTCGTCACAGAGGGGCTACAAACTCTGGTGGCTGATGCAAAAATGCAAAAAAGCAAATGGCCCTATCTAGAGCTAGTGTTTGGTTTGTCCATTCTGGGCTACTGTAGAAACATGGTGGTGCAACATGTTGGTCTCAGGCCCACAGGAAAGTAGCTCAGCCTTGCAGCAAATTTTTCACAAAATCCCTGTTGGCCCAAAAAGCATTTTACCCATAGGCCACCACTTTAAAAAGAAAAAAAAAACACCTGTAAAACTGTTGACAGGACAACTTAGACTGCAAACCAGATAAATTATAAATCATTCTATTCTGAATTTTTGAGGTTTTATATTTGTAAATCTTTCATCAAGCCAAGAAAAGCTCTTTAAAAGCTGTAACATCATCACAATGTAAAGTCTATTAGGTGATTATACACTAAAGAAAAATTGCCTATTATATTAGGCCTATATTCGATTCTGGCAATATATCCCCCTAAATCCTACACACAGGACCTTTACAATTGTTTTAATGGTATTGAAGTATTTATTAGGTAAATGGCTTCTTTCAGTGTTAAATTGTTATTTCTATATTAATGTGGTTTCAGCATTTAAGAGCAGGAGGTAGACCTAATTCACTTCATATACTGCTCTTTAGTTTAACATTTAATGCATCATATTTGATTTGTGGTGTTACGTAGCAAAGTTATTTGTGCTGAGTTAACGTTAGTCTACTTTATAACTGAAACCCCACAATATAATAATACTGGTGGAGAAAATGAAATGCAGTGGTAGAAGAAAGTGACATATAATATAAATACTCCTTACTTACCAACTTAAATATAACTGGCCGTGTTTTAATTCCATTTTAACATGCTGACCTTAGATGAATAGCACCAAATTAACAACGTCGACACTGGCATTAAATTAGACTTATTTTAGCTATAAAGTATAAAAAGTACTGTTGGCTCGCTAGCTAACTTTAGCTTTAGCTAGCTAGCTAAATTCGCGCTTAACTCTGACGTTCAATCACATCTTCGCATTTGCATAAGTGTTACCGAGTACACCGTGTAATAAAGCAACGTTACAAATTATTGATCACCATCACTGATCGACTGAGCTGCGTCTGTAACGTACGGTCCGCCAGCATTCCGGCAACGTTAGCTAGTATACGTAACGTAAGCTAGTTAACGTTAGCCAGTTTAGCTAACGTTAGTAGCCTAGCCTACGTGTTGACCGTTACCTCTCAGGTTAGCTTGCTAAGTATGCTAACGTTATGATGCAGTTAATTTAGCAAAGTTTTCATTACTTTTAGACACCGAAATGATCAGTAACTTGCATTTATAGTTTGTAGATCTTACCTTTGAGCGCACAAAATGTCTTGAAGTGTAACAGGAGATAATTTGTTCTGCTGATCCGGTTCAGTGGGTCCAGATAAGTTAACACCGCTAACAGTGTCAAGTTAATGGGTAACGTTTCATCTTCTATGGCAGGAATACAGTTTACTGTCTGTAACTCCAGGGTTTATCTATGACATGGGGTGGGATGCTCAAAATAATGCAAGGTAATTAAATATAAATTACTAAATTAAATATACCATCAGTTGCCAGTTTATTAGGTATTCCAGCTGTGGTCTAATGTGACAGCACTGTAATAAACCCTGCATTATCAGGGTTGTGTTCAGTGTTTGGTGGAAGTATTTTAGAGAGATGTTGATCCAACTTTATGTTCATTTTGGAGGCTGTCTTAACTAGAAAGTTATTACATATTACAATCCAACAGCTCCACAAACTCAGCCTCCAAAATTACAAAACGTTTAGGGACTGTTCTTTACTATCAGAAGAGGGAGGTGGGCGTGGTGTGACTGTTTCTTTGTTTTTCTTTTCTTTTCTTTTTTTAATTTGACCATCTCTGAAGCTACAAATATTTTTCCTTTTGGGGAACTTTTAAATGAGACAGGTAGGATAAATTGATTTTGATGAAATATCACAATTTTAAGATTAAGTTTGAATATGTTTCCTGAGGGAAGCTTTCATCACACATGATGTCCGAAATTTGAATATCTGACAGTAATTTCTGTTTTTACCATAGACGGTAAAAATAATGGACGTAGTTACCGTAATGTCACCAATTGGTTTTAAGGCTTGCGTTTTGAAGCCTCAAGTTCGGCATTGCGGCCGTTACCATTTGGCGACAGCCTGCCTCAAAGTGGCTCACCCTTAATTGAGGGTAACTTTAGGCCTTAATAAAATGTAAATGGCTGAGTTATATAAGAATTTCCCTTCAGTACAGTTGTCATGAAGTGAGAAATTAGCCATAGAGACCAAAACCAGGCTGTAAACGTGTATTTCTGCCGTACAGTTGGGTATTTTCACATGGGGGTCTATGGGAATTGACTAGCATCCGGAGCCAGCCTCAAGTGGCCATTAGAGGAACTGCAGTTTTTGGCACTTCTGTGTTGGCTTAATTTTCCAGCTGTAGAGGTTGCGGCTGGTCTGCACAGTTTCTGGCTCTGATAAAGAGTGTGATTTTATTTTTTTGAAAATTCAAAATACAATAATTTAAAGATGTATGTCCCTCTGCTTAGCCAAAATCAAAAACATTCGTAACTCCTCTGTGCTTATAAATCAGCACTTTAACTTTCATGAAGGTAGGAACTATTTAATCTGGGGGGCAACTGTGTGCAGATTTTGCTACGAATATTAACCTTTATTGAATGATAAGGCAAGATAAGATGAGGCTTTCTATGAGTGGCAGGGCAGACAGGGACATTATCATCCTGCTCTAAAAGGTGCAATTCATGTGTACACTGCAGTTTCTTTCCCAGGAAATGATACTGCTGGAGAGCAGTTCGAGCTATCACTCCAGACTCTAAGGGACCAGCAACAGGCAAACAGCTAACTCAAAGCCATTTGAAAATATTTAATTCCGACTCAGACACTTTTATTTTCAAGGACAACCCCAGGAATTCATTTCACAGAAACACAGGAGCAATTAATTCCAAGATTTTCCTGCTTTTGAAAACATGTCTGACAATCTTCAAAAGGACCAACATGTTGTCCTCTGCGACATGTGCATAGGGGAGGACAGGAAACCAGCACTGAAGACATGCATGAAATGTGAGATCTCCATGTGCGTCCAGCACCTCCAGGCCCACCTGACCACTCCTGTGTTACTACAAACTCATCCTCTGACTGAGCCTACGACTTTAGGTGGCACCACTAAATGCCCCCAACATGGCAAACTCCTGGAGTACTACTGCTTGGATGACATGACCTGTGTGTGTGTTTCCTGCGCCATTGAAGACCAGCACCGCCTGCACAATATGAAGACCTTCTCCACAGCCCACAAAGAGCTCCTGGAGAAGCTCAGCGCTGAGCAGCAGGACCTACAGGTGAAAACTGAGAATGTGAGTCTGGAGAAGTGGGAGAAGAGTGAGAGGGAGAAGCTGGCTCGCTCTAGTGTGCGCCTCATTAAGGCTGTAACTAACCTCCGCGACATTGCCCTGACCAGTGTCCACAGTTCAGTATCTGCCCGTATGGTGTCCATCAAAACCAGCAAGAGCAGCATGCAAGCAGCACAGAAGGAGAAGGACACCTTCAGGTTCCTACAGATGTATTCTCAGGTACATGAGGATATGGAGAAGGCCAAGGCTGTGGATCTGAGGAAAGGGATGGAGCCTGGCAGTGATCGGGACAAACTGGTTCAGAAGGTAGGACAGAATGGGGAAAAGATGGTGGAGCAAGCAGGCCACTTCTGGGGATCCCTGTTGAGTCTGGTTGACCCAGAGAACCACCAGGAGCTCATCAATACCAGTTCAGACCTGTTCTTTGAACCACAGAGTTTGGGCCCCGGCATGTCACTGTCCACAGACAAGAGGAAGGTTTTCTACACGAGTGGGCTGGGGCAATGTTCTGCCCGCGTGTTTTTCATTGAGAGTACACAGTCTCTTCCTAACTTACACAGATGTGTGATCGGCTTTTCCGAACACTGTGACTGGACCATCGGTGTATGTGACCA
The DNA here is from genome assembly GCF_011397635.1 of Epinephelus fuscoguttatus. Taxonomy (NCBI): domain Eukaryota; kingdom Metazoa; phylum Chordata; class Actinopteri; order Perciformes; family Serranidae; genus Epinephelus; species Epinephelus fuscoguttatus. Next base: position 13,331,324 of record NC_064774.1, read on the forward strand.
ACATTATGTAAAGAAGTTGAAAGATGGAGAAGCCTATGGACTCTGCTGCAAAGGCAACCAGCTCAGCTCTCTCACAACGGAGTATCTTGAGGTTACAGACTCATCTGGCCCTTTTAAAAAGCCTGAGAGGACAGTAACTGAGGAAAGGCAAATGGTTTCCCTTCAGGCCATCAACCCTCCAGATGAAGATGTGGCAAAACAAATAGCCCGACCACAAAAAGTGGAAGTGGTATGGGACTTTCCTAACTCATTAATGTTCAACAGCATGATCAGCCAGCACCAGAGGAGAAAAATAGTCACAGTAACCATCAATACCACCAGTCAGGACCTGTTCCCTTTTGTTTGCTTGAAAGTGGAAGAATCACAAAGGAGCTCAAGTAAGCCAAGCACAAGCAGACATGGAGCTGCTTTATTTTCATCTCAACCACAATGCCAGAAGCAATGGACATGCTCATGTGGGAGGGTTTACCCTGAGGCCGGTGATACATACAGTTATGGAGGGTGCAATTACCAGAAATCCTCTCAGACCACATGTTGTTGTGGGAAAGTTATTGGTGCCCTGCTCATCACAGAGATACTTTGTGAACTTCTGTAACGGACAGCCATGTCGCTGTCTATAGCTCACATCACAGCATTCCCATTTACATATTGTTAATCATATCTATTTCAGTGCTTAACAATCACTACCAGAATTTAGCTGTTTTCTTTTGTTTCATTCACTGTATGTAAAAACTGATTAGTGCTAAGCTACAGTAAAATTAATATGTTGTGCTGTTGCTGCAAAGATCACAGTAATAATTATAACACATGCAAAACAAGTTTAAAGTGAGATTTTTCAGGTAAAGTGGAGCAAATCCAAAGCTGCAAATGTGATGAACTAGTTACTTACAAATCAAAATGTTGGTGGTCACATCCACATATATTTATTTTTGGTAAAAAAAGTTTATATGTAGAATTTAACATTCATTCTGCTGCTTTGTGTCCTTTTGCTGTGCAGGAATGTCTTGTTTTGGCAGAGCCTGTTCTCATACATTTTTCAGTTTTATTGCCAAGTTTAACATATTTGTAGAAAAACATATTAACAAAGTAACTAGTCATTTGTAAGGCATTACATTTCAAAAATAACCTTCCCATTTGCCATTTTCTTTCAACAAGTCCCAATGTCTTTCTCACACACAAAGTTGCACTAACATGTTGCCAGGTTATGAATACATTGCCAGTCCCATGGCTATTGCTCTTGTCTAAAAGGGAAAGTGAAACTTAAAAGTATAAAAAAGGCTGCACCCAAATCTATCCAGCACCACCCCTGAGTGTTTGGTTTAGCGGAAATCGAAACTGTTGTGCAGTGCCACTGTGGCAGAGTATTCAGAGCAGGCACCGAGAGACCAGAAACGAGTGGAAAAACTACTTTCAGCAAAATACGATTTTATTTGAAGTTTTCTGCCAAAACAGTCAACAAAAGAGCAACAAGGAGGATCCTAATGACTTTGTTCAGCACTGAACAATATTGAAGAAAATTCTAATCAGGACTTCCTGCTTTTGAAAACATGTCTGACAATCTTCAAAAGGACCAACATGTTGTCCTCTGTGACATGTGCATAGGGGAGGACAGGAAACCAGCACTGAAGACCTGCATGAAATGTGAGATCTCCATGTGCGTCCAGCACCTCCAGGCCCACCTGATCACTCCTGTGTTACTACAAACTCATCCTCTGACTGAGCCTACGACTTTAGGTGGCACCAATAAATGCCCCCAACATGGCAAACTCCTGGAGTACTACTGCTTGGATGACATGACCTGTGTGTGTGTTTCCTGCGCCATTGAAGACCAGCACCGCCTGCACAATATGAAGACCTTCTCCACAGCCCACAAAGAGCTCCTGGAGAAGCTCAGCGCTGAGCAGCAGGACCTACAGGTGAAAACTGAGAATGTGAGTCTGGAGAAGTGGGAGAAGAGTGAGAGGGAGAAGCTGGCTCGCTCTAGTGTGCGCCTCATTGAGGCTGTGACTAATCTGCGTGACATTGCCCTGACCAGTGTCCAGAGTTCAGTATCTGCCCGTATGGTGTCCATCAAAACCAGCAAGAGCAGCATGCAAGCAGCACAGAAGGAGAAGGACACCTTCAGGTTCCTGCAGATGTATTCTCAGGTACAGCAGGATATGGAGAAGGCCAAGGCTGTGGATCTGAGGAAAGGGATGGAGCCTGGCAGTGATCGGGACAAACTGGTTCAGGAGATCAAACAGAATGGGGAAAAGATGGTGGAGCAAGCAGGCCACTTCTGGGGATCCTTGTTGACTCTGGTTGACCCAGAGAACCACCAGGAGCTCATCAATACCAGTTCAGACCTGTTCTTTGAACCACAGAATTTTGGCCCTGGCATGTCACTGTCCACAGACAAGAGGAAGGTTTTCTATTCGGGGCTAAAGCCATATTCTGCCACTCTTCTAATCCGTAGTACCAGGTCAACTCCTAAATTTCAAAGGTGGGTGGTCAGTCTTTCCTGTCCTGACTGGACCATTGGTTTATGTGACAAACAGTTTGCGCAGAACTTGATGTATGGACATGTCTATGGTCTGTGCTGCAAAGATTACAAGCTCAGCTCTCTCACGACTGCCCATGATGATGGTTCATGGCAGCAGAGAACACTTAGACCTTTAATCACACAGATGACAAATGGAGATGAGGCCGTAAAACTACCTGAGGTGGTGGAGGTGTTTTGGAACTCTGATGCTTCCTCACTGTCCTTCTTCAGTAAAACTGGACGGCACCAGAGAGAAGAATTAATCACAATTAAGGTGAGCCTCAACAACTGCGACCTGGCCCCCTTTGTTCATGTAGCAACGAAGGTCCAAACTGTCCCCTGCCTGCGAAGGAAGTGCCACTGTGGCAAGATTATCTCCAGAGGGTCCAACATGTATGAAGATATTAATTGTTCCTGCGGAGCATATATTGGTGAAGTATCCTTCACAAAGGTAGTTTGTGAACTTCAGTAATGACTGGGACACCACTGATCATTGCTAATCATTATACAAAGCTAAGAAATGCATGGCTACAAATATCAACAGTAATAACATATTTTGCTTTCACTGGATGAGAATAAATATTATTGATTAGTGTTAAGTTGCTTTAAAATGAAAATATAGAGCTGTTATTGCAAATATCAGTAATCTGCCAATGCTGGAAAGTGTACAAAATACAATCTAGCACTATAAGCATTGTTATGACTTCAGCTGCATGTCTTACGTTTGTTATTTTGTTTTGGGTGTCACTTACAATGTACACGAGTCAACCCTGTCATTATGTTGTATTGGTAATGTCTCTGCATTTTCTGGCTGTGTGATGAAGGTGTTTGTCTCCACCTGCTGGTGGTGAAAGTGTCATTGCTCTCACATTGTGCTTCCTTACAGTCTGAATGATCCAAACAATAATAAAGCCAGAAAACTTTTAAGATGTGGAATGTTTTTATTGACCGGTTAAAACGAGTGAATTTAAAAACTGCAGTTTCACACCGATGTGACGAGATGTGATGAGAAAACAAACCAGCACAGATCATGTAAAAACAGCTTGGAATGGAGTGTCTACAGACAATGTGTGAAGTGAAACCATACCCCAGAATACGGTGTGAAACCTCCAAGGAATGACCCCGTAATTTAAGGGTTGTAATAAATCATAATATAAACGTGCACACCACTAACAGAAGCCCACACAAACTTTGGTACTGATCAAGAGCAGCTAGAACAAGAGAGGAGAAAAGCTGCAAATACTTCTATCTTGAACACCTCTGCTATGAATTCAGCACTTAAGGCTATGTACTGCATGTGCTCTAGTGGTGTACTAGCAGTCAACATATACTGGTCCATGTATAAAATCTTCTCCCAAAATTCATCTACGACTTAAAAAGTATGACACAAGTTTCAAAACATATCTGTAGAACAATAACGGAAACTAAATATTAGACTCTTAAAGGTAAACTTTGGTGTTTTTGAACCTGGGCCCTATTTTTCCATGTTTTCATGTCTAAGTGACTCATGGAGACAACAAATTTTAAATTGGTCCAGTCTTGAGAGACAACTGCTGCTGCACTGTAACCACTAAAGACATGTTTGCACTGTTAATTTACGTCCATTGGAAGTGCTTGTTTGCCACGAACAGGCTCAGATTGTTATTATGAGCGTCCGAAACTCTACTTTTTGCTGATCCAGTCTGTTTATTATTGTGTCTAACCTCCGTGTATGAATGAAACATTTTAAATGTCTACTGACGTTAGAATTTCATGTTGTGTGGACATTAACGTGACAATGTTGTGCAGATGATGGGTTGTTCTCCATACCTAACAACTAAATGTGGATGTTATCCTACATCAAGACGATGTTGGCAAGACACGTTTGGAAGACACTGAGTTTTGGTTAATTTGATTACTTGTCGTCAGCGTTCTACGTCAAATTAATATTGGCATTAGATACTGTCCATACACCCAGCGTCACAACCTAAATTCAACCAAATATCAATGTCTAACAACATTGGTGGGCAGCTAGAAGTCTCTCTCAACGTCAAGTCTCAGATTTTTTCCGCAGTTAGCGAAAAAAATTAGCTAAATATTCAGCCGTGATGCCGAAAATTCTTCCAGGAACTCCTTTCTCCAACTGTCACTTGTGCTTCTTCCGTTGTTCTTCTTGAAACACAAAACCTCTAAGATTTCAAAGCCATTTTTCTCCTTGTGCAATATATGGTCACAATAACAAGCAGTCTGATTTCATATCTATGTAGGGATCCCTTCCATAAGCTGTCAGACACTATTATCAACAATCTGAGCCTGTTAGTGGCAAAAACAAGCACTTTCAATGGATGTGAATTAACAGTGCACGACTGCCCATAGGGACTACACTGCAGACTGTTTTGCTGTGCGGCTGCAGCGCGCTCTCTTAATACTTCAATTATTTTTGTTTGTGCTAAAAAATACCAACATTTAATTTAAATCTTAAATTACAGATCATTTAAGTGCAAAACTTAAAGAGTGTTGGAATGATTACATTTCTAAAGACAGTTCCGATTAGCCTCAGCAGCTGCATCATATTTAGTACTTTCTACATAATTTAAGACATTTGCTATGTTTGTATGTGTGTGTGTGTGTGTGTGTGTGACAGAGGCTGACAGTAAGATCTCGACACAGAGCACAGACACATGTTGTAGATTCTGTTTAAACCTACAACAGATTTGCATAAAAAGAACAATTAAGGAGCTTGCATTGGAACGAGGAGACAGCAGATGTTTATCTTACTGTCTAGAGACTCTGAGCCCTGAAACACTGCACTGTATGAAAAAAAATTAACATTCAGAAAACCCAATATACTCAAAATTGCATTGAACCTTAGCTTATGCAGATAACACAACCAATAAGGGTAGAAAAAGGACAGTATTTAGGTATTAATATGGATGCCTGTTCGCTTGTGTCTACATGTGGGAGTCGGGCAGTGTTGCAGACTTATCCTTCGACCTGAAGCAGGATCAAGCTGCGTGTTCAGCTGTCGTTGCCAAAGACGGTGTTGAGCTGTTGGGTGACCCTGATGAAGGTCGTCCTGCGGCTCAGCTCCTTCAGTTTGCCTGCCCCAACGTAGGTGCATGTGGACCGGACCCCGCCCAGGACGTCACGTATTGTCTCCTCCACTGGACCTTTGTAAGGTAATTCGACTGTATTGCCCTCTGAATCTCTGGAAGCGAAACACACTGGGGTTATTCTCAGAGGAGACAGTGTAAACAACTCACACACACCTCAAACACATGAGAGAGGCCGGCGTATTTTTCCTTTACACACAAAAATAATTGTGACTCTGACCTGTACTCAGCCACGCCTCCTGCGTGTTTCTTCATCGCCGTGTCGGAGCTCATTCCGTAGAACAGTTTGTATTTCTTGCCGTTTTTCTCAATGACCTCTCCCCCACTTTCCATGTGGCCAGCGAGCATACCACCCAGCATCACAAAGTCCGCTCCAGCACCTGGGAGCAAACGTAAAGTGAGAAGCTTGTTTTTGACAGAAAGAATTCTCGCTGTAGTTGGAATATGAGTGCAACTTTAAAACACGGCAATTTACCGAAAGCCTTTGAGACATCTCCTGGGCAAGTACATCCCCCATCCTGTGTGAAAGAGATGAGAGGAGAAGACAAAACACAATGTTATGAGTGTGACTGTATGTTTATCACTGCTGCACGTACACCCTGGAAACACAAGATAAGGCTGTACATTCTCAGGGTGAAATGAACGTCTAACAAACTACACTGACCGTGGGAAGAGAAGAGAAACCCTGGGTTAAACACAGTAACATTATACAGGCTATTTTATGAGGTAACCAAAGACATTAAAGATAGATTAACCAATAGTTTCTATTATAAGTATCAGTTTAAGGGAACAGTTCTTGTCTGGAGTTAGATGGTATGATCAATATGAACCTCAAACCATTAGCCAGTTAGCTTAGGATAAAGCATGAAAACTGGAAACGGGAAGATATCTGAATATGGTGATTTCAGAAAGAACTAGGCTAGCTGTTTCCTGTTTCAAGCCCATATGCTAAGCTAAGCTAACTGGCTACAGCTTCCCATTTAGCACACAGACATTAGAGTGGTATCAATCATCTCATCTAAAGGCCCAATAAACCAAACTGCTAAGCTAACTGGCTACAGCTTCCCATTTAGCACACAGACACGAGAGCGGTATCAATCTTCTCATCTAAAGGCCCAATAAACCAAACTGACATCAAAGTGCTAGTGGCGACAAAGGCCAACTGTTGCATCACCTCACATTGCCTGTGTCTAGGCCAAAAAGTTGCACCTGAACACACCGTAAAGACTACAGCCAACAGCCAACTAGCATGTATGTTCTGCACCTGCGTGAGAGGAAGTAACTCTCCATACCAACAGGCTGCAGTAGTCTGTATTTGTCGGTAAAAAAGAGAAACCAGAAGACAGATAGGACAGACACAAGATGCTAGTTAGCCAGTTACCACATTAACAACACGATTTTCAAAGAACCAAGGATATTCACTGTGCGCTAGCAAACAATAACACAAACAATTACAAACCTTTCATGGCAAAGAGCTCAATTGCTAAAAAGAATAATCTTACCTAATATAACAAGTTTTTTGTTGTCGATTTCATGCCCTCTTGACTTAAGTTAAGCAGTGGTTTGTTTACTTTCCTCATTTCCGTTTCTCTTCCCATGTGCTAAGGTGCACTGCCAATCAACATGTTTCAACATGCCGAATTGGTTAAAAAAAAAAAAAAAAAAAAAGCAGACAAAGGCTAACTAGCGCCAACGGTGCAGGACACCACAAAATCTGCGGCACCAGACACTCACCAACCTGACACTGACCGACAGCAGACCATCGGCTCGATGTGTCAGGGTTCTTACTCTCAGCAAGAACACAAATAATAACTTTCCAAAATGCCAAACTATGCCTTGAACAATAACTCTGGACAACAATAACTAAATGTAAATTATTATTAAATCACTGTGAATCACTCACAGAGATGATGTGGCCGCCCAAGCCATGGGCTGCATCTGCACACTCGATCACAGCGCTGAGCTGCGGGTACCCCACCCCTGTCTTCTTGCGGGTGGTACACACGGAGCCTGTAGAGGAAGACACAAAGGCAAGAGATGACTCATAACATTTCTGGTCTGCACTCCATGGTTTGCAAACAGGAAACAGCACATACAAGAGCTGTTTGTGGTCTGTTTGATCTGTATGTGCATAATGAATGAGTGTTACTACACAGCAAATATCCATCTCAACAAGAAGAGACAGGAAAGTATGTGAAGTTAATTTAATCACCTGGTCCGATGCCTACTTTGATGATGTCAGCGCCAGCCAGGATCAGCTCCTCCACCATCTCTCCTGTCACCACGTTTCCTGCCTGAGCAAAGTAACAACAAATTAAAAAAATGTTTTATTCATTACTCATCCAAGAAATGTGGACTTGTGAAATTTTCCCTTTTCAGCCCTGTATACTGCAGTTTACAGGCAGGCATTTACATACCATTATAGTGTGAGAGGGGAACTTTTCCCTGACATCTTTGACGAAGTGAACAAAGTGTTCAGAGTAGCCATTGGCCACGTCTACGCAGATATACTGCAGCTCTGGCACCGCCGCCACGACGGCTGAAATCTTGTCAAAGTCCCCTTCCCCAGTCCCTGTGCTGACAGCTACACTCTGCCAGACAAACAGAGAAGAGAAAGACGTGTGTTACAATAAATATTACTCCCTGACATAAAGGGTTACATAATAATTCTTCAGTTGGCACTTTGAGTACCTTCAGGCATTCGGGATTCTTTTTTGCAAACTCCAACCAGTCATCCACGGTGTAATGTTTGTGAATTGCAGTGAAGAGAGAGAACTAGTGGAAGAGAGAATAAAAAACAGAGCAATTGAGATATTTATGCAGAGACATGATGCACACACAGCAAAGTGTGGCAACTGAAAAATGGTTCACATCGTCAATGACATCTAATGGCCACTAGGGGCTGCTATTCTACCTGAGAGCATGGATGAATGAACAAAACAATAAATGAATATATGAGTAGGTTTGTTTGTTTGTTTGTTTGTTTTTATATCAAGATAGCTAAGATGATCTAAAAGGCTAAGAGGACCCTGAATTATGACATACAGCGGTTTGCGTCATTCGTTATGATTACAAGAACACAAAAAAGATGATCCACACGCCACCAATACTTTTCTGTTCTATCTCCATCTGTCTGAAGTTTTGCTCCTCACTTGTACAGAAGTGTGTTGGAAAATATAGTTGGACTATTGGACGAGTATTTCAATGATTACCTGATACGTTGCAGCTTGTTCTTTTTTTCGAGGGAAGAGGGCCAATTTTTGTCATTTTATTTTGCACCTACCTCCGAAGAACGAGACTGAGTCACTGCTCCGCCATCATTTTAACCAAACTAGAGTTGATGATTGTTTGACCGTAGACAAACCAACTGATTTGTTGAGTTTTCTTGTGTTTCTCTGGAGTCTGAATGAAGTGTACGAATATATTGACAATCACTGATTGTTGGGCTAACGGAGGCCAGTTGGAAAATCACTGGAGACCTTTGTTCAAGACCCTGCAGATGAACTCAAAAAGACAACCTGGACCACCAAGATCAAGTGGACAGATGATCATTTGCGTGAGTATTTTTGTCACCTTACACTATGTCTTAGCCAAAAAAAAAAAAAAAAGCTATTGGCTAGAGTGGTGATACACAGCCTCCAGGCACTATACTATACAATAAGGCATGTTTGTTGCTATAGGAAAAAAAAGTCAAACAGTGTAGTAGCTTATTTCAGGCACTTTTATTTTCTGTAAACAGATCCTCCTTTAGAACGCCCACATCCACATGCTGGACAGGTTTGGAAAGTATTTCTAGCCAAAGTGGGAAGAGCTTGTGCACACTCCCGGTGAATGCTGGCACTGTGATAAAGCTTTGCAAGAGGAAAAGCTCAGAAAAACTCAGCTTTTGATACCAATACAGCACGCACAGAGGATTGTATTGCTTTAAAAACGTGGCAAATCTCTCCTTTAAGTCCTGGCATCTAGGAAACATGACTGAAAAGGCGTGATCACCACTTGTTTTCATGTGGTCTTTCATGAAGTAAATAAGAAAAGTCTTGGCCTGTTCTCATACATGAGCCTGCTATGTAATAAAGGGATTATAAGGCATTTTAGTGCTCACTGCTTAGACTGAATTTAGGTTCACTCCACTCAGTATGAGAGAAAATAATAACTCTACGGAGCTGGATAATGAGTGGTTTATGCACATCCCATGTGACGCATCCCCTACCGGATGCAAAGCCACGGCCATCTCAAAGGTCCCAACAGTGTCCATGTTTGCAGCGATGATGGGGATCCCTCTGTAGCTGCCCTTGGAGTTCCTGAAAATGAAGCTCCTCAGCAGGTCTACCTGCAGGAGGACAGAACAATAACAATAGCAATGATGAACAGTGTGTTACTGCAGTCACAGGGCAGCAGGAGCCTTTATTGAACAGACGCAGCTTTGTGGCTTCAGGGTCATTGCTTGAATTCTTTAACCAGCTGGTAAGACGTGAATGAGGGCTAGAATGTTTCCCTGGACTCCCAAATGGGTGTGTGCTCACTCAAATGACCTTACCATGGATGACTAAAAAGTTCAGATAATGGAAACATCTGTATTTAGGTCAGTCAGGTTTAATGTGGGAAAAAAAAACTCCACATCTGTTACACCTACGTCGCTCCTTGACTTGAGTGTGCTCCGCTTGGGACGGAGGAGCACATCCTTGAAGTCCAGCTTGATGTCATTCTCAATGCGAGGCATTTTGGAAACAGGGCAGGTTGTGTAACAGAAAATAAAGTGAACTGGAGCAGTTGGTCCAATAATGTGGATCTGTGAAGGAGAGGGAGGTCAGAGTTAGGGTGCTGGCTTTTAGCTCAGTCTTTTCCCATTGTTACACCCCCTTGTCCACCCTTAATACACTCACATATGGTCAGCAAATGCCATTAGCTGAGTTACATCAGGCATGGCTCAAGTTAAGGTCTGACAGTAATTAAGGGCACACATCCGTCTCACAATCAAAGGATAGCTCAAAATTAGCCTGAACTGTAATTACAACTACGTGGGAATGTAATAAAGCTATCACAAGCTAGCTTTCAATATGTTTAAACGCTACTGAAAATGCTACTGCTAATGCTATTCACACTAAACCACACCAGACAGATCTGAACAGCGTTGCTTCTTTAGCCTCGGTGTCAAAATTCAAGGTTAGCTATGCTACGTCGGTTTAAAGCCTCACATTTTAACTAACTTGAAAAGCATTGCTTACCTCAACAAAAACTATATATTAGTAAATAACTGAGTTATCTTATATATTTAGCAAAATAAAGTACCCACCTTTAGGAAAGTGTGGCTGATTTTGCTCCGTGCCGCTGATTTTCCACCGGTGTGCGCGCGGGAAGCTTTACGGAGGCGGACACCAACTGACAGCCGCCTTGTAGTTTTTAAACGTCTTAAGCTAGTTGGCGGAGCGCGGAAATAAACTACAAATGCAAAAGTCGCTTTAGGGCACGTCGCGCTGGTGTCGTAAGGTTTGTTTTCGATATTCAGGAAACAAGTGTCGGGTTGCTTTTGTTGTGGCGATACTCACGCTAGTGTAAGATACTTTTAAGGGCATATTTTGTGCTTTTTTCGACGGTGAATTAAGCAAATGCGAAGTCCGACATTAAAGCGAAGCGGAACCGTTGACATACAATCAAGGGGGCGGTGGGATTCACTGAGGAACACAGGAAACGACCGTTGAATTTTTTTTTTGGAAGGGAATATCGAGTTTCCTCACAAAAAATACAGTATTATCATTATCTTATATCAAATTAATGAACTAGTTAACGAATAAACATATACTTACGAATTATTTGGTAATAAGCAAATCAACAAATATGCTGATTAAAGTGAAGGTAAGGCAAACAAATACAACGAGTAACCCGGTTTAACAGTTTGCTAAACATTTGATTAGTTATCACTACTGAGTTGTGTCCAGTGTCATAATGTGCTCAACAGTAACCTGAAATGTTTTTAATCCCAGACACTCACAGGTAAAGAGATAGAGATTGACATAGAGCCCACAGATAAGGTATGTAAATGTCTTTTAACTCCTATAATGTAATTTACGCTGATGTGAACCTGTTACTGACACATGTTTTACATCCACTTCCCTTTCAGGTGGAGCGGATCAAAGAAAGGGTGGAGGAGAAAGAAGGGATCCCCCCGCAGCAGCAGAGGTTGATCTACAGTGGGAAACAGATGTAAGATTAAGATGCCTTTTATATCCACAGCCTTAATATTATGGATTGTTTTATTGTCAACATATCTCATGCAAACCACAACACTAACAACGACTTGATCCTGGTAACAAATACTGCCTATAAAGCCTGATATAGCTAAATCCTCTGTGCCATATACATCCATTGATGTCAAAAAACACTTAAAACACATCAGTGAGCCAGACTCATCTTTTTTCACCTAACTAATTCACAGCTTACTCTTTATGGTTTTAGTATTGCTTGTTACAAACTGCAGCATCCTGCCTTTTCAGTTTAGAATAAAGACCCCTTTTTAAATATTTATCATAGAAGGATTTCTCCCTCCCCTTTGTCTTTATTCTCAGGAACGATGAGAAAACAGCAGCAGACTACAAAATCCAAGGAGGCTCTGTTCTCCATCTGGTGCTCGCCCTGCGAGGAGGACAGGCGCTGCGCTCTCCCAGAAGCCCATACTCCAAGCCTGCGTTGTAGCCGACACTTGGAAACATGCCTTAGCCTTTTGCAATGCCTACACCAAGCGGATGCAGCGAAGACACTCGGCCACCAGTTGTGGAGTCACCAGCGGCATTGTAAGCAACACAGAGCCGTTGATAGGAAGAGTTAGATCAGGTTCTACTTGTGGCAGCCACTTCACCTGCAGCCAGAAACGTGTTGGCTGCAAACACTTCCCCCACCTGAAACAATGCCATGGTGAGACACTCCACATATTAAAAGCTGCCCTGGCCAATAAGGCAAAGTTACTTTCAGAATGAAACAAAGCTTTGGCTAAAGATTTATAATCCAGAGCTAATTTGGCTGCTACTGAAAACTGCACTGTTCAGTTTTCAATCACTTTCTGTCTCTTTCTGCGGCTCTGCATGTAAGAATCTATCTTCGTTACAGAGATAATTGTAGCGTGAAGATGCTTCATGGAAGCTCATCCCTGGATTACAGTCTTTGCCTTCAGAGTTTAAGGGTTTACTTTTTCTGCCTCTTTCATGTTTTATTCAGTTATCAGAGGCTCATGGGTGTATCAGTATATCAAAGGTCACTTTCATTTGTGAAGCACCCATTGCAAACCACACATTTGTTACATTTGCACGCTCTTACCCATTATATCAACGTTTCTAAAGTGAAGTGGTATATGAGCTGACTTTGTCATCAGGAAGTTGAGGGGATGATAAATAGCGTGACGCTAAAACAGGGCGCTTTCCAAGCTGCAGATCACTGTTTGAGCTTAACAATGAACAAAACTGGTTGTGATTTAGTGAGTCATTGCTGTTTTTCCAGCGTTTTTTAGGCACTACGTGACGGTGTTTTGTAGCAACCTGTTGTTGTTTTTCCAGCTTGGATTGTGCTCCTAAAACAGACTATTTTTAAGCCAAAACATGATCTTTTCCGAACCACAAGTGAGTGATTTTTGTGCCTAAACATAACCTAATGTTAACCACTGTGTTGTTGAATCACAAAGTTATCCCCTACATAATAACGTGCAAATGTAACACATTTGTGGTCAGCATAAATGTCGACTTTTTTTTTTCTGACAATAGGGTTGTAGATGGACAACAGCGTAGTTAAAGGAATAGTTTGACATTTTAGGAAATACATGACTTTTTGACTGGAAGTTAGAAGAGAATAAGTGACTAAGGGCATTTCACTAAATGTCAGTGTGATCCTATAAGAGAAAACGTTGCTGTGTGTGTAGGAAAACTTCCTGCCACAACTTCTAAATCATGTTCACAGTTTGCTTTACACCTGCTTCACAAGTAGAGTGCCCATTCAGCAGAACAATGTTCTGTAATTGTATTAGAATTTAGTTTAGAGCAATTTGAGCGCATTTTACTTGTGCAAGAAAACAAGGAACATGGCAGCCACGGTGTAATCTGACATTGGCCTCAGTGTATATGGATATTGATGTTAGGTTTTGTTTGTGTATTCAGAGACGTAAGCCCCACCCCATTTTAGTGTGTACAGAATCATGTGACATGGACCTACGCTGTCTGTAGAATAAACTTAAGTTTAAAAATGCCATTTTGTGTTCTTCATAAATACATTTGGAGATGTTTAAAACGGATATACAAAGGAGACGAGAACATTCTTATGTATTTTTTTATTCTTGTCACACACTCACCACCGATATGTACATTTACAGTTTAACACAAAAATAGACTTAAGTTTGAGAGACCTCAAAATGGCTCTCAGGATGGTAGGTAGACTGCAAACTGCAACTCAAATTAGAGACCAATGTGTACACAAAATGATTTGGAAATAACATTCTTATCAGGCAGAGTGTTGGAGTGCGATGATGTATTGCTTGGATTAGTAGTATGCATGACTGTTACAACATAGAAAACTTCACATTTCCCCCACATCGAAGGCTCGTTTTGGTCTGAATTAAAGCAAGACGTTGGAGGTTGCAGCTTGAAAGGGAACCTTGAGCAGCAGGGAAGTGAGTCAGAACAAAATCAGCATTGTTACACTTACGATTTTAAACAGTTAACCAGGTGAAGCTCCAAGTCTGCACAGATTACACTGTCATATCACATGAAGTTGCAGCATTTGACTTCTGAGGTGGAAGCTTTTTCAAGCCTCATTTATGTACAGTTACGGTCTTGCTGGGAAATGTGAAGGTTCATGTCAGAAAACTGAGGATGGTGTCTTGACGTAGGAAGAGTTTAATCACATACTTTGAAATGATCGCATAGCAGGGTGAAGATAAAAACAGGGAGCATTTTCTTACATATATAAATGAGGCCCTGAATTACAAATTCAAACCTTAGTCAGTGGTTTTTATTTACTAAAAGACAATAGACAGACTGCCATGACATCTGTGTATGCTGTAAATACACAATAACCATACAGGCACAAAACACAATCATTGTACTTGTAAAGACATCACAGACACCCTGTTACCCTTAACACAAGAAACCCGCACAATACTGGCCGAACTTAAATGATACTGTCTTGATATAACGATTCACATGTCCTCTGTTTTTTTGGGATCACTTATAAGATTGAGACTCCTGAGGAAATAAATATCTATAAGCACCAGTACATTCAGCACTAACAGACTGGATTTCAAAGAGGCAACCAGTTAAATGGGTTGAATTTTCAAGGTTTGAAGGTTTCAGGCAGTGTATGTGCAGAAGGCAGTGGGGATGCCCTGAGACAGCGATAGATTATATAAAGACAAGAGTACATAATGTGTGTTAATGTTTGCAGGTGTACTGTTACTTTAATATATAGCATAGATACATAACTATAACCAGACGACACAGAATGAATTCATTCAGGGTTCAGTTTTTTTGCTGGTGTCTATACTAATATTGCACTAAAAAATTCTTCTACTGAGTTTTATGAATCAAAAAAATAGCTGATTTTTTTTTTTTTTTTTTTAATGTAAAGCTCTAATTTCTACAACTTACGGAGCCCCTAAATGTCCCGTCTTGTACATAGAAGGTAATAAAGCCTGTCTTGTGGGAACAAGTAATAATCTTGTGAGAAGAAGTTATCTTGTGCACATAAGTTATTTATCATCGGAGACAACCTAATTACCTTGTAGGCACAAGTTATTTGTCTTGTGGGAACAAGTAAATAATCTTTACTTGTTCCCACAAGATAATTAACTTGTGCCCACAAGGTAATTTGGTTGTCCCCAGTGATAAATAACTTGTTCCCAGAAGACAAATAACTTGTGCCTACAAGTTAGTTATCTCGTTTCCACAAGATAATTAACTTTTTTCCCCAAGGTAAATAACTTATGCTCACCAAGTAATTAACTTGTTCCCACAAGATTAATAACGTGCCCACAAGATAATTAACTCGTTCCCACAAATTAATTAACTTGTTCCCAGAAGATAATTCATTTTTTCCCTCAAGGGTAAATAACTTATGCTCATCACATAATTAATTTTTTCCCACAAGATTAGTATCTTGTGAGTACAAGACAATTACTAGTTCCCACAAGATAATTAACTTGTTTCCACAAGTTAAAGGCTTGTGCCCACAAGTTAATGATTTTGTTCCCACAAAATTATTAACCTGTTCCCACAAGATAATTAACTTGTTCCCACATGTTTAATAACTTGTGCGCACAAGATAATTAACTCATTCCCTCAAATTAATTAACTTTTTCTCACAAGAATGATATCTTGTGAGTACAAGCTAATAACTAGTTCCCACAAGATAATTAACTTGTTCCCATAAGATAATTAACTTGTTTCCACAAGTTCTAAAAAGAAGTTAATGATCTTGTTCCCACAAGATAATTAACTCATTCCCACAAATTAATTAACTTGTTCCCACAAGATAATTAACTTGTTCCCCCAAGGTATATATGCTCACCAAATAATGAACTCTTTACCACAAGTTTAATAACTTGTTCCCACAAATTAGTTAACTTGTAAAAAATGTCACCTTTCAGGACTTTAGGGGCTCGGCAATAACCTAAATAAAGAACAAAAACATTTAAACAGCTAGATGGCAAGCTACAAAAATACTTTTTTCGTAAAACATGTAAGACAATCAATGCCTCTTTAAAAAATAAAAAATCACACAGGCATTCACATGTGTCGGTGTAGGGATTTGCACACAAACAATGCAAATGTGGTGGTGAACACTATCATGTCTTGCCTATGATGTTCTTTCATGTGTCCGTGCTGGACTTGCAGTTTTAACGGGTTAATTATCAGTGTAGTGTCCATACTAGTATACACTTTTTTTTGTTGTTTTTTTATTACTTCCATAAAATGTTAAACTATCCCGAAGTACGAGGATTTACTGTCAAAACAAAGCTGTAGTGACACAGTACAGACTATATTCTAATTAAGGCAATTAACAAGAACTGTGCACCATTTACCGATACAAACTACAACTCACACATCAGCTTTCAGGTGTACGCCTCCACAAGAGTAAAAAAATAGGCCCAGATGTATATGACGTTGAATAGAAAAAAAATATCAACAAATCTAAAATTAACATATTAAAACTAGCATAACAACAAAGTCAAATGATATAAACAATTATCACAATTACAAAAGATAAAATATTTCGGAATCACAGTCACCTTTAAAAACAAAACACAGTACTTAGTGTACTTCACAACTTGAAATGACTTGATCTGAATCTGATTTTCTGCTTTGACGATCAAAAATACAGCTTTGGTGTGTTGAAAGCAACATTTACAATGTCAAGAAAAACAAAACAAAGAAAAAGTTTGCGTAGCCATCACAGTACAATAAGAGTCTTTTGATAAAAATTTTAAAAAAAGATAACGCTCTTACAGTAGGAGTGTGCAGGGAGTGTGTGTCAGAAGAGAAGCAGGACAATTAGTGGTAAATGTTTTTGTTTAAGCATTCATGGAGGAGTTGGAAGGTGCTAGCCTTTCTTTATTGCACTTGTGAAGGACCCCAGACTGAAAAGTTTGGGGTCATATTACTCTAAATACCTCACGCTATATTTGGCACTTAAATTATTGATTGATATAAAACCAAATAAAAATATGAAAGACAAAGTTGGGGGGGGGGGGGGGCCCATGTGTTGATCAGTAAATCCACTACAGACTGTGGTGTATGCACGTGTGTTTGTGTGCACCCACGTGTGCGTCTGCATATGTCTGTTTATTTTGGGGCAGGTGGTAGAGTAAGACTTTAGCAGTCCGCTGACTTGTGGTTGTCACTGTCCTCCTTGGACAGCGGAGACCTGGCCTCCTTCATTTCCTCTCCTTCATCTCCGTTCCCGTCACTAGATCCTGTGGCTGGATAAACCACCACGCAGAACTTCTGGCCCAGGTATGTCATTTTATCTGGAAGACAAGATAAAGAGTTTCAGGACATGGGCGGTAATGGGCTTTCAAATGACACAGTATGCATGTAACGTATGAAGAGAAAGTTTTTACTTGGATGTGTAACTTTTCCTAGGGCAAATAATTAAAATTCAATTAAGTGTCACACCAATAAATCACCATTTTTAGTGTTTTAAGTGTTAAACGTGTTGATGAATACTTCCATTTTAGGAAATACTACTATACGTATTCTTGCCAAAAGTTAGAAAATGTTGACACCACTCTCTTGCTACCTTAAAATGATATATTTCGTGTTTCTCAAGAAGAGTCTATATGAACTATCCCCCATATTCGCAGCCTCCAAAGAAACAATTTTCTGAAAGCACTGACTTCACGAGTTGAGACGTGTTTGCTGACATTTTTAAAGGTAGCAAAGGACATGAATGTTAATTTTGCGGTACTTAAGTCATAGAGTTTTTCTGTGTAATTTCATAAAATGTATGAGGCTTCATCTTTGACGAGCATTACATGAACCGCTTGCTAGCTTGCTAAACTGTTAGCCTCAGTAGCTCCTAGACACCAAAGGTTGCATCCATGTCGCCATTACCTAGCAGCAGTGGACTCATGTATTAGCCTGTTGAACCCAAGCATATTGTGACAATTTCCAACTGAACGCAGCAATTCAGTATGGAGGGAGAGCCAGGAGGCAGTTAGCTTAGCTTAGCCTAGCTTAAAGACTGGAAGCAGGGGGAAACAGCTAGCCTGGCTAGTTCAAATATATGCTAACCAGAAAGAATAGCTACACCGTGTAACTCCCTCTAAACCCCTAAATTGTTGTTTGTACATGTCTATTTTAGTATTTACTAAGCAAAAGTACTAATGAGTTAGCTTTAGAGGTGGTGGCAGGCATTTTAAATCTTCAGAAAAAGAGCTAGGCTAGCTGTTTCCCCTGCTTCAAGTCTTTATGCTAAGCTAAGCTAATTGTCTCCTGGTTCTTGCTCCATATTGAATATACAGACATGTAAGTGGTGTCAATCTTCTCATCTAACTCTTGGCAAGAAAGCAAATTAGTTTGAATTTATCTGGGTTCTTTGATGGGGACAATGCAAATTAACAAGTTTATAGTTAATGTTAACTTTCAACTCTTGTCCCTAGCTGGGCTTTTTATGTACAGTTTAATTAAAATATACAGATTTCAGTCATAAAACTACAATACACTACAAATATGGAAATACAATTAAATACACTTCACACAATAGATGTACACCATACACAAATACACCCTGGTAATGTAGCTTACAATACAACTAAAAAAGGGTACAGCTCTGATTTGCTATTGACAGCTGTTTATTAGAAAACTGACCGTCCAAATTTAGATCAACGATTTGGTATTTTAAAGTTGCTGTCTCAACAGGACACAGCCCAGGACTTACCAACAAAGGCATCAAAGCACTGTGGCTTATTGTCCCAGTAGACTCCCAGGAAATAGACGGGGACGCCGGTCAACATGATGGCCAGGCCGATGCCACACACCACAGGCTCGGAGTAAAGGGAGAAGATGAGCAAGAAGGCCCAGAAGATGAGGTAAATGACTGGCCAGATTAGGCTGATCTGTAAGAGAGAATAAAGACACAGTGTATTACACTCAAGTAGAGATGACCATTTGGTGGTTTGGATAATATTTCCACTTTTTGCATCCTTTATTTTTAATCTTTTGTGAATTTTTGTATGAAATGCGCTTTAATGGCTGCAAAAACACAACACAAACACACCTTGATTGGTCGGTGAATGTCAGGCTGTTTAATACGCAGGACAATCTGCCCAGCGACAGTGACTCCGTAGAAGAGGTAGTTGATAAAGCCCACATAGTTGATGAGGGTGTACATATCACTGGTGCACAGCATAAGCAGGGTAGACAGGCACTGGGGAGGAAGACGGTAAGGATGGTTAGAGACAGAAAGTGTGATAGACTGTGGTTTGTCTGCAGCTTGAGGGTTTTTCTGAGTATCACAAGGGACGGAAACCAACTTGTCTGAAGGCGATAATATAGTGTAGAAGTGAGAGCGGTACTCACAGTGAAGAGCAGAGCAGGGATGGGAGTGCAGCGTTTCACATGAATCATAGCCAGCAGACTGGGGAGGTGGCCCTCTCTGGCTCCAGCAAAGAACAGTCTGAGAAAGACAGAGATACAAAGGAGTCAGTTAATTCATACACAGACATTATTTAAGTCTGCAGTACGTCCACATGTTATATGATGAAAATAAAAGACTAGAAAGTGTTAAGGAGATGTTTAATATGTCTGCTACCATTAAGGGTTGTTATGTTTCTTCTTTATTGTTCATTGCATGTTATTTTTTTCCCTATTATTAATACAGGCAAATAATACAAAGAACACAGAATGGTGCTATGACAGTATTATCTCACAAAAAAAAGTAAAAAAGTAAACAGAAATTAAAAGACAAAATAAAATCAATAGGATCTTCAATAATTACAATAAATAGGTTAACAGTATTTAAAAGACTGAAATAAACATATGACAGGTGCAGCGTATTTGGAGTGTTATATAGACCCACTCTTAATTAGAGCATTTCTTTACCCCATTTCACATTGTGTTGTGCTACATGGTAGACATTGGCTATGCATTTTTTGGGAGGAAAATTGAATTGAATGAACTGAATTGAATCTCATTTAATTAAATTCAATTTAATTTAATTTAATTTAACTTAATTTAATTTAATTTAATTTAATTTATTTTATTTTATTATTATTTTAATTAATTTCATTTTATTTAGCTTCAAATATAAATATTTTATTTAACAAAATAATTATATTTATTATCTGGTGACAGTTTTAATCCAGAATCCCCACATTTTGTTGATGTATATTTACTATTTATTAAGTTTATTTTAAACATTTTCTTTCCTATCTCGTTAATCATCTCAACATCCCTTAGATTTATCTCATGATCCTGACACCCTAATTGAAAACCAGTGCACAAGATAGTATTTACAGCATTTATTAGAGGCGCTGTGATGGCAGCTGGTGCACTGCCCACACATAGTACTGAAAGTTGTTACGAACTAACCGCGAAGAGGTGAAGAGGGAACCGTTGACTCCCCCGAAGGTGGAGAGAGCCACAGAGATGGGCATGATCCAGGACATGACTCCCAGCAGCTTCTCACCAAACGTCTGGGATGGAGGAGCGGGAGGATGGAGGTTAGAGGTTGGATGAGAGGGAGGGACAGGAGGCAGACACACAGGTGGGTAGTTAGATGCTTATTTCATCATGTGTTCACTACTACAATGCAATGACTGAGGTACAAAACCAACACGTCTGACTCACTAGAGGGCGTCGTTCTACTATAGCAACATGTGTTTGAATGAAGTCACAGAATCACCCTGCGTCATTCTCTGAGATACTCACCACGGCAACGGCGTTTGAGGCGAGCAGCTCCTGGGGACTCATGGCTGTGACGTAGGCAATGTTGGCAAAGACGTAAACGAAGGTCACGAGGGGGATGGAGATGAAGATAGCACGGGGAAGGTTCCTGGAGATGATAGAAACAGCATTGTTTAAGAGAGGAAAGCTAAAGAGAGGGAGGTACATGGGGGGATTTAAAGAAGGAAATTAAAAATGGTACCTTAGGGGAGGTGAATTAATGGATACTGAGGTTATTAAAATGAATGTGGGATTGTTAGAAAGACAGAAAATGCAGAGGAAATTAAGAAATAAACCATTTTATTCTTCCAGAAATGTTTCTAGGTCAGGAGCAAGGCACTGGGAATGATGGTGAGAATTTATCCCATGCTAAGTTAAATAAATTCAGAGTGCTTTAAGAAAAAGGATTAAACTGGAAAGCTTAGTCAGTGTGCGACCGCTAATCACTGAAAAAGCTAAGAGCAGCTTCAAAGGCATACTTCACCCCCAAATGACCATTTCTACATCAGTTACTCGCACTGTGTTGAATTTGTGAATTTGTCATGAATTCAGCCTAACATGGAATAAGTAACTGATATGATCATAATAATGTTAAAGATCATTTGGGGGCTGAAGTATTTCTTTAAAAGCTTTATTCCTTTGGCAATGAGCCATTCAGTACTGTGGGAAAGGGGTTTTCAACAAAATATGACTAGAGCTATGACAAGCAGAATAAAGAGTCTTACACATAGGGGTCCACCAGCTCCTCCGTGACGTAGTTGAGGAAGTTCCACCCTCCGTAGGCGAAGGAGCCTTGTAGGAAGGCTAAGGCTATCAAACCCACATCATAGTCCTGGAAGGGCTCGAAGGCATTGGCCGGCTCCAACCAGTAGTACTGTCCTGCAGGAGGAGAAGATAATGCAGATTTAGTTTGGTGCTGCAGCTTTTTGTAAATGAAAAATCCACCGTTTTCATCTTTTGTTGTTTCAAAATACCAACAATTTGTCTTTTCATCCTAATTATCCATCAAAATTGTCTCATTTATTTCGGGTTTTCTGTCCCTTACATAAGTAAGTCGGTGTGTTTCTGAGAATTTCTTTTGGGTTTCCTGATGTTGTTTTGCTGTAGGGGTAAACAAACTAAAGTTTTGGGCTTGTTGTGAAGGAAACCCAGCTGAAAACCATCATCTTATGCAATCAGCGTGTGTAAAACAGGTAAAAGACATTCCCCCAAACCCTGTAATGTGACTTATTTGTAAAATCCACTGTGATCTCCAGAGCTCCCACTGGGAGATTATCAAACACTGTGTTTTCTGAGGGTAAATGTCTAAACCGTCCATCTTCTCCTTTGTCATTACATTTTTCCTGAAATCCCTTCTTGAGGCATGTTTTCAGAGAGCATTAAAGTATTTCTACTCTGACATACCGTCCCTCATATATGACCCAAAGTCTCCCATCGAATCAGCCACTGGGCTCTTCATTTAACTTCAAACGCTCGCACAGAAATCCCCATTTTGTTTTTTCAGGGGCCTACTCTCTGTGGCCCCTGTAACAACTGGCCCTCAGCCATGTTGTGACAGCAAACCCGCACAGGCGTGTTGATATTGGCAATGTGAGTTTAAACCAAAAGGGGCCCCTAGAAACTCACTGACCCCTGCAGTGTCCATGGGGAGTCTATACTGTCCCACTTGGCCGAAGGTGCCCCCAGTGACCGCGAGTGTTTGACTTTTGTGACTTTCACACATAGGCACCAGAAAGAGGTGGAATGTACGGATGTATGCATTCAGGGAGCTTACCCTTGCAGATCTGCACAATGCCCATGATGATGATGAGGGCGAGGGCCAGGAGCTTGCCGGCAGTGAAGATGTCCTGCACCCTGGTGGCCCACCTCACACTGGAGCAGTTCACCCATGTCAGCAGCACTAGATGCACAAAAAAAACAACAGTAAAACAGAGTTAGTGCTCATATTACTCCTTCAAATCCAGTTTTCAAATTGTGCTTCCTGTTCATGTAACTCCGTATTTTTCAGATTGGAACCTTTTATTCTATATTTTTGTGACAAAGTGACTAATGGGATCAACAAACTGGTTCAGTATTAAGTGACAGGGCTGAAGACGGCAGCCGTGAAGAGCATTTGTGCACAATCAATTTATGTCCACTAAAAGTGCTTGTTTTGCCACTGATAGGCTCAGATTATTATTATAAGTGTTTGGCAACCTTACGGAAAGGATCCCAACAGAGATAGACCTTTTTGTTCAAGAGTAAGACCCTTTTTGTTTAATCAGACTCAGCTCCGAAATCACCATCGCCAAACCCACCAGACTCCATTGAAATAAACGGTCATTTTAGCATGTATAGAGCCGACATATTTTCACATCTAACTGGATGAATTAAGGGTTTATTTCAACCAAACCTGAATCGGTGATTGCTGGAACAGTGGAAAGATAAACCAGGATGCTCTTGGTGAGTTTTATTTTGTTTCTGTTGACTCTGAATGAAGTGTGTTTTACAAGGATAAAGTTATTGTTTATTTAAATGGAGTCTGGTGGGTTTAGCGATAGCAACTTTGGGACTGTTTCTGTTTAAACAAAAAGGTTCGTACCCTTTAACAAAAAGGTCTATCTCTGTAGGGATCATTGAAATAATATTGTAAGACACTTAAAGTAGCAATCTGAGCCTGTCAGTGGCAAAAACAAGCACATTTAGTGGACATAAATTGACGGTGCACACATACACTTAGTGGTTACATTGCAGCCTGTTTCGCCTTGGATGGAATAATGTTCGGCAAAAGGAACTGTCACTGCATTGTTTTTAGTAGTCAAACTGATTATTTCCCAAGAGAAGAAGAAGAAGTTATGAAACTGGTTACTGACATGCATAAACTTGTAAGACACAAGAATTCAGGTCACAAGCGCTACGTTTTTCTACGGATTTCGACGGAAAGTGACCTGATCTGAGGTCAGCGAGTAGAGAAAGATTAGAAGCTGCACATCTCAACATGTGTGACGTGGCTTAACATTTTAACACTGCCATGATCTTTGACTGTTGCTGCACCGTGATACTGAACTTCACCCATTATCACTAACAGCACACCTCATGTCTTACCTGTGGTAGTTTTCTTTCCATTGATATTTGATATTCACGGTTCAGTGATTCTAGTTCTAAGAGTAACTTTTAAAAATCATAACGATAGTCCCGTCCATGCAGCTTAGAACATGATGTAAATATTCCAGTCAATGGCCACTCTGATTTAATTGCTGGCCCCCCTGGCAAAAAGAATTAGAGGCCGATATCACTGTTTTTCAGAGGTTGTGGCATGCTCATTTTTAAGCTTGTCCGAAGGCAGTGGTATTTTATAAAACTTGACAACCTAAGACATTTTTTAGTACCAACCATATCGGCATAGTTTGTCAGTAAGGGGGCTAAAAAACCCTCCAAAATTAGGCCGAATTTTGGCGAGGGAACAGCTGGCATGGCCATTTACAAAAGGGTCTCTTGAACTCTCCGCTCAAGATATCTGATTAAAAAGGGGTTCTATGGGTACCTGTGACTCTCCCCTAAACTTGAGAATGCTTTTTCCCTATAAAATGTCCTGTTCCTAACAGTTAATGTACTTCTTCATATTAAAGCTGTATGTTTACATAGTTTTAAACCAGCCCAAATACTTCAGCAGCATAATCGAACTCCTGAAAATGAGTTATGGCTTTTGGTGTGCCACCCCAAGATTGTCTTTGCCCCATCTGGCCATCCTTATGAAAACTTTCTAGGGGTGCCACTGCACTCATCTGACATTAAAGAAGGGAAAAAAAGCTGTGAAACATATATGGAAATGCTACTGAACTCACTTCAACTTGAGGCTGACCTAACACGGACAAAGATAATGGATTTGATCTGTACCGCTGGGTACAACAGGCCAGTGGGTTCATGCCAATAGGGTGCCATTAAATAACAGGCCTGTTTGACTCCATGGGATTAAGTTCATCACATTAAATAACTCTGGGCTGAGCTGCCACTGCAGGGAACAAAGACAGATGTACATGCACGGGTCTGTACTGATAGTGTAGATGTGCTGGCTTCAAATGAAGAGACACGCAGAGCTGGGGCTTCAGACTGGGTTTGTTTGTAGCTGTTTTAGGGAAGTTTATAGTGTTTTTAAGTTAGTGAGTGTTTTGAAGGGGGCAGATGGGGGGAAAGTTGTGGCTCAAACTTCCTGCAGTGTAACTACTAATCACTACAGCAGACAGAACAAGAGTTGCAGTGAGTGCGGCTGTTGCTACTCAACAAGAACCAAAAAAACAGGAAATGAGAAGCCGAACAGATCAGCTTACGACTTGGTTTGTGTACTGCAGGCACAATGAACTCAAATACAACTGATGGCAGCCCTGAGTTAATACATCCTAAACCTCTTAACTCAGCAGTACACAAAGTTGTTTTAGGAACCAGATGATCTTTCGCCAGCGCACTGCGTTACAGCATCAACACATGTGTCCCCTCCTTCTCATTTTTGTCCATGTAAACACCTGAGGACAAATTCTCCGAACCACGGAGCCAAGGGGCCACTCAGCTGTCTGTAAGCTGAGTATACAAAATGTGTGTATGGAAACTTGCTGAGTTAACGTTGTTGGAAAACATGACTGAGTTATGACCTTGCACTCTGCCATCTGTAGGAAGAGACGAACCCCCGCATGTTTTTGAAATGGTACACCTTAAAAAACCTTTGCCAGACCAGCCAGCGACTGGCAGTATCTGATTTGGTCACTGAATCTGGACTGGATTTGTTGGTAAATATGTAATGTTATATCCTGAACACTATTACATAATATTCTGCAGGGGGACAAATTCAGGAAATTGCAGAAATCTAAACACAGAATCAGATAAACACATGCACGGTGTCAACAACAAGGCTGACATCAGAGTTGAGGGGAAACAGCTAACCTCTCACCCACTTTCCCCCTGAACAACAACAACAAAACACAGATAAATCATCTATAAAAAGGAAAGACTTTTTTCGCTGAAAGTTCGAGTTATGACTGCTGACAGTTCTTGTCCAAACTGAGCACATTTTGCTTCAAGCGTTCACGGAAGTGGGACAAGAAAGACAGGTAAATGTAGGTCAGTGTGTTTAAATCCAAACAAACAAAGTATTCAGAGAGTGGAGCGCTCTGCCAAGGTTGTACTTTCTTGGGAATTCGTTATTACATCCGCCAAAGAGTTTGTCTGTCGTCGGCAGAATGACTCAAAAGCATGCCAACAGATGTCAATAAAACTGGTAGAAAGTTATGTGCAATGGAGCATGTCACTTTGGGCGTGCATGGCAGCACCATGTGGATATAATGAAGTATTTCAAGCAAGCATTAGAGGACATTCTCTGTTTTCGTTTCTTTAAGACACACCTATTGGAGTAAACCTCGAGGTCTTCCTGCAAATTTCTTCTTAATTTTGTTATACATTTGATTTGAAACTTAGTGGAAGGGTGGAGCATGGGCAAAGGAAGAACCCATTAAAATGTATAGCTAGTCCAAATCAGGGATTGGATGCACAAATCATTTTTTACATTTGTTAACATTGCAAGATCGGGCATTTAACCTTGGCGGAATAAATGCCATACATCTTAAAATCCAGTGGATGGTTGTAAAGTTTTAAAAAGACAGAATATAGCCAAATGTAGAAACACAAGTACCACGAAACTTGAATGGTAGCCTTCACATGTAGTTGCTCAATCTTCATACAGACATAAGTCCATATGGAGAAGTTGTTCTAATAGTTTTGTAAATATAATCCAGACATAACTAGTGGTCGGGCTTGACCAGACTTTTGGCCTTGGTGCAGGTCTGAGCTCCCCAAGTGTCCTTCTAGCTGCTTGTGAAACACTTCTAGTAACTGCAGCCAGATTTGGATTACACATGAAATCTGATGAGATGTTTTTGAGACATCCTAATCTGCTGACTGACCGACACAACTTCTTTAGCAGGGGTAGTTAAGTAGAGGATCTCTTGGTTCACCGAGTACAAACGTGTGTGTTTTTGTGCATGCCTTTGGTTAGTGAGATTTCCACTTTGTCAAGTGCAAACTGTGCAGCAAACTGAGCCCATCTGCCAGTAAACATCATGTCACAGGACATCCTTTCCAACTCTAGGAAAAAGAAAAAAAACCTTTGGAGATCAGTTTAAGGGAGATGAAATACTACTTTCGACTGAGGAACGCCGACCCTGACTTCTCACCTACTTTTAGAGAGACATGCAAAAACCAGTTTCCATTTATTTTTTGAGTGACGTTTTGTGTAAGAAATCTACATAAAGGACACAGCTGTTTTCCTTCTCTGACAAGTGTTTAGCAATGACTTACAAGGATGACTGAAGGAATATTTGCACTCATATTTCCACTTATAATATCATCAGGTGATCTTAAAAATGAAGCCACAACTAAAGAGCCAAAAACTGCAGTTCCTCATATGGCCACTAGAGGCTGGCTCCAGAAGCGAGTCAATCCTCATGGACCCCATGTTAAAAAGCCCATATTTACAGCAGTAAACATGTTTACAGCCTGGTACAAAAACAGTTTTGGCGTCAGTGTCTAATTTCTCCGTTTATGACAACTGTACGGGGAATGACTTTTTATACAACTCACCGTTTACATTTTATCGTGGCTTAAAGTTATACATAATTAAGTGTGTGGCTGCTTTGAATAGTCGTCATCCGTTAAGGGGTCACAGCCACGCCAACAACATTGGTTAGGTAACATAAAATGGTGTAACCCCAAATTAAGTAGGCATAGCCATAGCTATTTAATAGTTAGCTAATTGTAACGTTTTGGTTGTTTTAAAAAATCAGTGGTTTTAGGCCTGTTTTTCGCTAGCAAAAATTAGCATTAGCATTCTTACAGCTAACCATATCTGCAAAGGCACCGTGCTAACGAAGCAAGTGGCTAGTGTAAGGATTATCTCCACACTCTTGTCCAAACAGGTCACTTCTGGCTCCAAAAATCCAAGATGGGGTTGTCCAAAATGCCAAACTCAAGGCTTCTGCAAGCCAATGGCTGGCGTCACAGTGGCTACATCCATTATTTTAAACAGTCCATGCTACAGTATGGCAGCATATTGAATCTTAACCCCCATATAATGATGCGTATCGCCAGATTCACGCCAATACACAGCCTTAGCATCAACAGAGACCAGTCTTGTTTCGTAACCCTCCACAAGGTTTACTTCACAGTAACCCACTAACACACATATATACACACATACAATACACACACTCTTCTCCAGTGCCCATGCCTCTATATGAAGGCTGCCTGTAGTATTTGACTAGTGTGTGTGAACTTTGTTAAGGGATCCAAACCAACCACTGTCACGTTGGCGGCAACACATCTATCCATTTGTCTTCACAGATTCACTGAGCAATGCAACACTCCTCTGGCTGCTTTGATATATGATAATAAATGACCTCTGATGGAGGGTTAAATAACACGGGAGCTTCAGAGAAAAAGGGGGAAAACTGGGACATGAACTGGGTAAATCAAGACATCACTCAATCTGTGACGGCTTTAAATAACTTGGAAATTATAGACAGCTTTGATGTTGTAACTGCGACCAACAGAGTGAATGCTGCTGCAGTGGAACATGTGCTTTAATGTTAAATACTTTGCACTGCTCAGTATGTGTGCTGTTTTACATGTTGTCCTGCAACTAGTGTCTCAATCCTGAACTGTCTTCTAACTGTGTCACAGTTCGTGAAGCCTGTCTCAACAAGCACACTCAAAACAGAACACTAAGTCCCTTTTGCTCTATTTCTTTAGGCTACCAGTGCTCTTTTATCTTTACATTATCAAAACTGAATCTGTGTGAAGTCTGAGCTGCTAGTGGGGTCACCAGGAAAGTGCATTTTTGAAGGGGAATGAATTTAAATCCTGCGTCCCTACGTCCATCAGTTTGTTTCAACATATCCATAAAAACTTGAATGATGCTGTAGTTGTTATTAGAAGACATTTTGCAAGATCAGATATTTGGCGGAAAGCAAATTTAATACGTTAACAAGATTGTAAATGCTACACAAAATGTTTATTTGCCCAGATTTTTCACTAGTTCATAAATACTTGATTATTTTTCTTCTTCAAGCTTCTAAATGAAATACCCCAACAATGGCTTAACTATTCCCATGAACATTTTGTCGCTGTCCCGTGAATCTTCTCATCGACTTCTCAGCAAGAAAGCAAATAAGCATGTTTCCCAAAATGTCAAACTGTTCCTTTCATGTGCCTTTCTCGCCCTGTCTCTTGTATTTACCTCAGACACATCTGTCAGAGTGTTGCCGTATCGTGCTGAGTTGCCAAACATTTAAGTCAAAAACAAGGGAGACCAGTTTTTCTTGAGGGAAATTCAGTTGAAGCAAAAGATTAGGCAAAACAGACAGCTCTAGCAGACGCGTGGGTTAAATTTCAGTGACTGTTTAAGATTATGTTAAATCCCCGTGATCAATTTTCCGTCAATGATAATGACACACGGCTGACAGATACAACTCGCCCCCAATACTGGTTATACAAGTATTGCACATAGCAGGGACTGTGTATTTATCTACTTCTCTGGCCTAGTTTGGGAAATACAGCTTGTCAACGCTGTGATAAGTCAACAGTTAACCACCGAGAATATGTTTGAGCAGTTATGTTCGTCTATGTTATTTTTGTTATTCTTTAGTTAATGGCATTGAACATCACCCGGGTCTGGCGGGAGCTGGCTAGCAGTGGTCAGCATTTGACGCGGTGCCCCAACCAAACGTCATCATTGTGGAATCACTGTGCACACTCTCCGGTCCCCACAGGCCACCTTGGTTAGTAAGCGGCTCAGTTTTGAGCTACAAACCCCCTTTAGCATTGCTAACTACTGTTAGCTCTGTTAGTTCTGTTAAGCTAATGTCGCTAGCAAAATGCTGAACAATGCCCGCGTACCAGGGCGACCTGGGGGGACACGAGAGGATGGTCACCATGTTTTCGTGGTGTTTTTCGTGATGTTACCAGCTGTATATGCGAATTAACGGCTATGCTAGTTTCTGCCAACCCTCCAATCCTCACTGGTTAGCTTTGGCTGCTCTGCACTGCACACCACCTGCGTTGAGTCGGAAATAGCTAGCCAAGCCGTTAATTCGCATATACAGAAAAACAGGAGGGTATACGCAATCATATGGGGTATACCCTCCTGTTTTTCTGGCTGCCAAAAAGCCATTGGAATATTTAGGACAGTATACCCACTTCCTCCTCAGTAACCTGCCCATCTTCCTAGTAGTGCACTCAACTCATCAACTGCCACTACACCACTGATTACTTGAGGCAAGTTTACTAGTTGGCATGCAGAGCCTTGCTGTTGTGTGTTACAAAACATGTGGGCGACAACAACTGCACGTGTTTATGTCTAGACGTCCGTATTACTCACAGAGGCAGACAGCAGCCAGCAGACGAAGGCCATTCTCCGGCGGGAAGCAGGTGGGGAAGAGAGGCTGCAGCACGTAGTTGGAAAACGTCAGCGCGATCACGGCCTGGTTGGTCGGGTAGATGACCAGCACGGCGATCCACAGACGCAGGAACCTGGGACAAAAAGGAGGGACAAACGGTTACAAACATAGAAGCATGGGAGAAACAGTGGGGTGTCAGGAGCACACACAGGAAGGGGCCGAACAGGCGGAAACATACCACAAAGGCACATGGCACACATCCTTCCATTTACAGATTCCCATTAAAAACAGGCTATTTTTGGTGGAAGGCGACACAAATGTTAACTCTAATTCTTAGGTGAATCCAAGTAACTTTTTAATCTACCTCTAATGTCCTTTTTAATGTTACACTGAAACAGTAAGTCAGTTAAGTTATTTATGGATTGTACAGTGCATTAATCATGCTTGTTCCAGCCTCTGAAATGTGAGGATTTGCTCCTTTTTTGCTGAGTTTGTCATTTAAAATGGAACGTCTTAGCGTGTGTCAGATAAGTAAGCTATTTGTGAATGTCACTTTGCACTTTCTTTGCTGTTTTGTGAGATTTTAAAGGCTAAATCCAAAGAAAAACACTTGACAATACAAATCATAACTCCTCGCAGCCATCAAGACAGAGCACAAGGGGAAACCCCGTGTTGATACAGCATGCGGCACCAATATGGCAGCACATTGCTGACATTAGTGTGTTCGAAACTGACAGGATGAGTCACAGACGACACTGATGGAAGGCTTGACCTTTTTAAGTCACTGCAGCTTCACAAATACAGGGTGAGAAAATGGGGGAGGGAGTGAGATGAGAGGAGGGAGAGCACGAGGGTTTAACTGAGTGAAGCAGGAGAAACTGGGCGAGTGGTTTTTCTATGAAATTCCCTGAAAGCTTATGGAGGGATCATTACACCCGACTGCATTAACAGGATTGTGTCTCGCTGGAATGTGTGTGTGTTTAATGTAAAAATGTACATTCATGCTAGCTGGAACATCTATGTGGACACCCGTGGACGTTGGATACATTTTGTACAGCTTTACAACACTAGTTACTACTTAGATTTTAAATACTCTATAAGTCTTTCAAATGGGGGACAAACAGACGATATGCTTGCATTTTATTTAGCTTTACATAGCTGTGACTCCCTGCAACCTGTGGCATCTGTTGTGTATTCAGGGGTGCAGCCAGATGTTGTAGACACTGGGGGCTCAGCCCAAACCTAGGAGGGTCTAGGGGCATACTTTCCTAGGGAGATGATTTCCCCATTTACTGCAGCTGTATGTACTAGCTGTACTTTTACACCTGTCACCTAAAAAGAGCCAACAATCGTCTGATTTTAGCTTGGTAGGAATTCGGCATTAACAGCATTATTAATAGAGAAGTAATAGAACTTTTGCTTCATTGATTCGGAGGTAGATTCAGAGAGACTGAGGGAAAATAACGCAAGGTTAAAGGGGTTTTAAAATCTTTAAAGATTGACGACTTTGAGAAAAATTTGTTTGCTCCCCTGCTCCTTGTTCTTGAAACCTTGTCCGTTGAAATCATGTGTGTGTGTGTACGACTTTACGAGCTGTTCCCCTTTTTTCCACCAGCTAAGGTAATGTAAGCATTTCTGTTACTGCAGTCGTTGACCTTTACAGTATGCATAACCGATCCCCTCCACGCCCACGCACACACGGGGATAAAAGGAGCAGGACAACAAAAACAAACATCCCTTGAACACGGTTTATTTTATCCTAGACTGAGGGCACAGGGAAACAGTGTGGCCCCGACGCTTCAAACCCGACTACAAAGTCCCCGGATGTAAAAGCTCACTGATGTGTATTGATAGCTACTGTACAAAAGGGACAAAAACAATCATTGGCTGTTTTGTCTGCGTGAATTCCTCTCCCAAAATACCCCGATAGTATGTATCCTTGTGAAAAAAAACAATGGTCTAATCTGTGTTTACAGTCTGGGCAAAGGCACAGTGTGTCTGAAATTAATGCTAACAAACGATATTGTTCTTCTTGGAAATTAACCTTGTGTGGTTCCCAGCATTTACTGTAAGTTCTTTAAAGGTGAATGACTGTAAGAAGGCCGGGTGACAGGGACGTAAAACCACACAGCAGCCCGACATCTGGACATTTTTGAGTCATTTTGGCTGTTTGTGAAACTACTGTTGAAACATATGAGTCAGTATTCGCTTCAGGCTTAATATCATTTTACTTCATCTAACTTGTGATGTGGACTCTAAGCAAAGGACCCCCTGCTTTGGATCAAGATGTCTGACCTACATGAGCAGGTTCATCCACCAGGATAAAGAGGGGAATCTAGACATGTTGGTATGTTCACCTAAATCCATGTCAAATTAACTTTAATTGTTTGGGAGGCCCCTTTTTCTAAAAAACTGGGTCATATACTTAAAGGTCCAGTGTGTAGGATTTAACGGGTTATATTGGCAGAAATGGAATATAACATAAAAAGTATGTTTGTATAGTGTATAGTCACCTGAAAATAAGAGTCATTGTGTTTTTGTTACCTTAGAATGAGTCGTTTATATCTACTTAAAAGACAGTTCTGTTGACCTTGGGATTTATCTAACTTCTATGGCTTAGAGGCTTATGGTAAAAAAATGTTCCTTTAAAAGTCAGATTTTGACGGTAAAAAAAATCTCACGACTGGGTGCTTTAGAACAAGTCTCCAAGCCAACCTTAAACCAACAACAGCAAAAAATTGTAGTGATGATAAAATTTCTAAATGTCAAAAAAAATCTCTGAAAAGCCACCAACCCACCCACTGTACTTTCCACTCCTGAACAAGCCTCTCTTTCTTATAAACATCTTATTACTGATATACATCAGTCTGCTTTGATGCATCCTGCATACTGACTCAAATCACATCTTCAAATGTCATGAAAATGCTCCTGAACGCCTCTCTGATTGTTAATAAGTAGACAACTGAATGCCTCACCCAGCCAGCCCTCCGAAGATGTCTTTGACGTAGGAGTAGTCTCCCCCCGACTTGGGGATGGTGACGCCCAGCTCGGCGTAGCACAACGCCCCGATGGCTGTGATGACGCCCGTGATGATCCAGACGATCAGGGCCACGCCCACAGAGCTGGCGTTCTCCAACACTCCCTTGGGACTGACAAAGATACCTGAGCCGATAATGTTACCTGGTGGAGGGAGAGGAGAGAGTGTCAGGTGTCAGTGCAGAATTTAAAACGGGTTGTTGTCAGCTTTGTATGAGAGGCTGCAGTGTTTTTCCACATAGAAATTGGTTTAGCTGTCATGGGAAGTACAACTCAAACTGAGAAAATAAGTTGTATAATATCAGTTGTATCTCTGGATGAGCTTTGTGCAGTCTTGGCCTTGAAAGCCTGGATGACAAACTGGCAAAGAGTCAAAAAATCTGCCATCTAGTTGCATTATGAGAAGTGTAGGATCTAGTATTTTGGAGCTTGACTCATATTTGGAAATAAAAGCCAATGCATCTTTCTTACTGAAGGAATGCAACACTAAATCCAAGACCCTGGGGGCATGAGAGTTTTGGGGGAGATAGCAAGTCAACAGTATATGTCGCGTACAAGTGTTATACATCGTCTGAAAGCTTTGAATATGAAGATTAAGTTTATCTAGTCATAAATGTGTAAGAAACCCTGTGTTTTGTTTGGGTGTCTATTCAAACTTAAGTGTAGTATAAGTATATGGTGGCCAATCTCTTGTGTAAGTTGTTGCAGCAATTTTTGAATTGACACCATTTGTTACACAGATTTAGTGCTAACTGTGAGCATTTATGAGATTAAAAAAAGTCAAAAATCCCTCCAAAATACCACATTAAGACACCAATACCTTGAGAAACACTATGTGTTTGGTAGTGACCAAATGCATACCAATGGATGCCTCAGGTTGTCTAGTTTCACATGATAGCACTGCCTTTGTGCTAGCTTTAAAAATGAGTGCGCCAAAGCCCCTTGAAGACAGTAATGTCGGAGGAGATTGCTGGTGCTACCACAGGTCACAGAGTAAATTAGCCTCGCTTAGCATAAAGACTGGTATCAGAGTTAGTTAATTAATCAATTGATTCATTTTTTCTTGTTTGTTAAATTAAAACACAAACAGTAATGTACAAGTAACAAATTATTTGTGTCTCAGCAGTCGTGATGGTAAGAAACTTGGCATCCGAGAGACAACAAGACTCTATAACGTCACTGCATCCAACTGTTAGGCAACAAGACAAACCAGCTAAAACCACAAACTGCCAATAAACTAATGAGGTACAGCCTGTTAATCAGAGTATGCTAACTGCACAGTTTGAGCAGTGATGCAGCAGCTGAGCCATCAGGCAAAGTGGGAAGCTGTAATCTGCTGACTTAGCACAGCTATGAGGAGATGGAGCAAGACAGAGAACGGGGTGAAAGAGTGCAAAGAGGAAGGAGGAGGGATGAGAGGTAGATGCAGAGGGGGGAGAATAATGCCCTGACAGATTCAATGAGCATCAGAGTACCGGGCACTTTACACAGGAGCTGAAAGATGGCGGGACGGGCGTTTGGGGTTCTGGTGCGACGTTAAAGAAGCCGATTCACTCCTGTCTGACGATTCTACGACAGAGCCGAGGTCAAGAGCCTCCGATCAGATTCGGCTGACTGTGCTTGAACCCAGCGGCCAATAAAAAGGTGTCAAGGTCAAAGGTTGAAGGTTTTAAATCATAACTGAATGATAGGGTGAGATTATAGGCATTTACAGTACAAAAGTCAAAGGTGTGAATGATCTGTCACATCGTGCCTGTAGAGTTTTCGTGCTACAACTTCCAGTGAACTACAATTTATAACCTGCAGCTATATATATAACTACATGTGTCGTGTAACAATGTAGTCGTGGTGATTTACATCTTTTATTATGTAAAAAAGAAATGGAAATATTTGCTGATTTTGGCTTCTTAAATGGATGATTTGCAGTTTTTCTTAGTTTAATACGCTTGTAATTTTAATACCGTTGGTGTTTTTAGCAATTAGAAATACAAATCTGGATTTTTTGCATCTTTAGGAGCTCTAAAATCCTTGATTTTGTCCATTTTTTCCATTGTTAGCTGCAGACAAACAAACCGAAATGTAGATACTGCTTACTCAGAGCAGTTAAACCTATAGGAACATCTGAACATGTGCCAAACTGTGTCCTCACCTGAAAGCATGAGGGCATGCAAATCAGCTAACAGACTCCATATGCATCATGTGCGAGTGCAGCTGCTCATTTATGTAACCCAGTTGCAGGTAAAAGGTAAAAAGACGACAAACAAACCATCCCAACCCTGATTAGCTTGACATCTTTATGGCAGCGGTGGTCTTCACTGCATGACCTTTGACATCCAGGGGGTAAAAGGCAGCTATGTGTTGACTCAGCACTTTCCTCTGTTACAAACTCACTGATATGCTACTGCAACATAAAGTCTGCAGATAAAGGGAACGTACCAGTTCTGGTTTGAATGAGTGGATATTTAGAGTTTTATGTGAGGTGACAAGCGGGTGCTTTTGAGCAAACGTGCACGCTCACATGTTGCGTGCTCGTGTCATGTGCATCACTGGACTCTAGGGGTTGTGAGACATGCTGACTTATGTGGAATCTTGTCAGGTTTCCTGTTCTTGTGGTCACTTTTTACATCCTTTTGTCTCCAAAGAGGCCAAGAGGGAACATGACATTTTTCTTTTATAAAAACATGCTGTGGCTAAACTCTCTCTTGACCTAAATCTCAGGCTAAGTGCACGCTTGTTTAAACTTTAAAGCTACAGGTAACTTTTATGAGAACTTTTTGTCATGTTTTCTAAATCTGTTGTTATGTTCTAAAAGAAGTACATGAGATGGATAATCTGCAAAAAAAAATCAGGTCCCTTCTCCTCTCCTACTGCCTAGGACTGCCACGATTAGTCGACTAATCGATGACTAATCGTTTATTAAAATAATCGGTGACTATTTTAGTAGTTGACTAATCGGTTTGAGTCATTTTTCATAGAAAAGTACTATAAAAGTACCCCAAAATACTCTTACTGCAGCTTCTTACGTTCAAATATTGCCAGCTTTACACATTCTCCCGTGACAGTGAACTAAAACCCTTTGGCGTGAGTATGAAACAAGACATTAGATGACATAATTTTGGGGTTTGGGCGAGACAGACCGACATTTTTCAACATTTTAACACATTTTTCAATGAAATGATTAGTCGACTAATCGAAGAAATAATCGACAGATTAGTCGACGATGAAAATAATCGTTAGTGGCAGCCTTACTACTGCCTCTAATGGCATTCACTAGAATCTATTGCAGCGCATGGAAACAACCAATCAGAGCCAAGGAGTCCCAACTGTGGCTGATAATCACGTCAATCGCTGCTTGTTTGCTGTCAAATTGTCAAACTAGGCAGCACCGATCAAATATGAATCAAGATTCTGTTACTGCATTGCCTATTTCTCACCTCAAATGTTCTCAGAAACATATTTTAGTGTACTGTTTAGCTGTAAGATGAGAAAGCTTGTGACCCGGCTGCCATGTTGGAAACAGTCGGCAATAAATTCTTATTTCATTTATTGGTGAGTAAATATAGTAACAGTTTCAGCAACTGTGAAAAAAGTTACCGACTGTAGCTTTAAGAAGCAGTGGATAAAAAGTCTCTTGAGGCAGCGTGCATCACTTTGTCATATTTCCGGATCTTTTTACAAATCTCGGCAGGCCTCAGTCTCTTTTAGCACAGGATATTTTGATATTCTCCTTTGTTATCAGATTGTTGTTTCACTCAGGAAGAGGCTTGGTCTTGGACATGCTCTCTGAACACATTACAGTTCCTCTTGGGTTGTGTTTGATGTTACTGACAGCAGCAGCTCCACTTCACACAATTTTTCTTTCACAGCCTTAGACAACTCATAATTCTGATTTTGTGGCTTATTTTGTATAATCTGTCATTTATTATTCAGGCTACTATTTGGGCAAATGACAGCCATTTTCATTTTTATTTCATCTGCCAATTATTTTCTGAATTAATCAATTAAAACATTGGTCTAAAAGATGTCAGAAAGTAGTGAAAAATGGAGACACACTAGGTTTGGTCCCCAACATCTAAATATTCAACAGTCAGTATTGTTTTCAATGGCTGAAGACATTCATCTGCACTTAAAAATTAAATAACGAAGTTCCAATTTTTATATTTTAAATGTTTTCTGTTTCACTTTAATCATTTTCTCATGTCCATTTCTCACATTTATGTGAGGTAATGCTCAATAAATACTGCATAATTTTTAGACGTTTTTGTGTTTTTAGGAGTATAACTACTTGCAATTTAAATGGAAATGTGTCAATATATTAACAAAGGTCCAAATAGCATCATTTAAGAATTTGAAGAAGACAATCCAAATCCTGGTGAGCTTGGATTTTCTTTTAGAATATATTTGGTATTTGGTACATTTTTCTGTAAAAAATTTCATCACAAAAATCACATATCCACTGTTCAAGTAAGTCCTATGCTGTGTCTCAAATCATGTACTTCTGTACTTACACTTAACATTTTGAGTGCATAAGTGCGTTCACGCTGAGTAGTATGGAAAAATGCAGTGCACTATGAGTACCTGGATGGTGCACTCAAAACGGTCAAAAAGTTGAGTGTGGAACTATGGACACTTCTCGTTCTCAATGGTCGCCATCTTGGCCACTTTTCAAACTGTAAATAGCGGCCGAGGACTGTGCAACCGTGAACGTCGCTGCATTGTACAAATAAGAACAATAACGCGAATGCTAATGCTAGTTTGCTAACTAGCTAATTTGCAGTCGTCATTTCCGGTGAGCGCACAACAGCTGTGTTTGGTTTGAGACAACACTGCCCTGTCGAAATTTGCGCACTACGCCAATGAGTACAAAGTGCACATAGTATACTACATGGAAGTGTACTCACGGAAGCATGTGATTTGAGACACAGCACTAGTTTCCTATTATTTTTTGAGTCACTCTAATGCACCATCCGACCTGGCATCTTGGGGACCTTTAATTGAACACAGGTGGGCTGAATTGAGTGTGGAGTACGGAAGGCGCCACAGGGTTACAGTCTTTAACTTTATTCCTTCCAAATAAGTTTAAAAATAGCCGCCAACAGACGCCATAACGGTGCTATGAGATACAAAATTTTACATTTGGTTACGATCAAAAATATCGTGATCCAATCTGAACGGTGAGACACAGAGCCAATGAGAGAAATTAATTGTTGTGTTATTATTAGCGCCGCCATGGCACAAGATTAAATGCCACCACTCACACATGCAGCAGCAGCAAACTATGAATATTAACAAGTGTGTGTGTGTTTGTGTAGCATTATGATATAACTCTGATCAGCCTTTGTAAAGCCCTCTAAGATTAGTTCTTGCATTTCCACCAGGCGTTAAATCCCTGTTCAAACAGCCACCAAGCTGAGGCAACCTGCTGCTTGGCCCTCAGCCAGACACTCAAACTCTGCAGGCCTGTTCCCCCAGTGTGCGTGTGTGTGAGTTATTATTACACTAAAGCAATTTATAACACTGCAGCAATTCATGAGAAAAAGGGGGGGGGTTTGATGTCATCATGACTTCTGGGTTTAGACGACAAAAAGCTACTGTGATGGCGTAAAAACTGAGCTCAATGTTTAATCAAAGTGATGTGAATTTGTGCAACAATTACAAAACGCATAGATTGGAGTCCAGCTCAGACGTGGCTAAGCCAGGCAAGCTAATAAAACAACTTTATCAGGGCGGGGTCGTCTTCCAGATGGCCAAAAGTTCACTTCTAATCCAAATTCCCGGTTCTGTAGGATTCAGGATCTGTGTGTGTGTGATAAATGCCTGTATCGTACAATAGGCCATAAAACCATTTGATGTCCTCGTGTGCTCGGCTTTTTCATGGAAACCCAGCGGGGCATGTTCACAGCGAGAGGATCAGACGAGTCACCTGACCTCACGTCTCGCTCGCACATGACAATGTGAGCCGAGCGAGCATGAATGAGTGACTTGGTCAAGGACGAAAGCCCCTGCTGAGAACATTCTGGTGACTACGCTGAGGTGTATGGAC
Source organism: Epinephelus fuscoguttatus (assembly GCF_011397635.1). NCBI lineage: Eukaryota > Metazoa > Chordata > Actinopteri > Perciformes > Serranidae > Epinephelus > Epinephelus fuscoguttatus. The sequence goes on from NC_064774.1 coordinate 13,370,854, forward strand.
TCTGGACGGCTGTAAAAAAATCTTCTAAGAGGGCATGAGAGGCTTAACGCTGCCAAGCACGTCGGCTGATGAATGGAGAGCGATAATAAGATTTTTTATTAATTAAATTATCTACATGTCGTTGTATAGATACACTCAAGGGTGGGGCTGCAGATAGAAAATGCTGGCAGCATGCACTGTGATTACTTGCTTGTAGTTTGTGAGTTTTTCTTTTTCGATGGTGTTTTCTAGATTTTAGAGCTTGGTCATTGCTTTGGAAAGGTGTGAAAACATTATTCTATCAGTAAAAATGTGTGTTAATTGAGTTTAAAGTTGGTTTAGCCTGACTTCTACTGTGCTAGAAATGGGGCCCTCTCAGTAAAACCTCAAGGATTTAAGGAGGACTGTATGTTACAAAGGGAGAGAGGAAAAAAGCCTTCTCATCAACACTTGAATACCAAGGTTCCTCTTCATCTCTCCATGTCTCTGTCTCTCCTTATCCTCCCTTTTTTCCCAGCTTCTGTCTGTCTCTCTCTCGGGAATTCCTCTGTTCACACACACTCTCACTCACTCTCCCTTCTCTCCTCCCGTTACCGTGGAAACGCATGAGTCATCCCCTCCCCTCTCTTCATCCCGCCAAGGTCATCATGGAGACCACACACTCTCACCTGGACAGCCCTGCATTTGTATCGATCGATCTGTTGTTGGATGGTGTTATCTTCACTTGTTTGTTGTACTGAATGGCAATGACCACTCTCTGCGTTTCTGTCAGTTAGCCCCATCACTATACACATTTGCATTTTTAAAACTGAACTAAGAGTGAAATTTTATCTATGCTATCTCCAAAGCCAGACTCCATTGATAAAAACAGTAATTTTACCTCACTGAACACGGGAGCTGCTGATCTACCTCTGCCTTGATTAGTTAGTTAGTTTGTGTTATTGTGTGACCTTGGTGAATCTGAACTAACCGTTTAAAACACCGAACTCTCACAATAACACAGACAAAGTAACTGATGTAGGCAGAGGTAGACCAGCAGCTCCCGTGTTCAGCAAGGTAAAATCAAAGTTTTTGTCAATGGAGTCTGGCTTTAAACAGAGCACTGACAAGTTCCATGTTGAAGGCTGTCTGTTTGGGGAGTACTGAGCATATGACTGGATAGATGAGACTTGGATCATGCTGCGTGAGTTTTGTGAGAGTCTGTGAACAGATTCTTTTATCTACTTTTGCTTTTTTTGAATGACGACCCCAATAGGTCCAATCTAACAAAAAAAACCTCTCCTTTTTGGATTCTTCGTTCACTGTGGAGGCATGCAAGAGAAACAGTTTCCTTCACAAATTCAACATAACACAGGATGCATTTCCTTTAGGTTAAGTGATTGTACTTTTACCATAAATCTGAATAATAAAGACAGCAAACATTCTGATAGGTTATTGATGATTAGCGATAGTATCGTATAGTATAAGACTATAAATTAGAGCTGAAACAATCAGATGATTCAGTGGGTTACTCCAACAATTTAGTGCTAATGCTTTAGCTATAGTAGTTGCACCCTGGATCCTACATTTCCCACAGTGCAAATCAATTATGATTCCTGATGACATCACTGGGGTTATTTTCTCAGACTTTAAAGAGCTCCTTCCAGAGCTGCATTAGTAATAAAACAACTGTTTTCACAGGATGAGTCGTACTGCCCATGACGAGTAAACTGAGCTTAATTTGTAAAATCAGCAAGTGCCCCTTTAAAGTTGTATCTTCCTTCTGTATTTAGTAATTTATGTCAAATAAAAGAGCTGCAGGCAGGTTTCTAACTGTCCACGTGTTGCCAGCCTGCCATCTCCATGAATGGACCCAATCCTCTGAGCATCAGAGATGAGTGAGCGTGACGACATCATCATCACTGGCCAGGCTACAAAGAAATGATGAAATCTGACGACTGATTAAAGACTGCAAGGGGGGAATGAAAGCATGAGGCTGACGCAACACACTGATATAGATCTGAGAGCATATACTTATCACACAGCGCGCAGTGAGTGCGCACAGGCTAAACATTAAACTACTCTCTGAGTAAATGTTGGTGTGGTGCAGGAGACATGCCCGACTCCTGTGCCAGGATGCAACATCCTTATCCTGAGACACCCACACGTTTGTCATAAACTTTAATTGGTGGCTGGATAGTGGAGTCTGATCCCTGTGCAGCTTTTATATCCTGTCTCTGTCTTTTTAGTTCTTACACTCAAACACAGTTTTCACACTTTCTCAGACGCACACATCAACTATTAATAGGCGGTATGGGTGCACTATAGAGGGGAAGTATATGTGGGGTGACACAGACAACGAGTTGCACATCTGGCTCGTACAGAACTGACAGTAGAGCAGACTTACCAACTATGATACCGCAGGCGCTCACAAGCCCAATTTCCTTCTTGAGCGCCACTCCGCCTCCTGACTCCTTCTCACCGACAGCATCCTTGGCAGAGCCCGACGTGCTGCTCCGTTGTCTTGCACCGTCTGTCATTGTGGATGTCTGGACTACCTGCTTCTTTTGGTTTATGTCTTCTTTCCCACCTCACAGCCCCGTGCGCTCGCCTCACCTCGAGCTCAAGCGTCTCCTGTGTGCGTAAAACGTGCCGCACTTATCTGATGAGGAAAGTTGTTGCGCTGTCAGCAACCTGTGACAGTGAGGCTTATTACCCTGAGCAAATACAGTTAATAAAAAGCAGAAACAATAAGTGCAGGCTGTTGGAAATCTTGTGCTATATGTCAGTGTCCCGCTGCAAAATCCTCACCGCAGCTGCAGCTGTAATTTCTTCAAGATTTAACCAAGCAAAACGCCTCTTGTGCTGGTGCCTGCCGGTGTCACAGGTGGTGCTACAGGTCACAATCAAGTCCGGTGATCGAGCAAAAAGCGCATATTCCAGTGGCAATCCTTATAAAGTCATAAAAGGAAATAACTCCTTTGTGTCTGATGTGAACAGCAACAAAAACAATCTCAAAATCAGCAAAGCGCTCTCACTGGTTCCTTGTTCCTGGTGTGAGCTGAAGACACAAAAGCATCCTCTCTGCGCGCAACCACAAGCTGCTCCAGAGGAAAGTCGTTCAGGTCTGCGCCGTAAACACCCGAGCTGTGTGTTTGGTTTGGATAGGAGAGGTTGTAGTTGAGTAAATATACATGGTCTCCTTCATATAAGTACAGTGGCACCGCCTCCTCCCCCTCCCCGCCTCCACCTACCCCGGCTTGTTTTTCCTCCTTGTGCCTCTCCAGGACCCTCCCATCGCCCTCCCTCCGCACCGATCAGCTGTTCCTCCAAATTCCCTCCTGCTGCTGCTGCACTGTACACCTTAAACCCCCCAAACAAGGCAGCTCACGTGTGCAAAAACAAACCACGTTTAGGCTGCAATACCTTCCTTTCCCTGTCTCACACTAACCACTTCCTCTTACAGTTTTTTGTCTCACGCGTGCACAGAGGCGCTCACTCATTCACACTTTATTATTCAAGATGCAGCTCAAGCCGGGGTCTATTTTTAGTCCCAAGATGTCACTCTACGTGATGCAAAGACCGCTGGTGTGTTCCCATCCTGCATGCACAACAACTCTCACCCTGACCTGAGCTGTTAGTAGCAGGTTGTTTTTTCAAACCATCTGCCAAAACCAACCTCACCTGAAGCCTGATATTGCATGCTGTCAAAACACAAAACAGATTTGACCCTTCTACCTCTTTTTTTCCTCGCCATTGTTGAACATTGTGTGCGTGCTGGTGATGGGCGGATTGATTCTTTTCACAGTATTGGTTCTTTTGGGTTGAAACATGGACTGTGTTTACAAGGTCTTTAGTATCCCGGTTTTGATTGGGTTTTTTAAGTATCCCGTTTTTGTGTTTGTGCATGTGCATGTAAACACCATATCCCGAATTCAGAAACCGGGTTATGCCCTTTTCCCGGTTTCAAGAAACCCGGTTTTGCCACCTGGAGTACTCCAATAGAAGCCGGGATACTGGAGCATGTATACGCCTTATCCCGGTTTCATGAATGGTTCAACTACGTTACACAGCTGGCTGAAGGATGCCCTACTCATTCTGAAGTTTTCTCTCTACTCTGAATCTGTAAACTCCATGAGAACGATCCTATCCCACCAGTCACAGCTACGTATTTTCATCCACTGTTGCCTTGCACTGCGTGGTGGCAGTGACAGCCGAATACTAGAGCTTGAGATTCTCTGCGCGAGCCCGAGCCCAGCCTAATAATGTCAAAATATTATTTACAGACTGATTTAACAGACGATCACTGCTGCCACGATCACTGGAAAGTCTGGGCGAGAGGCTTCCACAGAGGAGCGCCCAGTTTGCACCAGCTTTAAACACGTTATTTACTTCACTCAAACTGCGTGTGGCTGTTAGCGCTGGTGTTAGTGAATTAGACCTTGTTTATCAGTGAGAATCATTTGCATAGAAATGTCCAATTTTTTTTTACAATATTTATTCACAGCCCTTCACCACCTGGATCCTAAAATGAACACCTGTTTTATTACATAATCATGCTTCCGTGTTGCGCCATTCATTAAGATCCTATGTTTCTGTCATTCAAATAACAAGACTTGTGGTTTAATACTCTTAATTATAACAGCCAACTTATTGAAAAATGTCGGGTTTAAATCAGGCTCGGGTCCATAATTACAGTTAATTGGACGGGCTGGGCCGGTCCCGGACATAACGTGCACAACGTGCATAACGGGCTGGATTTTTTGGGCCCGATCTAAGCTCTGCCGAATACCTATCAAAGTTGGTGACGTATTCAATATTTGTTGTCGCTCTCTCCTCCCATTGCTGAAGATGAAGTGGATGAGCCATAGCTGTAATGCAACGTGAGTGTTTACTAATGCTAAGCCCGCTAGAAGCCACAGAGGTGTCATTTTTGTCTTACTTCTAAATATAATAAATATATCACATTTCCCGCTCAATCTGTTGTAAACAAAAGACGTAAAAGATGTAACACACGCCTGCGCAGATAGGATGCAGTGATCAGAAAACGGGTTACTGGTATTTATCATGTATACAGGGATATGAATAACCGGGTTTCTCTGTATTCCATGTAAACATCATATCCCGGATATGCTCAAAACTGGGATAAGCCTCAAAACCGGGATACTAAAGACCTTGTAAACACAGTCATGTATGTAGGCTACTGAACCTTTGGAGTTTTGCAAATTATATAGCGCATTTTCTTTGTAGCGTCCATGTTGTTTCCACATCAGGGTTGAAAATTAGCACCAGACAAATGCCGGGAAAATGTTGAGTCGCTGATAGATTATGGAATCCACCAGCCGCAGTGACAGGTGGACAAAATTTCCGTCCCTTTCCAACATTGCAACTTAAAGCTTGTGTATACACCAAAGTTGGAAGAACCACCATTCAAGGAGTTCGTAAATATACCATTTTTCTGGCAGGGGTCTCAACTCAAGTCTGATTTAATCAGTCCTCTCTGGCTGCTCTACATTACAACTCATTAGGGATTCATGAGCACTCGGACGTTCATCATATTGACTCGATACAAAACAGACTCCAAAAAGAGTCGTTCAAAAAGATTTGTTCGTTCATAATCGCTCATCACTACTGCATGCAAATGTTTTACTTCATGCAGACGATACCCAGGTGTGTCCGATATTTTCTTCCTCATGTGTCCTCAGGCATTTTTATGTCCACTGTTCATGCTATGAGCAGCTTCTGAATGCTTGTCAAAAATGATGTGATAATTTGTTTAGGATTGGTCGAAACAAATCTGTCTTTCGGAAAGCTTCAGTGCCAAAATGTCTTTCCCTTTAAATTGGGATATGTAGTGAAAGAGGATTAAGTGTTTCCTCAGTCTAAAATAGTGCTGAGACAGCGAACAGTTCAATCAGTACACACATTTTTTGTGTCCATATATAACATATTAATTGCATTTTTTGCTGTCTTTTGTTTGACTTTCGCATGATACAACCAAATAATAGGCTAAATTAATGCACTGTATTGACACTTATAATTTTATCTATTTGTTTAGTTAACCTTTGTTAAACTAGGTGACTTCCACTGTGATTAGAATTCTCTTTTTCAAGGAGGACCTGGCCATGATAGGCAACAGCATACATACAAACACATAGAAAACACAAGTAATACAAAAAGGGAAGAAGAAAGGATGTAAAAGGAACTCGCAACTCGAAAGAGAAGTTTTAAAAAGTTTGTTTTTGTGACCTGGTAGATTAGAAACATTGACCTTTGAAAGAGTCTACCTCTAATTCTTTTATTCTGGATTTAAAAGCATTTAACAAGATGAATTCTTTGTGTTTCATGTCTCTCTACAGTGCCCTTTTCCTAATTTCTCTACTGGCATTTGGAGCAGAAAGCATAATGAGAAAAAAACATTAATGACCTTTCTTTAAAACAAACATTATAACTCATGTATGGTCTACTTTTTTTTATAAGAACTGCCATTTTGTGTGTGGAATTCTGCATGAACATTGGTCTTTCCGTCAGAGCGCTGATTTACTCCGTACTGTATGTAATCTGTTTGACAGAACAACAACATGACTGCCATGTCGAGTACCGACAGTCCGTTTAACTTTGCTTGTCACTTTCTACGTCACCACTGGACCCAGATTACAGCAGTTACAAACTGACTGAGTGTTGTGCTCAAGTATGCTCCAGCTGCACAGATGCTCGCAGAGGCCTTGAACCTGAGTCCGTCAGTTAACAGTCAGTTTTCGCCTTATCAACTCCTTCTGCGATCTCATAGGAAACCTCAGATTCACCTGAGAGACCCCGGCACTTCCCCAACAACTGTTGACTCATGATAGTCCGCTCAGAACAAAAGGCAGTTGCATAACTTAAGCTTCTAATCTCTGCAAAACTGAGCGAGCCGGTGTTGTGCTCTGCTGAGTTGGCAGAACAACAAGGTCACCTGAATCACCTCAACAGACTCTGACTACACTAAAATACCACTCTCATGCTTGTGTCACTTCAGTGCTGCGGAGTTGAGCCATACCTCTTCCACCTCTGACCCACATCTTTGTCTTGGTCCCTGCATGACATAAGTCACTGGAAATGCTTGGTGCTGTGGAGTAAACTGTAAATGTACCTGGGCAGTGAAGCAGGAAGGGGTACACACTGCTCACTCACAGCACACATGCTTCACCATTAGGAAACAGGTCAGTGGGCCAGTTTGTTGACATTTTGTAGGTGTGCAGAACCAGTGTGAGGCATTTTTCAGTAGGTCAGCAAGTACGACTGAGTTCTGGGGTCTTTTTGTGGTGGATATGAGGGTCAAAACTTCCTGTAAAAGCTTCCCCTTACTGTGATGCAGTCACTCTAACCACATGCCTCTCTTAAAGGGAACTGTATTTTTCAACCTAGACCCAATTTTCCATGTTTTTGTGTCTAAGTGTCTGACCACATTATGGAAGGGTTCCCTACAGAGATAGACCTTTTTGTTTGACCAGAAACAGCCCAGGACCTGCTTTCGCCAAATCCACCAGACTCCATTCAAAAATTTAGCAATTTAATCATTGTAAAACACTTCATTCAAAGTCAACCAAAACAAAGTAACTCCCCCAAAAAGCTGTCTTGATTCGTCGTTTTACTGTTTGAACCATCACCAACTCTGGTTTGGTTAAAATAAACCCTTAATTTACTCAGTTAGATGTGAAAACATGCTCACTCTATACACGCTAAAATCACTGTTTATTTAAATGGAGTCTGGTGGGTTTGGCGATCGCGATTTCGGGGCTGTTTCTGGTTAAACAAAAAGGTGTTTAGCTGTATGAATCCTTTCCATGATATTGTTAAACACCTAGATGATAATCTAAGCCTGTCAGTGCTAAACACAAGCACAGCTGCCCGAGGTGGTTGGACCAGTTTCAAAAATTGTCTCCATTAATCACTCAGACACAGAAACGTGGGAGATGAGGTCCCAGGTTGAAAACCACAGACTCTCCCTTCAAACCACATTCATGTTGATATTTATGTCCCAGACTTTTCCCTAATCATTGCGTCTGTCTTATGAAATAATGTAGTTTCACTCTTTGTGGCTTGGACCAGTATTTTAGTTTGACATCCTTAAAGAGACAGCTGACAGGATGAGAGTCCCTGCCTTGATCACAGCTACATCAAAGTCTACAAACCTTGCAAATAAAAGGCATTTCTACATGTAAATGTTGATCACCTCTTAATTTAAAGGTGTAATCTTGTCTTTTTTCTGCTGTATTAAATCATTAATGTTGTCTTCTTTCACGTGATGTTAGGACATTATCACCATTCTCAGCTCATCACTACACCCAGTGGAAGGCTTTGTTTTCAGATATAACTAATGACTCTTATTGTTTAGGTTCTGATAGAGTTAATAGTTTTGGTACTCCCTGATCATCTTCCTCACACACTGATTAAATCCAAACAGCCTCCATTTGGTATTGTTTACTTGATTAGATTGCATTATCTGTAACTACAGCAGGAAAAGGAAGGGCTCTGATCCAATAATTCCAGGGTTATAGCTGTAGGAAACAGACCACATTTTTTTGTGTGAACATGGAAAAGTGAGATTAGATGGGTAACACTAAATATTTAATGTGTTCAGTTATGTGTTGGCCAAAAGTTGCAAAATTTGAAATCTCTCAAGTCGGAAAATACTCCTTACTACATGTGTTAGTTAAAAAATGTTGACCCTGTTAACCGAACGCTTTTGTAGTTTTCAACCTGGACAATTTTTGAAACTGTAACCACTCAAGGCATATTCGTTCGAGTCCTCTAAAAGTGCTTTGTTTTGTAACTGACAGGCTCAGATAGTTTTTTTTAAGTGTCTGACAACATTATAGAAAGGATCCCTACAGAGATAGACCTTTTTGTTAAAGAGTCAGGTCCATTTTGTTTAACCAGAAACAGCCCTGACATCGTCATCACCAAACACACCAGACTCCATTGAAATAAACAGTGATTTTAGCGTGTATAGAGCCAACATATTTTCACATCTAACTGGGTGAATTAAAGGTTTATTTCAAACGAAACCAGAGTTGGTGATCGATGGAACCATGGAAGATCATCCAAGACAGTTTTTGTGAGTTTTATTTTGTTTCCATAAACTCTGAATGACATTTGTTTTATGATAATAAAATTACTGTTTATTTAAATGGAGTTTGGTGTGTTTGGTGATGACGATGTCAGGGCTGTTTTTGGTTTAAAGGATCTTACTCTTCAAGAAAAACACCTATCTCTGTAGGGATCCTTTCCATAAGTTGCCAGACACTCAGAATAACAATTTGAGCCTGTCAGTGGCAAAAGCAAACTCTTTTAGTGGACATAAATTGACGATGCAAACATGTCCCACATGGTCACATTGCAGCTCGTCTCTCGCTCAATATTGGACCAGTTTTTTTAAATTTCTATTCCCATTCGTCACTTTGACACAAACATATGGTGAAATAAGGCTCAGTTTGAAAAATACCAAACCTTCCTGTCAATACATGTCAGTATTTCATAATATTCCACTGGTTTTACTCATCATGCTGCCTGTAAGCACTTAACAGCTTGAAGGAGGGGGTCGGTATTTGCAGAGGTCACAGGTATTCCCATCAATAAATGGCTTGTGTTCAGCTGGATGTGTGTGTGTAAGCTTCTGTATGTGTGTGTGTATTTGATTAGCTTACTGGACCATTTGAGCAAAGAGATAAGACTCTGGGGTTGCGTGCTAAAACCCTGGAGACATGGACAAAGAGCAGGGTGCAAAGAAAAAGATGGACAGAGAGGGCGAAGCCAAAGCATGAATCACCTTACTGTATATTGAATGGACGCTGCTGTCAGAGAGTTTTAGGACGGTCAATGACTCAGTGGTGTCTCTGCACTCCAGCAAAGTGGATTTGAAATGAAGCAACAACTGAGGTTGAACAGTAAGCTAGCAGCATGACTAGAGTCTGTTGGTCAGCCGGTCCACCATTTTGGTGTGAAATATCTCAACAAATACTGGATGTATTGCAAAGAAATTCTGCACAGACATTCATGATCACCATGTTTTATTCCAGTGACTTTCGGGATCTTCTGCTGCTCTAGGGCCACCATGAGGAGCATATTTGCGGTCACGAGGGCTGGGAAACACATCAATATTGTATTGATATTGTGATAAAAGACGAGATATTGTCTTTGATTTTATCCTAAGTGTTTTAATTTCCTGGTTTTAAAGGCTGCTTTACAGTAAATTGATGGAATTTTCTGAACTTACCTGTCTGTTCTAGCTGCTCTAATATTTACCCACTTAGGCCCCAGTCACACTGAAAGCATTTCAGCAGCTTGAGGCGGCTTTTTGTATGTGTTTTTAATGAGAATAACACCTTGCATTTCTGCGCTCTATGCACCTGATGTTTTTGCAGGAGTGCTCTGAACTCCTCGAGCTGAAAAAACTTCAACTCAGAGTGGAAAAACGCCCCACGTCATCTGTTTTTTGTCATCTTTTTCCCATTGTCCAATCGGATGATTTGAGAGGCGGCCCCTCTGTGGTGGTCACGACAACTATTTTACAGCTGGTAAACAATGCAGGAGAAACTGGTGGTAGGATGTCCAGAGTTTTATGGCCCGACGATAGACAGCAGGTTGTCAATTTGCCCCTGAGTCATCCTAAAATATGCCTGGAAACAGCCATCATGGAGGAGAAGCTCCTGGACCAACTGGTGGTACTCCCCGTGATCCACCCTCTTTTTTTAGGATCTCATGTAGAATATGAGTGTACAAATTAACAGATGTTTTGTGCTGATTAAGACTTAACAGAAGTCTTTGGCACTTGGACACCACAGGGAGCAGCAGCAGGATAAATTCCCCAGACGGTGGTGGTGGCTGATGACTCTGAGGCCGCTGACTGCTGAGGCGTATGAGGCTAATGAATCCGTAAAGACTGGGAGGTGATGGGGAGATGGAGGGTGGGCATGACTGCAGCAAGAAACAACTTCAGCAAAGAACTACCTAGAAATACTGAGTGAGCTTGTGTGCAAGGAGTGAATGGCAGGGTGAGAAAGAAACTTACAGCCTGAGCATGAAAAGTATTGTCTTCCTGACTGAGCTTTCACTAGAGCTTCATTTTAAATCCAGTGTGCTAGAGTATAAATCCAAAACTGTCCTCAGTGCTGGGTCAGGAGCAACTCATTCTGTGTCTGAAGACATCTGCCATGTTTGAGCAAGACGCTCCATGAGTCAAAATTAATGTCATTTGGGGAAATCCTAAGGAAAACAAACTGTGGTGAAGAATATGACGAAAAGTGATTTTCAGACAGCGGAGGAGTGGTGTGTGGTTTGAACTTCACATGCATGTCCTGAGTCAGCTGTTAGTAGGAGTTTATCACTGTGGTAAAGCTGACCCTGGGCCTTTAGTCTGATAGCGGTGCACATTTATGCATAGCTGTGTGTGGGGGATGTGTGCGCGGGACACAAACAATACCTGTACTCACATACGCAATCACACACTATAGTATAGTAGTTGTTACATGCAATTTGGTTGTTTCAAATACAATGACAATGTGAGGGTTGTATGATTTAAATCACTTAAATTGGAGTTACAATGTCTCCAGAAGGCAGATTCAATAATGAGATACACCTCTCTAGCCCTTCTTTCAGTCCTCATCTCTCACACACATTCCACCTTTCCATCACATGGAGGTTGATGTAATCGCCTGAAACGTATGCACACACACACATACGTAGCATGCGTCCACACACACACACTAACTGCTTTCTTGGCAAGTGACAGATCGGGGTGGTGAAAGGCATGGAGATTCTCCAGATAAGGCGGTGTTAATGAGTAACCCTGCTGTTCCAAGTTGTTTGCTGCTCAGTGGCTGGAAAATTGGAACAATAACATGCAAACACAGAGGTAATGGCTGTGGTGCCAGGCAGGCAGGCCACAGGGAAATGCAGGTCTCCAACCAGGACTGGACCATAGCACCAACAGTAATGGCTGGTTTGGCTGAGTTGTGTCCAGAAGCCTGTAAAGCATTATCTATGTTATGTGTGGTGCAAAAAAATCCACCTGCCGACTTGCTAAGAGACGGAGTATTCAAGCTGTAGACGTCAAAATGTATCAAGCACAAGACTAAACTTGCAGCCCAGTCGACAGCATAAAATATTGGCACTGTATGTTTCTACAAACCACAGATATGTTACATTCGTACATCTCGCATAATGTAGTTCAGATAAAATGAGCTGAATTTCTCATCAGGAGGATGAGGGGATGATGGATGGTGTGACACCACAGTGAAGTGGCAGCAGCAGACAGCATCCAACACTGTTTAAGACCAAATAAAGCGGGTACGTTTTAATGAGAGTTTGGAACATTTCCAGCCATGATTGTACAACAAATGCAGACATTTTTTGAGGAGGGTTCAGGGCATGTCCAGCCATGTTTGTAGCAACAACAGTGGGTATCTTTTTATACAGTGTCAGGACATCTCCAGTCATGTTTGTAGTGACAAAAACAGGTGTTGTTTAATAAAAGTTTGGGAAATTGCCAGCCGTGTTTGTAGTGAAAATATCGGCTGTTTTTTTTATGAGAATATGGAACATTTTCAGCCATGTTTCTAAAACAAAAGCAGATATTTTATGTAATATATGGTTTTAGTGGCAAAAGAGAGTATTTTTTTAACAAGAGTTAGGGACATCATGGTGACAAAAAGGTTTTGTTTTTTTAATCAAGAGTTTTTCTCAAGAGTCATTTTTTTGTGGATATTTATTAACACAAGTACAGGACATGTCAAGTCATGTCCGTAGCGACAAAAGCAGTGTTTTTTAATGAGAGCTTCAGACATTTCTGGCTGTGTTTGTAGTGATACAGAGGGTGTTTTTTAACAAGAGTTTGGGACATTTTCAGCCATATTTGGAAAGAGATGCAATGAAAATAAGAAACCACATGTCACTGGTGGTAAAATAAGATGCATCGGTTTCCCGTCAGTATCTGAAAATTTAAAAAAAAAAAAAATCTTTTTACTGTCAAAACATAGCGAGGATCTGAACTTTTTTTTTTTTTTGTTAAGAAATAGTTGAATTTTGTTACTTTCGGACAGAGCCAGGCTAAGTGTTTCCACTCGTTACCAGTCTTTGTGCTAAGCTAAGCTAACCGCCTGCTGGCAGTAGGATAATCGCTGGACAAACATGAGCCTGGTATCAATCTTCTCATCTAACTCTCAGCAACAAAGCCAATATGCACGTCCCAAAATGTAGAGCTATTCCTTCAAGGATCTTGGAGGCTCATTTTTGCACTGTTATGAGACAGAATTGTGGTTTTCACCTTAGAAGCTCAATAGCCAGAAGAACCGGATGTTCCTGTATTCTGGTCCTGCAGTCAAATATATTCATTGAATCAGTACATCAAAGTAACATTCCAATCTCTGCATGCCTGACAAGATAATGGCAAGAACAAGACTATACATCACATAAAGGCCTCTTCTGCTCATCTAAATTCAGTTTTAGGTGTAGCAGGGTGCAGCTGACAGAGACATGAGTTTGATGTACTGATTCAATAAATGTAATAAATGCAGGAATCCTTCCACAGGCTATTGCTCCTCTTAGATTATCTGCAAAAGAAATACTTTATATGCAACTCTTTTTTATGATGTTTGTTAAGTCGAAGCTGTTATTCTCACCCTCTGTGATACAACAAAAGTTAATTTTTGAGTCTCCATCGTGACCATGTGATGAAATCTGAGATTAAGTCAAAAAACATTTTTCATTCTGTCTCACTCTGGTCAGATGCAGCAGAAGCCGATTAAAAGAGAGATGAAAGAAGATAGATTACCGCTGGTAAAAAAAACTACAATGACACACCACCAAATTCTTTCAGGAGAAACCTGGGGTGGGATTTATGCTGATATCCCTCCTGATAAATTGACAATGCAGAACCTGGAAGTGGGCCAGAGTCATCTCACTAATGCACTGAGCTTGTCTGCTCACTGCTTAGTGAACGCTCTCAAACAGGACATTCCTTTTCCAACATGTCGGTACATCTGGGTTCTCTTTTACCTTATTGTGCAGTGTATTTGTAATGTTATTGAATCAGAAAGTGACACAAATGCACATTGATTGAATGTGTCATGTTTATTTCAAACATGTAAGTAGCAAATAAACAAAATAATTTTGGAAATTTTAAACCTGTACCTTATTTTCCAATGTTTTTGTGTCTAATAGACAAATGAAGAGAACAGTTGTTGAAATTGGTCCATGACTGAGTAACAGTGTGAAACAGACTGCAATGTAACCAATCAGGGCATTTGTACACCGTCAATTTATGTCCACTAAAAGTGCTTGTTTTGCCACTGACAGGCTCAGATTGTTGTTATAACTGTTTGACAATATTATGGAAATGATCCCTACAGAGATAGACCTTTTCGTGAAAGAGTAAGACCCTTTTTGTTTCACCAGACACAGCTCCGAAATCACCATTGCCAAACCTGTCAATTTACCTCCTTTAAAGTGCTTGTTTTGCCACTGACAGGCTCAGATTGTTGTTTTAAGTGTTTGACAATATTATAGAAAGGATCCCTACAGAGATAGACCTTTTTGTTAAAGAGTAAGACCCTTTTTGTTTAACCAGTCCCAGCTCCGAACTCACCATTGTCAAACCTGTCAATTTACCTCCTCTAAAGTGCTTGTTTTGCCACTGACAGAAGCAAATGTCTGACAACATTATGGAAAGGATCCCTACAGAGATAAACCTTCATGTAAAGGAGTAAAATCCTTTTTATTTAACTAAAAACAGCCCTGAAATTGTTTTCACCAAACTTACCATATTCCATTTAAATTTAAAACAGTAATTTTAGCGTGTATAGAGCCAGCATATTTTCACATCCAACTGGGTGAAGTAAGCGTTTATTTCAACCAAACCAGAGTTGGTGATTGTTCAAACAGTGAAAAGATGAATCAATATTACTTTTTGGTTCAGTGATAGCAATTTTGAGCTTTCTGGTTAAATACAAAGGATCTTACTCTTTCAATTAAAGGTCTATCTCTGTAGGGATCATTTCCATAATGTTGTCAGACACTTAGAGTAACACTCCGAGCCTGTCAGTGGCAAACACCTAGGCACAAAAATATGGGCAAATAGGATCCAGACTGGAAAATACTGAAGTAACTCTTTAATGGAACTGTAATCTTTAATATTGTAGGGATCCTTTCCATAATGTTGTCAGACATTAATAATATTCTGAGCCTGTCAGTGGCAAAAAAGCAGTAATGTAACTATTAAGTCCTGCTGATAGAAAATGCGTTGAAATCCTTTAATTCACCAATTAGTGCATACACATTCTGACAGTATGGACATACTAACAAATACAAAAACAAACAAAGAAAGGCAACAGTTGATTTACAGATGTTACTGATTAACAAAACACAAAAGAGCTCTTAGATTAGCAACACAAGACAGTGTGTGAGGCAAAGAAGGGAAAAAACAAAAAGGAGGAAAAAGAAACAAATTGATTTTGTTGTCTAATATGAAGGCCTTTGAAAGATTTCTTTGAACTGTCCCTGTTTTGGTGAAGCGTGAAAGAATAGATGAAATGTGTTTTTCCTCCACGTATGGCCAAAATGCACTTTTTATTATTCACGGCACATATGACAGCCATCTTTCTGATGGAACTAGGTTAATCATTGAGGTGTTGCTTATCCATTATGAAAATCTGATGAAAGGGTCAGAGCTATTGTTAGACTGTGATGGTTTTAATGGGATGAGATAAGTCGTTAATGGCGGGGCATTTTGCATTTCTTTCGGGATAAGATTAGGGTTTTGTCTCCTCTTAAAGCTTGTTTTGCTGCCTGTATTTAGTCCCCTTGATTGAATACAGTTCCCTCTGGTTACAGTAAATCCAATTCTCCACCTGTATACGCCTATTCAGGTTCTCACTAAACAGGTTGCAGATTTGCAGACAAAAAATGCTCTGTGGTAATTTGATTACGGTTGGGTGGATGGGAACAAAGCGCTAAGCCCTGTGCGTTGGCATGGGCCAATCATCCAGGGACACAAATATGAACCAGCTAAAGGATGATATCAGGAGGAGGAGAAAGAGGTGGAGGAGGAGGTGTGACCCTTATGTCATAATCAAAAAAAGCTGATCTTTTTTTAATGCCAAACACACAAACAACTCTGTGTACTGTTCTAAACATCTCCAGCTGTCCTCCAGCATGAAACATGTAATTTGGCCTTCCTTAACATTACATTTTATATTTAAATAATGCTACTTCATGAGATTAAAGCGCTGATATGTTTGTTCACTTTAAGCCTGTGTACATACACTGTAGACACGTTTTTATCAGCATGTTTTCAGGCATATCAGCACTTTGCATACAAACACCAAGTAAGGAGCAGAGCGATGACGCCGGCACGTCACCGCCCACCGTTTTCCAAGAACTCTCCTTGTCTTCCAATCCCAGAGGACGCACATGTTCATTCAGGGACATGTGGGCTCGTAATATGACATACTGTTTATTCATATCCATATATCTTTAAACATCTATTTACAGAAACATAAGATGGGGTTGCACAACACGAGGAATGAGGGGGAAGGTGAAGAAAGACAGACCGAGATGGAGGTGTGTGAGGAGGAGTGTGCAGAGAGACAGAGGGAGGTCAGGGGGAGGAAAATGTTTGGAGAGGGGAAAAGTCTGTGACCTCTGCAAGAAAGAGAGGAATGTGTGAATTTACAGCAAGAGTTGGAGAAAATGCTGTGGAGGGAAGAGGAGAAAGAGGTGCTAGGAAGAAGGGATTGAAGAGGAGAAGAAGGAGGAGGGGGAGTGGCGAAGGGGGCGTGTGAGCATGGGAGTGGTGATGGTAACTCGAGCCTTGTGTTTACCATTTCCCCCGAAACATATGAGGATAATAGGACAATGTGTTCGAGAGCACATGCTGTTATCACGACCCAAACAAACTCATTTATTTTGGTTTAAGTTGAATGTGTAACCTGTAAACACAGGAAATTAAATATGATCTTTGTTATTGAGTGTCCATGAGATGTAGAGAAGATGTGGAGGATGATTTGATATGGTTGTTTTTCTGTGTATAAAGATCAGTTTTCAAATCATCCAATCTTATTTTTCGTCACTGAAGACAACATCCTGTTCTTGTAAACAACTGAAACGACCATTTGAAGTCTGTATTAAAAGGAGCATGTCAGTGGTTTTGCATGTTTTCGACAATTCCAATCACATCAAAACAACCCATTATGCAAAAATTGCAGTTGTTTTACTGTTTCAGGGATTTTGGTGGTTTTCATTCATTTCTATATGTTCTGAAAATGCAACACATTCTTGCGAGTACAAGCGGCCGAAATGAGTTTCCTCCGCAGGGTGTCTGGGCTCAGCCTTAGGGACAGGGTGAGGAGCTCAGACATCCGGGAGGGACTCGGCGTTGAGCCGCTGCTCCTCCACATCGAGAGGAGCCAGTTGAGGTGGTTCGGGCATCTGGTAAGGATGCCTTCCGGACGCCTCCCTTAGGAGGTGTTTAGGGCGTGTCCAACCGGAAGGAGACCTCGGGGCCGCCCCAGAACACGCTGGAGGGACTATCACCCGGCTGGCCTGGGAACGCCTCGGGGTTTCCGCGGAAGAGCTGACGGAAGTGGCTGGGGAGAGGACTGTCTGGGCTTCTTTGCTGAGGCTGCTGCCCCCGCGACCCGGACCCGGATAAGTGGAGGACGACGAGACAAGACGAGACGAGACTTCCGTTTTCACAGGAAATTTAACGTTTACATACAGTCTCTTTCAAAGCAACGCAAATTTATGGTTTATGGTTGGGTTTCGGCAACAAAAACATGTGACTAGGTTTCGGCAACTAACACACATGGTTGGGTTTAGGAAAAAAGAACAGGGTTTGGCTTTAGAATCTTATGGGAAGCGAACAGTGTTCCCCCGGGTAAAGGTTGGTGTTTGTTGGACCCATCCACCTAACTTGGACATTCACCACCTTAACTTTTGCTCTTGACGCATTGTATTTCCCCCTGACACCGCTGGACACCATTAAACTACAATAGCGACTAACCCATATAATGATGATGTTAAAGGACGGTGTTTTTCATCTGTGTCTGACGCCGTAAGTCACTGCCTAAGTACTGGATTTCGACGACTGCAGAGTGAGACCAGGTTGGAAAATCAGTGAACAGGCTCTTGAAACTTGCTTAAAGCTGCATTAATCAGTATGTAATAGAAAGTCAGTTACACACAGTCACAGTTTCAAACACATGGTTGAAACCATGGATGTTTTATTAGACCTGGAAAGTGGATCCCAAGATGGCAACTACTGTATTAAGTCCAATGACAATTACTCGCCTTGAGAATAGTTCTCAAAGTTCTTAGCTTCTGGGTTTACTTACATGGCCCACTAAATGTACACAGTAATGTTTCTCCTGCTGGCCCCACCCTCATGTTCCAGTTCGGCATACAGACTTTACACTGTGATGACATCAAAGATTTTTAAATCACTCTTCTTGGCTAGAAGAAACTTTTACCAATATAAAACCTCCATGGATCAAAAGTTTATACCAGAAAGAGTCATAATTGACCTTGTTTGCAGTTCGAGGTGTCCTGTCTACAACTTTATAGACGTCTCGTTTACAATGGTGGTCTATGGGGAAAATGCTTTTATGGTCGCAAGGGATTTTTTTTCTCTGCACTATTGCAAGAGGCCACTTTGAAAAACTGAAAGCAATGCTGAGCGGTGTTCCTTGGGGCCTGTGTGAAACAGCTGCAGTTTGGTTAGGCTCAAGGAAAGATCATGGTTTCAGTTAAAATAAGTACTGAGACGTAAGTGCCATCACAAAGTCATGTGATGTACAGTTTCGTGAAGTACATAAAGTTAAAATCGCTAAACACTGACTTTGCTTTCACACAGGACTGCCTCCTGGGTGAACGTCCTGTGTGTGTTTGACCAATCAACCATCCTTAAGTGATCTTTCTAACTTTTTATACCTATTATGCAATGTTCTCTAAAGAATTTGTGTCCATCACGACAAAGGATTCTAATTGACTTTTCATTGGCATTGTTTCCATGGCGCTGACTTGTAATTTTAACACCTTATGTGCCACCACCACCATGTAATGTGTTGGTAAGAGGTTGTGGTCATTTCATGTATAGGTGAGAGACCGGGCTGATAGACAATGTGTAATGTGAAAGAAGTTACTGACAATCCAACTCTGCGCTTCCCCTCAGCTCTACTAGGCATTTTAGCGTCTTCCAGCTCAGTTTTTTGGTTTTATAACCCACACCTTTACTGTTTTGGTTCACTCTCACCACTGTCACCCACATTTTCAGCCACAGGCAACAAAGACAGACAAAATTAGTGACTACCTAGTGAACACAGTGGAGCATTTTGCAGCTCCAGGGTCAAGTATTTCCTTCAGGAGCTGGTGGAGACCAAAACAGAGGTAAAAGCAATTAATGTGTGCTTTGCTTCATGTCTGCTGGATGTCTACTTGGCAACTGCTTGCCAACAATTCACCATGGCGAGTAAAAAAAAATCGATTAATGCAGCTTTAAGTTGTGTAATCCATCATATCATATCAACCAACATCATCTGCTTTGACTTTTGTCAAATGTACATTATTGATACGAGGTAATGGCAACTGCAGGCCGCATTGGACAGAGTCATTTGCTCTAAACAGGAAATGCCCTCTAAAATTAAAGCACAG
The DNA here is from genome assembly GCF_011397635.1 of Epinephelus fuscoguttatus. Classification (NCBI taxonomy): domain Eukaryota; kingdom Metazoa; phylum Chordata; class Actinopteri; order Perciformes; family Serranidae; genus Epinephelus; species Epinephelus fuscoguttatus. The sequence goes on from NC_064774.1 coordinate 13,390,498, forward strand.
CATATTAAAGGTCACAGAATCTAATGTCAGCTGTGACGTCTGCAGCCTGTGTTGTTTTTGTTGTTGCCCTTATTAAGTACATACTGATTTTGTTTTGTGTTTCAGCTATTACATGATTAGTTTAATCATTAATAAAGATGATGATCAGTGTGAGGGAGAGTTCCTGAGTTGTTGCTGTTTATTGTCTATGTTTGCCTGCTTGGGAAATTCCCTTTTTGTGAATTTATAGTATCCTGACAAACTTTGTTTTGCTCAGTCAGTGGATAAAACCTTCTGTAAGATGTCAGAAAATAACAACCCATGTCCATGATCTCTGATCTGCTTGTGTACATCTGCGCTTCAGAACTGGAGCCAGCCTGAACATGTCTGCCTCTTATTTTATTGCCCATCTTGCAGAGTCCCGCCTCCAAGCTGCACAACAGCTGACACACTCCATGGTAAGGTTTCTTACTCGGCTCTTTGTTTACTCAGACTGTTAATATAACTGATGACTTTTCAAATCATCATTCCCATTATGGTGGTGTCACACTGGATAAAAGAACATCAGACTGCTACTTTATCCAGCTGTAGTGTAAACAGTTCAATCAAATTATTATGCCTAGAAATAACTGTGTACATATTCAGTTTAGGTAGTAAGAAAACAGAATATATAATAAAAAACATCCTCCAAACTGAGACAGATTTAGTCTAACTCTGTGTATCTCACTCCTTATTCACTCTACAAACTACCAGCAGACAGCCCTGAAGAATAACATAGGATTTGATATGTACAGTAATCCTGATCAGCTGAGCCAGCAGCTGAGTGTGTTTGTGTTCTTTGGGATCCTCAGAAACAACCCCATAAACACGACTTCCTCTCTCAGGGTGAGGAGGAGGAGGAGGAGGAGTGAGAATGACTAGACCAGATAAAAACTGAGATCAGGGTGTTTTTCGCATGAGGCAGCACATAGAGTATCCTCTTTTTCACGAGTGCGTGTGTATGTCGGTGTGTGTGTGTGTGTGTGTGTGTGTGCACATTTCTCGTATTCATTTCCCTCTTCCCCCCCCTCGGTCCAGCCCCTCCTTGACTGTCAGCGCAGCCTGGACGAGGCTGTTTTTATGGAAGTCTGGCTGAATCCAGTTCACACTGCCTCGAGAAATAACCTCCTCATCTTACTCTCTCTCACTCCTCCCTGCCACCCCCCTCCATCCATCTCCCCCAGTTCTGCTCTCATTGTTTTGTTCTCCTCTTTTTTCCTCCCTTTGTCTTCTGTCTCCTTTCTTTCTTTCTTTCTTTCTTTCTTTCTTTCTTTCTTTCTTTCTTTCTCCTTCGCCTGCTTCCTCGCATTTCATTGAGAAAGAAAGAAAGAAACATAGCGATAAAGTTAAAACTGCTGTGTAAAGATTTGATTTTTGTATTCAGACATGTATTGTAAAAGCTTTTTGTGCAGATGTCCAGATGTGTGTGTCCAGATGTCAATGCTGGATTAACAATCAGGCAGCTAACAGTGCCCCAGACCCTAACAGGCACCTAAATGTTGTCTGTGGCAATTATTTTATGGAAATTTTATTCATTAGGAAGTTGCCTGACTAAAGCACAAATAAAAACAGAAATGATAAATGTCTCACAGTGATCTTGACACCATGTCTCCTCGTTGGATTCAAATCCTAGTTTCACTACCTCTAATCAGGGCTGTGTGCAACTCAGTCGCCAGAGACAATGTTGGCGTCATACATGTCTCCAAACCACTGATATGTTAGATTTGATGTTACTACGTTGCAGATACGTTGACACTTCATGTTTCAACAGTGCTGTGGTTAACACATGGTTACTTTAGGCACCACAACTGATTGATTAAAGTTAGTCAAAGATCATATTTTGGCTGAAAGTACCAGTTTGTGGGGGCACAATACTAGTGATAAAACAAAAGCTTTTTGCGCCACTATGCTACAAAACACTGAAGTTTGAAGCCTAAAAAGCAGCTGAAAAAGAAAAACAACAAAAAAGCAATGGTTAGTACAAAAACACCAATGTTTGGAGCCCAAAATGCCACTGAAATACAACAACAACAACAACAACAACAACAAAAGGTTCTCGAAAACGTCATGTCACGTTTGGGGCTCAAAAAGCTGCTGAAAAACAAAACAAAACAACAAACACAATGGTTCCCTAAAAAAACACCCATGTTTGGAGCCTAAAAAGAAAAGAATGGTTTGCTAAAAACAAAACAAAAAACAAACACCTGTGTTAGGGGCCTAAAAAACCACTGAAAAACAACACCAACAAAAAAAACAATGGTTCTCGAAAACGCCATGTTACGTTTGGGGCTTAAAAAGCTGCCGAAAAAACAAACCCTCCCCCCACACCAAAAAAAACCAAAACAAAACAAAACAAAAAACAATGGTTAGTACAAAAACACCAATGTTTGGAGCCCAAAATACCACTGAAATACAACAACAACAACAACAACAACAACAACAACAACAACAAAAAGGTTCTTGAAAACGTCATGTTACGCTTGGGGCTTAAAAAGAAAACAATGGTTTACTAAAAAAAAAAAAAACACACCCGTGTAAGAGGCTTAAAAAGCCAGTGAAAAACGAACAAACAAAAAGAAAAAAAAATGGTTCGCTACAAAAAACACCCATGTTTGGAGCCTAAAATGCCACTGAAAAACGACAAAAAAACCCTCAAAAAGATAATGGTTCTCGAAAACGTCATTTCACATTTAAGGCTTAAAAAAACGCTGCTGAAAACAAACAAACAAAACAAAAAAAACCAATGGTTCGCTAAAAAACACCCCTGTTTGGTTCCAAAAAAAACCAAAAAACAAAAAACAATGGTTTGCTAAAAGCCGTTGAAGCCACTGAAAAAAACAAACAAACAAATAAACAAAGAAAAAAATCAACCCAAAACCCCCCCAATGGTTTGCAAAAAACCCTCCATGCTAGGGGCCTAAAAAGCCAATGAACAACAAACAAACAAACAAACAAAAAAAACAATGGTTTGCTACAAAACACACATACATTTGGAGCCTAAAAACCTGCTGAAAAAAAAAAAAAGAACAAGAAAAAAACAACGGTTCCACTGAAAAACACTCATGTTTGGAGCCTAAAAATTCGATGGAAACAGAGCAATGACTCATTGTTGGTACTCAACAGTCATCTGCAGTAGTCTACATTTGGCGGCCATTTTGCTGTAGGTGACACGTCATCATCCCCTCCTCCCCTGTGAACAACGTCAGCTCATCACTTTAGAAATGTTGATACAAAACGTATAAAACGTGCAAATGTAACATTTTCTTCTGGTCACTGTGCTCGCAGTATGGAAAAAATCAAATATGATATTTTTAAACGAATACCTCAGTATTAATATTGATGGTAGTAAAAAAGAAGAATCACCTCATGGTTGGATCATTTCAGTGATTCTGACTGTATTTACAAAGCCTTCATCAGAGCGTACGTGACAGAGGTGAGCTCTCTTTTTACAGGACATGTTATTGACTCAGTCAGCTGAGGAAGATGTTGAGATGAAGTTTAAAACTCTGGAAAAGGCTAAAAATTTGACCTTATTTTGAGTGTCAGCACATTTCACAGTATGGGGTGAGGTTGAGAGGAACTGTGTGTCTTCATGTGTGTGTGTGTGTGTGTGTACTATATGATGTATTGCTTATATGAAGGTGTAGAATCTGACACCTTTCCTCTTTGTGTACCATTCCCACGATGATGCTTCCTTTCAGCCTCCAACAGCCCTCCTAGTGTGTGTGTGTGTGTGTGTGTGTGTGTATGTGCATGCATATATCTATTTTTGTATGAGTACACAATCACCCAGCAGTTAAGGACAAAGCTGGTGAGGTGCCTTGAGGCCAAGCGAGCGACTCTCATTCATTTCAGCGGCCTGCAGGAGCTCCATGGCTGGTGTGTGAATGTGAGGCGAAGAGCCACTGAAAATTAAAGGTTAAAGAACATGTCTGCACACATGAGTGCCTGGTGTGAATGCAAATATGGTCACATTTACATGTTTTAATTAGGTCTCAGGTTTGGTTTGGTGTGATGGCTGAGTGATTGATTGCTTGCTGCGGGTAAAGAATGACGTCAATGATTGGATATTTGTAGATGTGGAACAATTTTTAGTGGCGAGACATGAGGCAGAAATGAATCCACTTTTTATAAAATCTGTGTATTGACTGATTGTAACCTTGGCGGCTACCAAAGCCCGACATGTTCTGCACTCTGAGTTCTTCAGGAGGATCACCTGATTGTGATGTTACAGCTACATATCTAGCTGTATATATATAGATAGATTGGGATGTGTGGGGTTATTCAGTAGCGGACGATAAATCTGGGAGTGTGTGCGGTCGATTTTCCGCCTCAAGGACGTCATTTTCTTGCGGGCTGGTTGGTCTTATAAAATATTTACAGTGTGTGTGTGAGTGCAAACCAGGCTATAAATAGTCTCAACTGAACATAAAGCCATTTATTTCGCCAAAGCCATCTGACACAGCTTTATATCTCACCCACAAAAGCACACAGAGATAAATTCATGCACAGCTTCACTCACAGATAAGATGCACACTGCATTCTGATAATGCAAACGTATTGATATTCTGCATTACAGTGCAGGAACACACACACACACACACACGACAAGCTACAGTCTGTCTCCATGCCAAGCCTGACCATTCACATCTGTCTGTGGAGATTTATTAATGAGACCAACCATCAAGCTACAAGATAAATCCAAGCTGTTGCCAATCTGCAGAGCCTGCAGGAACAGATTCATGAGTGTAACTGCTCACACTAATTTCTCCAGCTGTTTTGGAGGGTCCAGAGTGCTTGAGAATTAACATTTTGCCTAAAAGCTTCAAAAGGAAGAGCACATATCCTGTTATGCTCTCATTTTCTTTGTCATTAATCAATCAATGCTCCCTTCATTTGCCCCCAGAGGACAATTAGCTGCACAGCGCCGAAACTGAAGAATGGTATTAAAGAGGAAGCACACAAATAAGGTGAAAAGAGGTTCTCTGGGCTGAGTTGTGTTTTTCTGATCAAGGACAACAAACCTCAAAGGTAAAAAATAAAAGGACCAGAACAGACTGATTTAATCGCAGCCTTTAACTGTGTTGTATGGATACAAAGTAAAATTGGAAAAACAACAAAACAATTTAAGGATAATTGAATCCTAATTTACTGGATCAGCCCAAATCCAATTATTCTTGTGCTCCTAGAAGCTGCAGTTAAGCTCAGTGTTTTGGACCCATGAAGATAAAAGCCTGAATCTGACCTGTGGAAAAGCTACCTGAAATCGATGTCCATAAAAGGAAGAGATCTGATCCTAATGGATGATCTCATAGCAGGTTAGGGTACACACACAAAGATACACAAATATGAGACCTATGCAACACGTCCTCATACCTTAACGTTAGAATAGGTTTGCCAGTGTCTCCCAAAACAACATATATGACTGTTGGAGAGTACCAGCGACAGGCATGTGTACTCATGTTGTGAAATGATCACAGTTTGGGCGCCAAAACGAATTGGTGGAGCCCTTCTGTGCGGAGTCTGCATGTTCTCCCTGTGTCAGCGTGGGTTTCCTCCAGGTATTCCAGCTTCCTCCCACAGTCCGAAGACATGCAGGTTAACTGGTGACTCTAAATTGTCCGTAGGTGTGAATGTGAGTGTGAATGGTTGTCTGTCTCTATGTGTCAGCCCTGTGATAGTCTGGTGACCTGTCCAGGGTGTACCCCGCCTCTCACCCAATGTCAGCTGGGATAGGCTCCAGCACACCGTGCCCCCTAGCAGGAAGACAAATTACGAAAATTAAAAATTCTAAACTTTTCAAAACCATTAGGGCACCCACTAGCTCAGCTGGTGCCCCATGTACAAAGGGTTATTTCCTTGCTGCAGTGGCTGTGGGTCCTAGTCCAAGCCCCCTCTCCCCCTTCAGGCTATATCTGTTCTAACAAGTGAAGGCAAAAAACCCTAAAAAACATCGTTAAAAAAATATCGTATTGATATATTTTTATATCCTTATTCAAAGGATGGTAAGTCCTATTTTTGTTGTTTAAGTTCACCTATGTTACTTATGTTACATATGTGACGTTGGTTAAGTAGTTTATGTGCGCTAATTTACTTACATTTGTTAAAATTACGCTAACTTGTGGTTTCAAAGAGACATAAACAGCGGTTCCCTGGCTGAAAGTCCTGTGTTTGGTTGACCCATCCATCCACCCCGACATCACAGAGTGTGCCAGTAAACCTGGAACTCCGTTAGCGCTTTTAGCACTTCAGTTCTCTTGTCTAAAAATCAATACGTTTTTTGAATGGGATTTTGGTAAAATGCCTCAAATAAGGTCTGTGGTTAACAAAAGCTTAAGCGAGTTTCAGGTTTTGTTCTACGACATAAAACACGTCAGTAAATACCCTACTTGTGAATTTTGAAGCTTTTACGTGTCGTAAAAAAGGCTGTTGCTAACAAGTTGCTCAATACGACTACAAACTCTGTCGGGGACATTAAACGTCATCACCCCCGAACAGGCGAGAGTGCTGGCAGTCCGCCATTACAGCTTCTTATTTAGCTTAAACAGTCCGATTCCCCCATTATACAATGTTTTTAAAATAAAGCGGCCGAAATCAGTTGAAAGCTTAGTGGCGGTGACGTAAAGAGTCATGCAACCGTGGAGTAGTCATGTAGTCCGTTAAAGCCTAACGTTAGCTTTTTACTTCTGGCGATCGCATTTAAGCTTCAAATGCGGTATGACAGGTGTTCATGTGTGAAGATTATCTCGCTGAACAAAACCTGTAAGTATCATAAACTTGTGTTAGCCACGGAGCTTATTTTCTGACATAATCCAAAACGCAATGCAAAAATCACGTTCACTTTCTCTTCCGGGAACCAGCGCGATGCTAAACTTCTGGGTTTTGACGTCAGCCCTGGCACACTCTATTCCTACATGGATTTTGTTGCTCTTAAGTCACCTATCTTCCTCCTTTGCTGCAGCCATAATGACTATGGCCACAAGAGGTCGCTGCCAAACAATAAATGCAAATATGGGTCATAATAGGTGTTTGCACAGACATCCTATTAAGTTGTTTTTTGGGAGACATTGGTTTAATAGTAATTTATGTCTGTCCTTTCTAACAAATTTTTAAAAGGACTGCACATAATAAACAATGAAAACAAGGCATTACATTTAAAAGGAAACAAAACTATAGACTGAAAAGGTGCAGACTGAAGCTTTAGCTGATTGTGCCTGCTCTTTTAACTTAGCATATTCTCTTAAGTAGCTCCTTCCCTGCTAGGTTTACATGGTACAAAAACGCAGAAGAAAACAAAACCCGAAACATCTACAAAAAACAAACCAAGAAGAGAAACAGGACCTGCAACAGCACAATGGGATCCTACCAGACTGAATCTGACTGTCAGGTGTCAGACACAAAGGACCTTGCATACACTGAAAACCAGTTCAGCTCCTGCACATTGTCAGACTTTGATTTGCGGATTAATTACCACGTTCTTTATATGTTAGTCATTCATGAACTTCCACAGTTTATATACCCCATTTATAGATACCCAACTCAGCAGGGAGCAGGGACATTGCAGAGGTGTCACAGTCACAGACGTGCAGAGTCCTAACTCTTCCAAAATAGTCCTCTGACAAGCTGCTGAGTTGATTTATAAAACTACCAAGCAGAGCAAAACGTGATGTCTGGTGTTCAGCAGATGTGATGCTGTCATGTGCACTCAGTCTTACTTCCCCCTTTGGTGAATACTCCCTTTACTGCACATATACTCACCCACAGACAGACAGACAGACAGACAGACAGACAGAGAGACAGACAGACAGACAGACAGGCACCCACTCACAGCCACATTACATTACAGGAGATCATTCCCCTAACTCACTACAACACTAGGTTGTCGAACAACAAACACTAAACAGAACTTGATGAGTCAACCTAACTGAAAAAATATGTTGACATTATTTTTTGTGAGCCATTTTATCTGCTAAAACTAAACACATGAACCCAAATATTTTAATTCATTTAACTCCAGCATAACATAGTGCTGTTGTGTTCTTTACTTATGCAACAAGTATTACTGTTTAATAATTATACTATAAATTATTGTATATATAAAAAACAACAGGCTACACATATTCATAGATTAAGGAGACAGATTTCCTCAATCCAAAGTATTTTTATATGGATAATAATAATCATCATCATAATAATTATGATGATGATTATTATTAGAACAATACATATTTTATTTTCATTTATTTAATGTTATTTTTTATTTTATCTTATCTTATTTAATTTCATTTAATTTATTTTATTTTTATTTTATTTCTGTTTTATCTTATTTTATTTTGATCTATTTTAATTTATTTTATTTCATTTCATTTTAGTTTACTTAATTTTAATCTATTTGAATCTATTTTATTTTTATCTTATTTTATTTGAATCTATTTTATTTTTTATCTTATTTTATTTTGATCTATTCAATCTATTTTATTTTTATTCATTTTATTTTATTTTAATCTATTTTAATTTATTTTTATTTCATTTTATTTTATTTTAATCTATTTGAATCTATTTTATTTTTATCTTATTTTATTTGAATCTATTTTATTTTTTATCTTATTTTATTTTTTATCTATTTCAATCTATTTTATTTTTATTCATTTTATTTTATTTTATTCTTTTTTTTTAAATCCCTATTTGACTCTAAATTTACTTCTTTAGGATAAAAGGACAGCGACGTGATGTGTCACAAACATTCTTTTAAAAAGTGAACATTGTATATCAACATGGAACATGGACACTGTGTATTACATCTCAACAGCACATAAAGTAGTAAAGTTAGCTCCGACCTCAACCAGCTACAACATCATTACAATAATAATAATAATCAAGTAATAAATAAACAGAATTTTAACACACTTTTAAAGAGTCTTTTTTTTTGTTACATAATGAGCACTTTATTTCACTTAAGTGCATCTTCTGTCATTACTTTTACTTTAAAGACACTCAGTAGTCCATACTTTAATAATGTTAGAGGACGTAAAAGAGGCATATTATAAGAATGCTCTGCTTTTTAGATCCTAATGTGGGTCAGTTTGTAAGTGAGAAGTAATCCACAGTGGCATGCATGTTTTAATTACATAAGTGCATGGATGGATTACTGAAGCGGCCTACCAGGCACAGGCCCAGGGTCCCAAAGTGTCAGGGGGGGCGTTCACCTGCAAAATAACACTCAAATTAACACCTACTGACCAAAAGGAGACTCAAAGTGACCACAAACAGATGCAAAGGAGCTGCAAAGAGGCACACAATAAATATAAAAATGGGCATAACAACCACAAAGAGACATGCAACCACAAAAAAGATGCATAACGACCACAAAGTCTGTGTGTCTTGCTCCTGTGTTGCAGAGCTGATACGGCATTTTGCATATCATTACCCAGGGGCCCTTTGTTTCATTATCTGCTCGTGCATAATTTAAAGGTTGATCACTTTTCCCATTATTGGTTAATGGTTAAAATCCATGCTCTCATTGCCATCCCTCACACGTGCAGTATTTATATCAGTGCGACATCTAGCGGCCGCAGTGTGTCACAGCATCCTCGACACACCTGTGTTGTAATGACGGGCCGCCGCCTGCAGAGGGCAGTGTAACATCAATCTATAACACCCTGTGTGTCCAATGGAGAAACAGCCTCTCGTAAGAGTTAACGGTAAGTGAGCCTTTAATTTAGCTTTACACAGTTAAGAGACACGGATAAAATTATCAAAAGGGTGAGGTTTCTTAATACGTAGCTCATTTAAGTCACTGGCAGTTAAACAGGCTTTGTAGAGTTCACATTAGCCTGGCGCTGCTAAGCTAATTAACTAATTAAGACAGTTAAGCTAGCTAACAATGCGGTGAACGGGCTCGTTAAAGAGAGAAAGCTTTGTTGTTTCTGGTCTTTGGTGGCTCCTTTTGGTTGTTTTAAACACTCTGTAACATTTCCAAATGATGACATTAGCCTTGAATACCATTACAAAGTATTTCCCTCTCAGGCTAAATTACCCTGCAAAGGCAATTTCAGTTTTATCAGTAAGCTAGCAGGCACTAGAAGCTAGTAACGGCTCCTCATTTGATGAAATTGGTCGTTTTTTGGTTGTTTCTAAGCAAAACAGTGACTTTAAAAACTAACAGTGAAGCAAAGTCGACTATAAATACAAGTATAAGACAACAGGAGTGTATAATTTTACTTTTAAAGTTTCAAAGTTCGACAAAAGTGGACCTGAAAGCTGTTAATGACTTCAGATAGTGTTCACCTGTTGGTCTTGTTGCAAGTGCTCATGGGAAATGGAGTTCACAGGCACAGTTCCATGATCCAGATACATGGAAAGCTCCACAGACACACAAACTGAAGATAAATCAATACAAAAAGTTATCTGGAAATTAAAATACGTGAGTTTTTATTCATTAATTTGTATTTTCGTCTTTCTATTTATATATCTGTCCATAAAAAGGACATAAAATCATGAAAATTGTCCATCAGAGTTTCCCAGAAACAGCAGCACCCAGTTGTTCAACAAATTCAATCTAGATCGGAGGGATCCAGATTTGGAAATGCCGTGTTCTTCTAACAAGGATCAGATAATCTATTTTACTTTTCTACCATTTTTTTTTTTAAAAGCAGCATTGGATTGAATCACCCTGGTCCAGATACAAACGATTCAAGATTACCAAATCCGAATGGGAACTACATATCACAATGTAGGCTATGAAGCTGTGTAAAGAACTAATAGAATAAAATAATAGGAGTTTTTTTAATTTTAAGAGACAGAAAACAATGTGGGGATCAATTTGTTAGACACTACTTTTGACTGTGTCACTGTAAAGAATGTTAAGTGATAAATTAAATCTTAAATTAGATTAAATTAATCATTTTTGTTTGAGATTGACAGCTGTTTAAGGGATTATTTTATAGTGACACTATCCTATATTTTACTGGAAGGCTTAACAGATATCGCTGTGTGTACTTCATCTATTAACACTGTAACAGTTAAATAAATCAAGTGCAAAATTTGAATAAATGTTTATATATCTGACTGGTTTTAAAGTTTGCATTTTGCTCCTGAATGCCACTTTGAATTCATCCTTCTGCTGGGATCAGGATAATCCTGATTTTTTTGGGGGGGATCAAAAGTATCCCAGTCTGATGAAAACGTTTTGAATGACAAACCAGAACTTGAGTATATGATCTTTTTCAAAAGTTGATCCAATCCCACAGCTGAATTTTGATCAGATCTTCAACTGTCTTGATTTTGTCTGACTAAAATCCGAAATCCACAATATATTTACGATGATATAAACAGACAAAAGAAGCAAATCCTCACATTTAAGAAGCTGAAACGGGCGGAGTTGTGCTTAATAAATGTCCTAAATTGTTACACGGTGATCAAAATTATTGTATTGGAAGTAATAAAACATCAGTTAAACTCAACTTAATACTTGAAATCCACTTGAATAATGGAGCAAAATTTATGGATTCAATCCAAAGGTATTTTATTCTCTGATCTGACACAGGAAAAATATTTATCCTGATTTTAAATCAAACTGAGCTGTGCAGGAATGTTTTGGAAATGTTATCCCCTTGCTGAGATATGTGCTTCATCCTTTAGGCCGGAAATGCCAGGAAATATGAGGAATGTGTTGTCACCTGCAGCTACTGTATCTGCTGCTCCAGCCCGCTGTCAGAGGATGACAGACAGGTGAGAGAACAGGTGTGAGTGTGTATAAATAAAGACGCTCTCATTTGACATCCTTCGCTGTCGTCGAACTGTCTTGACCTGAGTGTTTTTGTTTTTACAGGGGAAGAAGATAGAGAAGAAGAGCGTAGAAGAAAAGAGAGGTGAGTGTCTTACTAGCTGAGGTTTAGTGTCTGACCTCCTGTTATTGTGTAACGTAATTTAATCTTGATGGGGATCGAGCATTTTAGCCACTCTACCAGTGGCCAGATAGTATTTATGTCAAAGTGCGTGTGATGAGCGGACAGCGTCAGCATCCTCAGAGTGCAAACCACAGTAAGAACTATAATCAGATCCTCTGACTCGCACTTTTACCGTCAGTGTCTTTTTGTGCTCTGTCCAATATGTCTTTGCTCAGTGTGTGTCTGTGGACATTTGCAAACCGAATGTGTGACTCTTTGCACATATCCGTCATCGCGTGTGCTTCCCACAGATGCTTAAAAAATGTCTTTATTTTGGTTTTTGAAAGTCACTGTCTAAAAAAAGGGGCCTTAAATTGTCTGGAATTTAAGAAAGGCAGACATTAAATTTGATCTGCGGCAGACTGACTGAGCAAACGTCTGCTTATTTGTTCTGTCCTTTCTGTATTTTGTTTAATTTTATATCTCTCAACAATGACAGTTTCCACTGCTTTATTTGGATTTTAAATGGTTTAGACTGCTAAATTAGTGGCTACACGTCTTGTGATGCCTAGCTGCAGATTTTAAAGGGTAAGTTTGGTATTTTTCAACCTGGACTCTATGGGCCCAGGTTTTAGTGTCTACGTGACCAATGGGAACAACATTCTTTTGCATTGGTTGAATATTGAGCAAGAGGGCTGCAACAGGCAGTGGCCAAACAGACAATTTACATTCACCAGAAGTGTTTGTTTTTGCTACTGACATGCACAGATTGTTACTGTAAGTGTCTGACAACATTATAGAAAGGATTCCAACAGAGATAGACTTTTTTTGTCAAAGAGTCAGATACTTTTTGTTTAACTGGAAAGAGCCCTGAAATTGCTATTGCCAAATTAACTGGTGGCCATATTGGGGCTGTTTCTAAGTTAAACAAAGAGGAACTTACTCTTTCACAAAAAGGTCTATCTCTGTTGGGATCCTTTCTAGGCTTGTCACGATACCAGAATTTCAGTAGTCGATACCAATACCAGTGAATTTCCACAATTCTCAATACTCATTTGATACCACGATATACCATGACTCACATGTGAGTGATTGACAGTGACAACGTGTGTGTCAGCTTTGTCGAGTGCAGCACGATGCTGGTATATGACGGCAAAAACACGAGGACCTCGACACTTAAGAGGCACATGACGAAGGCTTGCCATGGAAAGAAAGACGAGAGGCAGCCTTCAATGTCCACGTTTGTATCCTTAAAAAAAAGTCGGGTTTAAACCGGGCACGGGTTCGTAATTACAGTTAAAGGGACGGGACGGGCTCAGACAGAACATGCACGGGCTCGGGTGGGGTCGGGCTGGATTTTTTGGGCCCGATCTAAGCTCTAGCACTTATAGAAGCCATTGTTTCTAGCAAAGACGATGGAGAACAGGCGTTCTTCTTCGGCGCTTGTCCTCGGCACAGACTGACGCATGTATACTGCCCTCGTCAGTTCCGACAGGAATCGACACGGCAAAGTTGCTCAGGGCAAAAAACAAGTACCGACATTTTTTGTGTGTTGGCATCGACTTGGTAGCAAAGTATCGGTTCTCATGACAAACCTAATCCTTTCCCTAATTTCATCAGACACTTGGAATATCAGTCTGAGCCTGTCAGTGGCAAAAACAAGCACTTTGAGTGGACGTAAACTGACGGTATGTTGCAGCCTATTTCATAGCTGCCGGCTGCAGTGCTTTTTTCAGTACTGGACTAATTTCAAAAATTGTTGTCCAAGTAGGATTCAGGTCAGAAAAAACGCAAGTTATCCTTTAACGCTGAGGAAGAAGAAAGTGTTTCTGTTTTACTACTCAAAAGCTGAAGATAAAAAAGCCTTCAGAGTCTTTCTTTTGACCTTTTTTGTCATGAAAATTGTATCTTTTATCTGTAAAACATCACAGAACTAATTATACCTTGTACTCAAAATGTGTTAATATCTTTACTGAAGTCTTATACAGCACATATAGGCCATACTTCCATACAGATTTTACTTGAATATTCAGTGTGACCAACACACAACCCCCCCATCAACACGTACTCACAAGCCTCCTCTCCATCCACCAACCCCCTGTCTCCCTTGGGACCCCCATGAAAGTCTGGTGAGGGGTCTCCAGTGCCAATAAGCAGGAAGTCACAGCTGTGCTCATCCCCCTTTCAGCATGTGTGAGAGCAAGGGTGTGTGTTTTTTGTGTCTCTGTGTGGATCTGGGTCAGTGTGTGTGTGTGTGTGTGTGTGTGTGTGTGTGTGTGTGTGTGTTTGTGTTTGTGTTTTAGTCTTTATATTTCTGTGTTTGTGTCTCAGTCAGTTTATCTGGCCAGTATGACGCTACTTTCTATTCCCACCTCTTTGGTGCAGAAGTTTCCAGAGCCGTTAAATGAGAGAGACAGAGAAAGGCTGGCTTATACAGGCTAATAAACACTCTGTGTGCCTGAGCTGTGTGTCATTGTGGCTAATGGACTGACTGCACTGGACTGCTCTGGTGGAAACACACACACTCACACACATGCACACCCTCTGACAACTTTCTACTTTTTTATTGTTTCTGTCACCTCCTCTTGCTCTTAACTTCTATATGTCTTTACTTTCTCTTTTTAATTGCTCTTTTTATATTTGTTTGTTTCTGTATTTCTCTACACTGTATTACCAAAAGTGTGCACACACTCTTGTCCACATAGCTTGGGCCTCAGGCTGTTTTTTAGTAGTTTATGCTGGATGTTTTATGACCTGATAAGAGCTGAAAAATTAGTAAATCATCTGTAAATTAATCTCTAATTATTTTGATAATTTGTCAGTCGTTGAAGTCATTTTTTTTCTCCTACTGTATGTGATTGTAAAAATTTCCTTGGGTTTTGGTCTGTTTCTTGAACAAAACAAGACATTTGAAGACATGACCTTCAGCTCTGGGACATGTACATGGACTTTTTCACGACACACAGCAGTACATGAGACAGATAATCTGTGAAGAAAATCACGTTCCTCCAAATCGTTGTAGTGCCTCTAATTGCATTTGCTAGAATCTACTGCAACTTTTGGAAACAACTAATCAGAGCTGAGGAGTCTCTGATGCAGCTGTCACTCATGTCTATCGCTCCATTGCGGTCAAACTGTCAAACTAGGCAGCACTGATCAAATATGAATCAAAATTCTGTCACTGCATTGTCCATCTTTCACCTCGGTAGTTTTCAGACACATATTTTAGTGTACTGAGTAGCTGTAAAATGAGAACGTCTGTGACCTGTGTGCCATGTTGGAGACAGCCAAGCAAAACAAAGCGCCACCCACTCGGTGTCTTGGTTCAGATTGGTTGTTTGCCCTCAGCCATGTTAATGCAGATACTGATGCGTAGAGGCACCTTTTGTGGTTATGTGATACGCACTCGGAGGCGGCAGTTGTTGATGCAGCAGGCAACAGCTGAAGTCGTCAAATACCACCACTGTCAGTTGACGTCCATGTGAGATACCAACGCACAAAGGCACGTTTCGTGGCAGTACGGCACCGGCCAGTGGCAGTTTTGATGTTGCCTACATTTACGTAGTATAAAGAGCAAGAAGACCCTATAGGTTGGGTGGGACAGTTGGTGCATGGGTCAAACAAACTCTAGACTTTCAACTGGGACCTCGCTGCTCATTTTCCATGTGAAACCAAAAGGCAATGAAGTTTTTTCATTAACAGCGATGTATGTCACATGATGTACGTCACGTTACGTTACATGACGTACATGTACTTCTTTTAAGCCAATCCATGGTGTTTTTTTTCCCTGACCTGACCACGTGCTTTTTTTGCCCAAGCGTAAGAAAATAAATAAGGTGCTTTAGATGTTGTAAGTTCATTTTGAAAAAGACTGTATGCATGTAACAGGCAGAAGCTACATTTTTTGTGAAATCTGAAGTGTATTTTGAAAACACACAGTGCATGGCACAAGCGTAAGTTGACTCACTGTCCCATAACGTCCAACACTGATGCAGGAAGGTCCCTAGTGTGTCATATTTTGATGCTTAGGTCCACTGACAAGGCGGCGGTATTTTAAAAAGATCTCATCAGCTAGGTTCCAAGATCTTGTGGAAACCCTTCCCTAAATGATGGAGGCAGCAGATTAACATGCATAGTTTTTAGAATAAAATATTGTAAAGTCACATAGTTGTCACACTTAGATGTCCACATACCTTTGGCCATCTAGTGTATCTCACTTTTCCCTCTGGTCCCTGTCTCCATCTCCCTCACTTCTTTATTTTCTGTCCCTTGTTCCCCTGTCTCCTTCTCCGACTCTTTCTTCTTCAGGAGCCTCTGCAGCTCCTTGTGAAGCCAGCTCTTTGCTGTAAATCTCAGGCCTTTGGTTTAATAGGCGCAGTGTGCCTCTGTAACACCGGCTGCCTTTGTTTTGGTTACAGATAAAATCACTGAAGGAAAACACGGCAGCAGAGAGAGAAGGAGAAAGAGGGAGAGGCTATAAGAGACCGAAAAGATGTAGAAAAACAGCACAGTGAAAGAGTGTGTGTGAATCCCTGTGGAGCAGGAAGAAGTAGACAAATCCAGAGAGTGGAAAGGGCAGTTCTTCCCTCCTCTTTTTTATTTCTTGAACAAGATACAAAAAGAGAGAGAAAGAGAGGAGGAGGGAGAGGAAGTGATAGCTGCTGAAAGAGTCAATGATTTGACAAAGCACGTACCCAGAGCAGACTTAACTACTTCCTAACTCTGAAGGACAGATCGAGATTTCAGACCTTCCTCCGAACTCTGCCAAACTCTGCATCTGTCTGATATTAAATCTAGTCTGAGTCTTTAATCTGACTTATCTTCTTGCCCTCTCCCTCCTTCATCCCGCCTTTCACTCTCACTCTGTTTGATCTCATGGTGATGTTACCTTAGGTGCACGGTGTGGACATGTGGAGTTGATCACAGCAAGTGTTGGTGATGTTTTTTTTAAGGGGGGGTAAATGTTGACAAGTTGACAAGCAAGGCGCTGCACTGACATCGAACCTCACTCCACTGTCAGGACGAGAGAGACAGACTGAGAGAAGGGGGTGGGGGTGAGAGACACAGAAAGAGATAGGGAGAGAGGGGGAGGTGAGAGAAAAGGAGGAGGAGAGATGAAGAGGGAAAAAAATGACTTCACGGCCACGACTGGACTGCCCCCTTTTTTCCCCTCAGCCTCTCTCTGTCTCTCAACTTTTTTCTTCCGTCCTCCTCCGTGTGTTTTTTTAAATGATTTGGGGAGAAGAGGGGAACAAGCATTCAGAGCTTGGCTGACGGTGCAGGCAGGAACGTCACAGAGAAAAAAACACAGGAGCCTGAGGGGCAGCACATCGGGACTGAGGAGGACTGAAGAGGCTTGGGGGGTTTTTGGATCTGATGCACAGGCTTGAAGATTGACTTTCAGTCAGAAGAGGCAGGAAGAAGGGGAGAGAAATGACTTATAGATTCATATAGACTTTGAACAAGCTTTAAACAACACATACACACATACAGACTGTAGAGAAAGCAAGGAAAAAGCCAGATATACAGTTTTATTTTTGTGGAAAAGACAGGAAGGCAAATATCTTGTGAGCAAGCTTAAACATTTTTCCAGACGGGACCGGAGTTTTCTTCCACTGGAGAGAGAAAGAAGCAGATGAACAGAGGCACATTTTGAATGAAAAGAAGACTCCTCATCTTAATTCAGCAATGCTCTTGAGGAACTCTGCACTGAACTGTTGCTGTCTGCTATGTTCCTGGACGCTGACACAGGCATAGGACACATTTAAATCCACTGAACTCCTCTTGAGAAGAGGATCCACGCTGTCTTTTTTTTTTTTGTCTTCTGTAAAAGTCCTTCTTCAGTGCAGGTGTTGTGCTGACTCTCACTATGTTTTCTCAAAGGTACTCTTTAACGCCATCATGGACTTCTTGCCTTTTGGTGTTGTGCATCCTGGATGTATGGACCACAGCTTGGCCGGCTGCCCAGCAATCCCAACCCCAGCAGCAGTCCCGCCGGTCCAGGCAGATGCCACCTCTAACCTCCTCCTCGTCAGCCGGCAACCTGTCAGAGAGCGCCGAGAGCAAAGTGGAGCGTCTCGGCCAAGCGTTCAAGCGAAATGTCCGTGAGCTACGGGAGAAGAGCTCCTGCTTGGACCTGGTCTTCCTGGTGGATGAGTCATCCAGCGTGGGGGCCAACAACTTCCTGAGCGAGCTGAGGTTTGTGCGCAAGATGCTGTCTGACTTTCCCGTTGCTCCTGAGGACACACGTGTGGCATTGATCACCTTTTCATCCAAGACCCATGTAGTGACGAGGGTGGACCACATCTCAGCGCCCAAGTCCCACCAGCACAAGTGTTCCCTGTTCAACCAGGAGATCCCGGCCATCAACTACAGAGGAGGGGGAACCTACACGAAAGGAGCATTCCAGAGGGCAGCGGTGAGTGTCATGTGTCTAAGTGTGTCCTTGCATTTTATAAATGAACCCGAGCTTGCTTTTCAGAAACCTCTGCTATATGTGTGACTGCTCAGTGTCTGTATATGTGTGTGTGTTTGTGCAGCCTGCTGTCTGTGCAGGGAGTAATTGTGGCTTAGTAAGGTTGATGTTAATGAGGCCCTGCGTGGCCTCGCTGTTGCTGCTCTTGCTTCCTCTAAATTACACACCAGCAGATAGTGAGGGGAAGCCGCTTGCCGCCTAATTGTTCAGGAGTTTCCAGTGATAAAAATACCATTAAGTGGCAGCACACACACAGATGCATGCACCTACCAACCCATGCTTACAAAAGATGAACTGTATGCATGTAACACTGAGCAGTAGGTTCAGAAAAGAGCAGCAACTGGCAAGACATAGTTGGTTTGTGAATCATCATGAATTTGTAGTAGAGTCAGGGAATTTGGGGGGGTTACGCAGGGTTACATGGGGTCAGTATGTGAGCTTGTTTATGGTTTGTTGATTTGAGCTGCCTGACATCCAGCCGCGCACAGTCACACTCAAACACACACACGCACCGAGGACATATGGCACAGTTCATCCGTCAAGTCCAAACAGCCCAGCTGTAAAAGCTGTGTTGGTGGTATAGGGGCTGGTTCTGTATAAACACACACACCTCGGCTCATGCCTCAGATCTGCCCTCAGTTAGGAGCGTTGAGAGCATTTTTAAAGTACACACAGGACCGGATTCAGGTGCTTTTGGGGTCTGCAAACTTGCTTAGAGATACTGCATGTTATTTTACAGTCTGCTGACAGTTGTTGCATCCACACAGATGGAAGAACATCATGGCTGGGTGACAAAAATGCAAAATAGATGTTATGACTGGGTGCACTGAAGGCAGAAAATCTCTTTAACACTGATGCAATCATGTGATAGATGTAAGATAGCTAAGCTTGTTGCTGTGCAGTGGTTCAGTGTTGCGACAAAGACGATACCCGCAGTGATCATCATAAGGCAAATAAGCCGAAAATACTGAGATGCTGAATGACTGAACGTCCAATCAAGACATCCTGCTTTGGTTCAAACACAGTCACAAAATGAAAGTGGTGCCGGCGTTTGCGTCGTGGGTGTCCGGGCAACTTTGAACTTCAAACAAATAATAAACAATGACACACTTGCGACATAGACCATGGTCTCCTGGATGGAAGTCATGTGTTCGGCCCATTTATCCACCACAACTTCCTCTCCATGTGGACTTTGTCACTCTTTACACTATGACACCTGACTTCTGGCAGAAAGCCCTGAAGGGTACTTGTTCTTCCATGTGCGATCAAAGACAGATTAAGAAAGACTTCTCACTACACTACTATGAGACACTAAACTATGAGACAGGAATTTAATTTACATGTAGATATACATATATGGCATTAACATGTTTTTTTTTATATTTTAAAAATAGGCATCAAGTAATTAGGGATTGGAATAGATAAGATTTTAGTGATAGCAGTGCCATTACTGGTTCTGCTTATCGATCCGATTCTTTACCTCTTATCAATTCCTGATCCATTTTTTTGTCAAAGACATGGCATTCCTAGCATTTAAGCCGATGTTGCATAGAAAGATGTTTCATGATCACATGCTGGCATCGATAAAAGGAAATGATAAGCTCAGAGGCACATGATTCCCATGGATTGGACAATTTGGAGCCAGCTCTCATCTGGAGCTCAACTTGCTTCCCATTCCTATGAGAAATACTAGTCTTTTGGACAATATGGACATCCGATCACAACCAAACAAATAAATGGTCAATAAGATATTGTTGTATTAAAAAACAAAAAGGAAAGAAGAACATGCATTAGCCTTTTTCGTAGCAATATTATGATTTTGCAAGAGAGGGTCTGACTGCACAAGTTTTGGGTGTGTAAACAGCATCAGTATCTGGCCGTCCTCCTCATGAGTGTGTTGCATTTTTTTTGGCATCGACCGCAACCATTTTTGGCCAGGGACACAGCGTCACTGTCCAACCAGTACTTGTTGGGTTTCTAATATTGTATCAATGTTTCTAAAGGGTGTAGTTCTCAATACATGTCTATGAACTTACTTTGTCATTAGGAGGTGAAGGGGACGGTGATGGTGGGTTGTGTGACACCAGTGCAGGCCACAGTTCGAGACCAAGAGAGAACAAACCTGGTTGTTTGGTGATTCAGTGGTGATTGTGCCACCAAAGCAACATTACCACGTTGCACTTTTTGTCAGCCATTTTTAGCCTGGGACACAACGTCACAGTCTAACCAGTGTTTGCTAAGAGCCATTGGTTTCAATAATAATACATGCAGAAAATTATCACCATAAAACCCAAATCACTTTGATGCTGCAGCACTAACTTTCCATGAACGCACTGTAGACAATAAAATTGCGTCAGCCTAGTTTTATAGACAAAGAGGTAGGCAAGCTGAGCTCTGGCAGGTTTACCTCTTCAATCCATCCCTGTTTAAAGCTAATAGCCTTGGACTGTATACTCCGGCTTAGCGCTGAAAGCTTGGCCCTCAGGACAGGTTTTCAGCTCGCCCTCCTCTTAGTTAAGTGCTGATAAGGAGACTGCTGGCTGCATCCCAGCTGCTAAAGACCACAACAATACCAAGAAAAGGCTTTCTGGGGGAACTTCAGGGCCTTTATCACTATTCACAAACACTCAGAATGTTTTGGGTGATTTATCAAGTGATGTAGTATTCTCCATCAGCCAAAGATGGCTTTAGAAGAAAAGTAGGGCGTACCGCTGCTCAGGCTCTTAAGTCTGCTTCCAAACATTGTTATTGATTCAAGGTCTGATTAATATAAAAGCTTAAATTTCATTCTGTTATTCTCTTATCATAGCCAACGAACTCTGCTGTATTTCTTTTCAGTATGGCATCTACATGGTGAAAGTCCGTAGGCTTTCTTGAGCGATGTATGAGTAATGGGAGAGCTACGTGCAGCCTACACAGAGCTGAGATTTTTTTTGGAAAGACAGATGAGCCTAGCAGATACTGACCAAGATGCAACCGGTGCTCCAGAAAGCACCCAACACCTGACAGATTCAGTCTGACATTTACTGTGTCTTGACATGATCGGGGAAGTGATGTTAAGAAAAACAGGCCTGCGTGTGATTTATCGCCTGATCTCTGCGTTATTTTATCGTCCGTCTGAATCTGACTGGAAAGAGAAAAAAGGGGCGTTTGTCGTCTCTTTCCATTAGCTGCATACAGGATGGGTCTGCTAACACTAATCTACAAAGCGCATATCCGCCTGTCATCATGCACCGACTGAACTGTAGGCCCACTGTGTCAAATTGGAAATTTTGCGGTGTGCGCGAGTGCATGTAATTAGTGATTTTTGCCCGTACACGTGCCATCATGTGTTGTCCTCCTGTGTATCCATCTGAGGCTTCAAGGGAAAATTAGGGGTGTGTGTGAATGTGTGCATCTGTGTAAAAGAAAGAGAGACAGTGAAAGCAAGAGAGAGAGAGAGAGAGAGAGGGGGATAATTGATAATTGCAGTATAATAATAATAATAATGCCATATTTTATTCCTTTGGCTGGTCTTGGCTGTTCTAAGTGCTGTAGAAAGCTGGGATCCATTAAGAGAGACATTTTTCCACCAGCCGTGCATGTAGAGACAGGGCTCTCCTCCAGCACTCTTCATCTCTGTCTCACTCTGTCTCTCTACTGTCTGTCTGTCTGTCTGTCTGCTGTCTCTCTTTTCACCTACTACATCAAAGGTCTGAAGCATCAACGCATATAGGCTCCAAAGTAAAGTCTCATTCAGGGGTGTCTGATTTTTTTCTCACTTTGTTTATGCAAATATTGTATTCAGTGTTAAACTATAATAATATATTTACAGATAGAGTGAGGGGGGTCGGGGTATATGATAATATGATAATACAATGTGGAGAATATACAGAACGAGCAAGCAGTATTTATATCTGTGTAGTTAGTAAAATGAGATAACATAAGCAGGTTATAGCTTATATAAGTCACATTCTCGAGATGTCATATCCGACCACATCCAAAGGCAAATCTGTTAAGAGTTATTCCAAATGGTTTACCTCTAAGGTGTGGCAAGACACCTACCTGCCATAGGAAGTGGTGAGATGCAATTAATTAGAGAAATTTGACTCTCTGACAGCCTTTCCTTGAAGGCATTCATGGTTTTACACGCAAGTTTACACTTGAAATTTAATCAAACAGGCTGATACAACTGCCGGCCCGCGAGCCAACTCTGGTCTGCTGATTAATTCTGTTCACAAATAAATCTAAATTAAAACCCGAAGAGGAAAAAAATCATGTAAATAACAGACATTTTGCCACAATTGCTCCTGTGCTATTGGTCTAGTTGCCTCTTAGCCTTACAACCTGCCAGTGGGTTTGAAAGAAACAATATTTTTTACTACAATACCTCAGTATCAATACTGTGATGATATTGTAGGGTTGACTACTGGTGCGTTTACAAAATATTTACACAATGAGATTTGATAAACAATCAACAGTCATGTGGATATAAGGCAAATAATAGAATAGCTAAGCTCAGAAAATTACGTCACTTTACTGTAATGCAGCCTTTAAAGCCAGGAAAAGACAACACTTACGATATCACAATATCCAAAATCTGAGATGATATCTAGTCTCATACAATTACATTGATTAATATTGATATATTGCCAAGCACTGTTAGAAAGGCGTGTTTTCTTTTTAAAAATTTGCCAAAGTTACACCATTTATCATCGCCAGAAACTGTTAAAAATTCTAATTATTGTCTGATTTTCAAGTTTCCAACTGTCCTTGAATGCATCACGTGTGACGAATGCTTCTGTCAGGAAATGTGACCAAAATTATACTGAAAATAGTGATATTTAATCAAAATCACTTTATTTTACATCCCTTATTTACGATTTTGGCAAAATAACCCATATTTATGAACCACATCCTGTAAAAAACATTCTGTGCTCCTCAGCACAACTCGGAAACCACAAATAATTCTGCTGAGACCAACAGTCATGTGACAGAAATTAAGTGAAACTATGATTGAACCGCAGGCTGTTTACACGGAAAGGAGAGGACAAGACAGGTTGTTAGAAATGCAATAAAAGTTTTGAGAATTTGGCAGTGTTTTGTGTTGAGTGAATGGAATTATAGCTCAGGTAAATGTGCGTCCCCTAGGCCTTCAGCTTTCTGAAAATATGGCCCTGTAAACAGTTTAGTTGAATAGCCCTGTAATGGGAGACAGCTTCAGAGCGAAGTTCAAATCATGCATCCTTTTTTGCACCTGGCCAGTCGTTGCGTAAAGTGTCAGATTGTCAGTTTGTTGGGAGCACACTGAGTTGGACTGTTTTTTTGAAGCAGTGCCATTGAGGTGCGGATACAAAGTCTGTACTCAAAGTATTGGAAGTTCGATACCCAGCCCTTTCCTCCTTCACTTTACTGACATAAACCAGCACATCATTCTGTGCTTGTGTGTTTGATGTGACGTAGATGAAAGTAAATGTCACACACTATGAGTTTATTAAGAGCGCAGCACTCTGTCATAATAACTCGCAGTGCCTCATTTCAGGATCTGTCTCTCCTCAACCTCACATTTGACATGATAACCTTGTAGCTGATGACATCACTCACCGCGCTGTAGTTTTCCAGCACTTTCATGACCTTCCTACAAAGAAGCTGATTGATGACTTTCAGCAAATGTTTTCAGGCTCCTGAGGAATAACTACTGTACTGTACCTGAGACAGAAGTAGTTCACATCGCCCCCTCCAAACTGAATCATATTCCTCTCCTCTCCACTTACTGTAATTGCCCTGAAAAAGTCAATCCATTTTCCTGCTCTTTTTTAGCTCTCCTTTAATTTATTTTCCATGCGTTTGCCTTTTACATGACCAAATATCTTCAAGGCAATATGGCTCAAAGCCTTTCATTTTATTCTATTGGTTGCTAGTAATCTTGTTGATCCAGGAATTATGGCTTTTTCCATTGTTGCGTTTATTATAGCTTGCTTTGGATACGAGTGTCAGCTATAAAAATACAGAGAAAGAAAAGACTGTATCTGTAATAGCCAGTTAAAAATCCCCGCCATCACTTGTTTTATGTCTCATCATCTGTCTTCATCCTGTAGATTCGCCTCTGGGTTGCCATGTGTTGCCAGATAAAAACCCCCTCTTGCTCTCTGCAGGCGGGCCAGGCTTTGGCAAAGAATTGCAGGCACTAAACTGGACTTGGCGGCTGTGCTGTGTCAGTCGGCCCTCACAGTTGCATAAGACACAGACAGATGGGCAGCGTGTGAAGAGGGATGACGAGAGAAAAGGAGTGGGAGAGAGATGGAAGAATGAAAGGAAAAAAGTAGAAGAAAGAGGGGGAAAAAGCCCTGGATCAGGGAACTGATAGAAAGAATGTGGCTCTTTCTGGTGGTTATTCACAGTAATGTTTTTACCTGACTGTTAGTGTCTCTGCCCGGTTAGGCTCTGCCTGAGTCTGCTTCAGAACAGACTTTAGAGCAGTTTACAGGCGTTAGCCACGCAATAAAAGGGAGCTTTCTGCTCAGCCAGACAGTGTGTTTCTGGGACTGAAATCTGTATAAGTTGGACTAGCAGGTGGGATATTTTCCTGAAGTAACTTTGTCATCAGGAGGTTGAAGGGATGCTGGATGCCTTGACACCTACATGAGACACCTGCAAAGTTGCAGATCAATACAGTCCACTGTTTTGGACCAACAATCAACAAAACTGGTTGTTTTTTAGTGAGTCATTGCTGCGTTTTCAGCAGCTTTTTGCCACCAAATGTGGTGTTTTGGGATGACCTGTCACTGTGTTTCCAGCTGGGTTAGACTCACAAAAAGCAGTTGTTTTTCACCAAGCCATTGCTGCGTTTCAAGTGGCTTTTGTGCCATCAAACTTGGGGTGTTTTTTTAGCAACCTGTCACTATATTTCCAGGAGCTTTAGTGCCCTAAAAATTGGGTGTGTATTCGTTAACCATTGCTGTGTTTTCAACAGCTTTTGTGCCACCAAACGTAGCTTTTTTAGCGACCTGTCACGTTTCCAGCAGCTTGGTTGTTGGTTGTTTCTTAGCAACCCATCACTGTGTCTAGTGGCTATTGTGCCACCAAAATTGTTTTTTTAAGCAACCCATCACTATGTTTCCAGTGGCAACTGTGCCATCAGATGTGGGTGTTTTTTTAGTAACCTGTCACTACATTTCTAGGGGCTTTTTGCCCCCAAAATTGGGTTTGTATTAGTTACCTATTGCTGTGTTTTCAACTACTTTTGCGCCATCAAATGTGAGTTTTTTAAGCGACCTGTCATGTTTCCATTAGCTTTCATGCCACCAAATTTTGGTGTTTCTCATGACCTGTCAATACATTTCCAGCGGGGTTTGGCACCCAAACTTTAGTGTGTTTTAGCAACCCACCGCTGTGTTTCCAGCGGCTATTGTGCTACCAACATTGGATGTTTTTTTATGACCCATCACTACATTTCCAGCGGATTTTGTGCTGTCAAACTTTAATGTTTTGTAGCAACCTGTCGCTACATGTCCAGCATCACCCACTAAATGTGGGTGTTTTAAGGCACCCATTGCTACATTTCCAGCGGCTTCTGTGCCATCAAACATGGGTGCTTTAAGCCAAAACATAACCTTTTCCTAACCATAACCAAGTGTTTTTTGTGCCTAAACATAAGCACATGTTAACCACAGCGTTGTTGAAATGTAGAGATAGGTAAAGTTTCAGTGTATCTGCTACATATTTACGTACAAATATAACGTATTTGTAGTTAGCAGAAACATACAGTTCCAACATTTATTCTGGACATAGGTTTGGATTCTCCCAATGACCCTTAATGTGCCCAACTCACAAGGAGAAGGCACACATGTTCACCCTCAATATTAACACAGTTTATAGACCAGCTGGATGTCTTTACATGGTTGTCATCATATAATTCAGAGAGGTCATGTCATAGACTGTAAACTGGAGTGCGTGCGTGAGAATGTATGTGCTTGCATTTATAGACATTGGGCTTGTGTCCTCAACACGGAGCTCTGGACTTGTAAATCCAACCACAGACTCACAAACTCATTTTTATCTTGCATGATTTAAGTCCTGCAGACTTTATTTCGAATTCAGTGTCTTGCTGACTTCCAAATCTTGCAAACAAGTACGTTCATTTAAATAGTCGTAGTAGATGTAAAATTAAGCATAATGCAACTACAAGTTCTGGTTTTCACCTTGTATTATTCAGAGAGATTTTTTGCTGCATTGTGAAGGAGTAAGTTGACAGCTTTTTGAGTGTAACCGCTGTGTTTTTCCAGTAAGAACTTGATTCAAAGCCCACATTATCCAGCAAAATGTATAAATAGGCCAAGTTGATGTTTCGGAGAAGGAGAAATGTCAATCACACTTCATACAGTGCTACTTGAGATGATGACTTTCTTTATTGAGCTTTGCCAGACCACGGTAAGCGAAACAAATATTGAAGGCTGGCTTTATGAGGCCCCCCGTCTCATTCCAGTGGGTCAACGCCATTTCTTCCATTCCTCCCATTCTCATGCTTTTCCATCATGCGCTCCCCCCAGAGCCGCAGACCTCCCCAGCAGAGTGTCAGGCAGGGGAACTTCACTCTCGTCAGCTTTGACGCATCGCAGCCAAAATATGCAGTATTATTTTACAAAACATCGTCTATTAGATTAAATGAAGCTTGTGTAAGTTGCTTATGTTTGGCCTGTGGAGATGTACTGTAGAGTTTCTGTACATTCTTGGCCTCTTTGAAGTGCACACGCACACACTCACACTTAATGTTAATGTTTGGGTGTCTGAGCCTTTCGCCTGAACTTCTGAATAACCGGTAATGAGATGTAGAGTGCAGCAAATTAAGGTGGGAAATGAACACCATCCATCACCTGAACGCTGGAAAATTTTGTCTACGGCGGGTGATTTTCAGGGGCCTTTTCAATTCTAGAAAATATATTTGCTTACTGGAGCATTTTTTTATTTTCTTGGCTGAGTCACAGGGGAAATTTTAAGCAAGCCAGTGAATTCTCTCCAGCACTAAATTCTTGCTAAACTCTCACTATGAGGAGGTGGAAGTGACACTGTAGAGAGATAACAAGGAGCTCTAAGAGAATAAACTCATTTCCCCTTCATGCCTCCCTAAAATAGAAGCAAGTGTTGTGCTGAAGAAAAGAGAAGATGACTACAGTTGCAGTGGAAGAGCCGATGCAGTCGAGTGCCCACTGTAACAAATGAAAGCAAGGTGCATCTCTTTGATCCACTCCCCAAGGCTGGACTCAGCCATGATAAGATAAGAAAAGTCTCTGTTTCCTGTCTGTGCAACTGCCACTTCCCGCCATCTCACCCTTAATCATTTCCTCCCCCTCAGTCCGTCTGCTTTGTCCCGTTCTGCCTCCTCCTTCTCAGTGTCAGAGGATCTCCGGCAGGGTTAGATGAGTCAGAAGTCAGAGGGATGGAGGAGACTGGCCGCCTCACCTACCAGCCAGAAAAGCCCTGATAAGACTGAGGCCAGACAGGATAGTCCGCAGACACCAGACAGCAGATTTAAAATTCTGCAGTCTGCACTGGGATCTGGGTCACTACCATTACTGTTTATAGCACCTCATATATCTGTGAAATGATTAATCAGAACTGTAAAGTGAGGCTTTAAAATAACACACATTGCTCTATGTCCCAAAACAAGAGGTAGGAGGAGCAATACTCGTAGTAATCTCAGTTTTGCTTTTAAAGCTAAAACATTAAACTTAAAGCAGGTGCAAACTACTCTTGTAGTGGGTTTGCATAAATATGTTTTATATGTTGAAGTGCTGAAGTTGGATAGCAGTGGCATTGACACAACTCGATAGCAGTCTCAGTAGCAGAGTGTCTCCAACTAGAGTAAATCTAAATGGATAGAAATTGCAAGCTTAAACTTGAAACCTTGTCATAATAGCAAAATAAGTGATAGAGTTTTACAGTTCGTGATTTCCTTCTCTTTGCAAAAAATCCTAAATGATTGAGTTGTTTTTTCCCACCTGGACCTTTATGTTCTGCCATATGCCCTCTAATCATCACGCTGTAACCTGTGACAGGCTGTTATGATACCACAACTGTCGCACATTCACATATATGTAGGTTGTTTGTTGAGCTGCAAGCGGCACATCGGTTTACATTACCAAAGGTTTATGACAAAATTACTTGACGACACCGACTCCCATGTGCGCACGGGTGAGAGAGTAGAGGGAGAGACGCTGTGCTGCTGCCAGAGGAGCCACTGACTGAGTTCCCTCTGAGCAGTAACTCACTACAAGAGTCTGAGAAGTCCGGGGCTGTTCATAAAACATTCAGGACGCCACAGTTTATTCCACACTACTGCTGTTCCTCTTTTTGGAACCACTGCGTAGTCTGCAATACTTTTGCTTTCAGGCATGCTTGTTGTTGCCGTGGATAACAGTATAACGTCATATGTCAAGAAGCTGAAATATTGCGAGTGTCACAATATGAATTTTTTATATCATATTAAAAAATATACCGGTATTATCATGACACCCCTATTTCTACTAAACTACACCCACCAACCATATCACAGCACAGAAGGAAGCATACATCTACTCATGGACAAGAGGTTCATGTTCATGACAGTGTGAGAAAATAGTTCCTACGTAAAACTGCTAACAACAAGGTGGGTGGATTAGTTTGAGTAGTCGGGTCATGATTTCTGGAATGAGTCACTGCGGTTGTGTATTTCAAATGTGTCTTTTTGCCGCTTTGAGCACCACAAGCTGAGTGCCGTCTAGATCCATTTGGGGAGTGAACTGTCTCTTTAAGTTTTAAACCTTGTCAGAAGCTTAATATGGTATTTATTAACTCACGAGGGTTTTTTCCTTTTCCAGTTGTTTGATTTGAATCATTTTAGAAGCCTGAAGGGATAAAACAATCCAGTGTTTCACAAGAAAAGGCAATCATTGGAGAAAGTCTGAAAAGTAGATTATTTTGTGTAGCAGAATATGTTTCTTTCCTATCTGTAATCATCATGTAACCCTGAAGATTTATTTTGTGACTCATTTTAGGAATTTTGACCCCCAGGTTGGAAACCACTGAGCGAGATCAAAAGCAGCTAAAATAGAGGTTTGCAGTTTTCTCTTCTCTTCTCTTCTCTTCTCTTCTCTTCTCTTCTCTTCTCTTCTCTTCTCTTCTCTTCTCTTCTCTTCTCTACTCTACTCTACTCTACTCTACTCTACTCTACTCTACTCTACTCTACTCTACTCTACTCTACTGGCTCACAAACTCCATTTGGTTCTTGTAGTTCTGTTTCTTCTGTTTAGTTTTATAATGAGACTTCATCACACAGTATATTGGCTTTGGAGAGTAGGTGCTACCTGAGAGTGGTCAGTTGTTCAAAATGTCGATTATGATATGTTTCAAGTAGATACCCTTATTGAACTCCTGACTAAATATCATAACATGATCTACTCTCATGGGCTGAAATCGTATTTTAACTAGAAGATTTTTTACCTCACAGTGATCTAATTTTCAAATAGTGCATAAGTCCACTCCTTATGCACACTTTACTGGGTGCTTACCTGGCGTGTATGCTCAGGGTGTAGTTGGAAAGTTATTCAGACACTGTCACGGTGATCGAGACCATAGACTCAACACGACTGTGTGCTTAAGTGTGTGTGTGTGTGTGTGTGTGTATGTGTGTCTGTTTTGGGTTTGGGAGGAAGAAATGCTTTAGTCTGGGCCTCTTCACACTGAATCATTTTGACAGAAATATTCTCCATTTTCTTCTTTCATAACTTTGTCCATCAACCTCAAATATGCTTCACTGAGGCACATTTTTCTCACAAAATGCTTTGACAGAGCTGTTTTTTTCCCGTTTTGTCATCAGTAATACCTCTGTTTAGAGCAGAAACTGTTGGCTTTTACTAAGCTATAACATTTTGATCAAATCATTCCTCTTCTTAACTGTTTAATTATTAAGCTTTGCTGCTTTTTGTTGTCTTTTATGATAGCAAATTAAGTATCTTTATGTTAGTCAAACAAGCTCTAAAAAGCCACAGTACACTACTTACCCAGCACCAAACGGCAGATGGTGAATATGGTCAAGCATTTAGCAGCTTAACAGACAGATATTTCTCAGGAGTTGGTTGAGAAAACAAGAAGGGTCTAGCTGCAGAGCCCCAGGCCTAAGCGCCAACTCCTTCCGTCGGACTCTTTACGGTCAAGAGCTTGGAGAAGGAGTGAATTGTGGACATTGGAGACAATCAGTGGGATACGATAGCATGCCTTTTGTAAGTTTGAATAAGCAAAACAGCCTCTATCAATAACAACAATCTAAAAAATACATCCGTAATATTTTGATATAGCTGTAACTTATAGTTTGGCAAGGCAACGTTAAACAGCAAATAACTTGTACTAACCCCATGAGTTTGCTAACGTTAGCTAGCTATGCTGATGTTTTATAGACTGTTTCACTGGAATTGCATTGCTAGGCAACAGCTTGGGAACTTGTTTACTTCCTGTCAGCTGATGTCATTCGCTTACAGTGCAAAATATCCCAACAGAAAATGCAAATGGTGTGTTCAGAAATACTTACTCAGAACACACTTTGGCACAAACTGGACGGTTTGTAAATTCAGAGCGCTGCTGGAATGCACGATTCGGTTCAGAACACCACATTCTTGGAGCAGCAGAGCTTACTCCAGGTACTCTTTCTGGGTAGGCGGAGGATCAGAGCGCCAAGCAGCTTGAACTGAACTGTTGTAGAAATACAATGCTCCACTACTTCGAACATCAATGCTCTCATGAAGTGAAGCGAAGAGCATGAGACTGGATCTACAAACTCACCCAAAGGGACCTTTTAGAACGTTTCTGTTGTCAAGTTTGAAGTGGCCC
Source organism: Epinephelus fuscoguttatus (assembly GCF_011397635.1). Lineage (NCBI taxonomy): Eukaryota > Metazoa > Chordata > Actinopteri > Perciformes > Serranidae > Epinephelus > Epinephelus fuscoguttatus. Next base: position 13,421,719 of record NC_064774.1, read on the forward strand.
ATACATTAATGTTAGCGTGTAGCCTAAATGTGAAACCAAATGTGATCAGTCAGCTTATAATAGGCCTAATATTCATCATTTTGTGATGTTTGACATGATACAATGTGTTAAAAGCACTCGGCTACTTTATCTTATAACAGTAAAAAAAATACGCTGCGCAGTTTAATACAGTGGCATGTAAACGTTATGTATTGATCAGGAAGCATGATAACGCACATGGTTTTCCACCTTAACACATGCCATAAAATGTGATTTTCCACCAATGGTCCTGGTGATGGAGATTGGCCCAAGCCTGGAGCTCTTCACTGAGACTCTGTTGAGGAAAACAGAGCTAAAAGAGAGTGAATGTTGGACTTTCTCTTGTTCACTGGAAACAAGACTCCAAATAAGTGATAATGTTGCTCCATAACTGCTGGATTGTAATTCAGTCAGTTATTGCTGGTTTAAACATAAATGTTTGCATAACTAACTATCCATGACTTCAACATGCGTACTGTCTGCCCTGTAAAGTGCTTAAGCTGCACTCTATCTCACTGTGTCTAATTGAAGAGACAATATTTGTCTTTATTACTTAACGGTGGCCTGTGCACTCCTGTTCCTTCTCTCGTCACACTCTGCTCACCCCTGCCCTCCTCTCTGAAATGGATACCGAATATTTTCCAGAAACAGGGGCCTATTTTCCGACCTCTGAACGTCTAGAAGGACCCCGAGGCCTCCTCCTTCACCATTATCTCACACAAACACAGACGCACTGCGTCACACGCGAGCTGGCCTGATGTAACTGACCTCGGATGAAAAGCAGTAAAATGACTGAAATCACACTTGACCATGATCTCATTTAGATCAATATTCAAAGCATGAATGCTTTCTGAATAGAGCTGTTTTTCATCAAATTATTCAAATAAGGGGAATCTGGAATTATTGCATTCATGAAGAAATGATCAACAGATGTGTTTCAACTGATACCTCTGTCCTTCTGCAGCTATCACCATATGTTGTGTACTTTGAACCTGTCTGTCACATGTGTGGAGAAGCGTTGACAGACAGTCAGGTAGGGCAGAGATATGCATGCTGAGAGGTCAGCAATGGTCATGGCAACGGGTGCATCTGCAGCTCACTATAGTGCAGAAAAACCCTGCAAGAGGTTGAAGGTGGCCAAATATGCGCAACTTGTCACAAAACTGGATGCTTACAGAGATTTCTTTGAAGATGTCCCAGCTGCTGGGAATGCGGCACTCTTATCTTTCTAGTTAGACACAGCCTGACATCTACTGTGGAAGTATTTAAAAAGGTCTTGAAAAGGCAGATTATCTTGTCTTTGAATGAGCCATTTTGTCAACCAAGAGCTGGAGCCAAGCAACAATCTCTAAAAAGCACCACAGTTTGTTTCAATCTTTTTGTTCTGAACCACTTTGTAATAGATTTTCCGAACGCTGGATATCTCATTTGGAACCAAACACCCTCAGTTTGACAGCACGAGACATTTTTTTCGAAGCCCAATCCAAGGTCACCAGTTTCCTCAAACAACCCTCCAAGCATCCTGGTCCCATCTGTATCCACTACAGCAGCAGTAGACTTGGCAGTGTAAGACCAGACTATATCCTTCCTCGTCTTCTTTAGATCTTTCTTCAGGAGATCAGCAGTCTTACCCCTCCAGGAACCACCGAGTCCAACACAAATTTAGGAAAACCCAAGTTCAGATTTCACAACCATCTTATTGCCAAGAAAAGTCCTGGTGTTGATCTGTTAGGGGGAACGAAAGCAAGCTGATACGATTAGGTTACACACAATACCACCTCATTTTTACCAATTCAGTCTTTGGGTGGTTGTGGATAAACACAGTTTGGAGGAATGCACTTGAATACACACATACATACAGTACATTCATCAACCTGTGTAAGTAAGTGTAGAAAACCCCTTTAAAAAACGGATGCATGTTGAATAGATCCCCTTGAAGGAGCTATCAGCTGTTGGTGGCTTTGAATAGATTTGAAATGGATGAAGAGGATCTAAGGATTCCTTGACACCTGCCTTGTTTGGTCCGAACCAAAATTACAGGTGTGAAACCTCCCCCTGGACAATGGTCTGGACCAAACAGCCGAACCTTTGTCTGACAAAAAGAGGCAGTTTTGTTACGGATCAAACTGAACCACGGTTTGTTTCCCGGTGTGAAAGCATTTTTTTTTTGACAGTGAGTGTCCTCTGAGCAGACAGGTGTTGGTGATACAAGCAGAGGAGAAATTAGCAGTAAAGTTGTCAAGCAGTAGTAAATGTAAAGTAAATGTAACAGCTGCAGTAGCACGTGGGGAGAAGAGGAGACAAAATCATAGAGTCAGTTGCAAAAACCCACAAAAACGAAGATGTTTCTCAGTTCATTTTTTTAGAGGATGAGAGAGGGTATATGAGGGGATCGGAGAGCCCTTCTTCAAACCAATCAAAATGTCACTCAAATTAAAATGTACCAACCAGGACGAGAATTTAAATGACCACAAAGAGACACAAACAGACCACAAAGAGGTGCAAAGGAACTGCAAAGTCTGTGTGTCTTGCTCCTATGTAAGAGAGGTGGTGGGGCCTTTTGCATATCTGTGCCGAGGGGCCCATCGTCTCATAATCCACTCATGCATGTAGGTAATGACGACAGGATGTGGGTATGTCATGGATAGGTCTTAAGTGCAGTGGCACTAAATTTCAGTGTGAAACCACAACTGACTGTATCAAATATATACAATATAACAAAAATGCGCACCATGGTTTGGACTTAAATTGGCCCTAAATCTGACTTTTTTGGAAGAGAAATCCATGTGTGCATCCATATGTATGTCATCTGTGTTTTTAGAAAATTTGAACAGCTTGAAAAGTTTTGCCGTCTGTCTACTGTTGGATCAGGTTTTTCGTTCAGTTGTTCTAGACTTTGCTGAAAGGTTGTAAATTACTGCAGTTATCGCTGATAAAGTACTTGGCTTCTGCAGAAGCTGCCGAGGTTGTAGTTGACGTCTTTTCGAATGCTGTTGATTCTCCTTGTCTCAGTTTTCCTCAGTACCAGGTGATCTGTCCATCTGTCTTCTTGACTTCTTTCTGTGTGCAGTTTGTCTCTGCTTATCCCTCTGCGTCACGCCTAGTTTTCCTCCCTCGAGGGTATGCACCAGCGTTATTCAGTAGACATCAGTGTATACAGTATGTGCTGGTTTGGATGTGGTGGAGAGTGTCCCACTTGGCCTCGGGCTAAAGCTGCTGCGGTCAAATAACTGGGCTTTGCTCCGGCCAAAACCAGCGACTCCAGTTAGAGAAAGAATTAGAGAATAAAAATGAGGTGATTGAGGCCAATGGAAACAACAGAGAGCGTGTCTGTCTGTAATGTGAGCGTGTGCCCAAGATACTTAATGCAAATGTATTTATGGACTGATCCCACATTGTTTCTCCTGATAGATTCTGATATGTTAAGTCGGGGCTTTGTCCAAGTACTTATCCAATACCAATTCCATTCCTGTATTTCCACAATCCTGTGTAAGGTGCTGTGGCATGAATTTATAACTACACATCACTTCTAAACTAAAATACAGAAGTTCATAAACCAATGTCCTTTTTAGGCTTTTGCTGATTTTACATGAATAGTTTTATCCATAATTTCATAACAGTAACTTAGAAATTGTATTGATGCATCAGTGGTTTAACAGTGTGTTTGTCTGTGTAACAGGGGCATACTGTATGTGCCTTTTTCTCTTGTTAGAATTACACATCTATCTGCGTCAGAGGTTCCACAGGTCCGTAAAATCTAGGGCTACCCCCTGAAAGTCAGAGATTCAAAACATCAGCTGGGGACCCCCCAGTCGACAGAAATTGCCTCAAGTAGAGCAGGCTTTTTTTTCCCAGTGTGCAGTGTACTGCTACAATGACTCAACCAAAGTCTACCACCAAAGTGGTGTATGGCGCACATCAAAAAATACACCCCTGTTATTTTCAGGGTACAACCCCACACTGGCAACGGCTAGATGCGTATCACTCCTGGATTTGCCACCCCACAGCACTTCACACCTCTGTCCTATTTCTAGCCTCGCCACCCCTGGAATTAAATGCATTGTTCCCCCACTCACTCTGTGCTTGCACATACCAGCTCCCATAGCAGCTCTTTTTCTCTGTTCCTATGGCAGCTCGACTCCTCTCCCCACCACTGATGCATAAAGAGAACTTTGTTGCTGTTACTGTGTCTTGTGTGACGAAGAATGGATGAGGTGAGACTCATTGTTGAGGATGAGAAATATTATGAGCTAAACGACCCACAGTCCTGACATTATAAAGACCATGACCAAAAAGATATTGCTTGAAGAGTCATAGCTCTAGAGATCAGCTCTTCAGGTGAGAAATGAACTTTATTAAGAGTGTCCACACATGATTTTAAGCTAAGAGGTGGAAGAGGTACAGATCTTTTAGTAAAAGTAGTATTAACTTTGTGTGGTCATCTATTGATGAGCTGCAGCGCGACATGTTCAGTTTGTGCTAGGGGCTGTTATGGATCCTTATCCGAATCAGTATGTGACATCTTTAAGTGCCTTCACTGTACAGTAGAAAATGTGATTTCTACGCTGTAAAGGAATCTGTAAAAGATTCGAATCTTTCACTTTTCTTTTTGTAACTTAGGTATGTCACCTTCTTGTTCTCCAGTGTCCTCCTGGTACATGCATCAGGAGTCAGATACTTTGCCACAGGGGAAACTACCACACACCGCTTCGTCTTTCAGCCCACGTCCAAAAGAAATTACTCTCTTGCTGCTTCAGTCACAATTATCCTCTGCACCCTTTTTCACTCCTTTTAGAAAAATGGGGACTTGGAAGGAGCTCAGCACAGGAGAGTGGAGAGGGCAGTTTTTACACTTCCCGGCTCTGTAAAACACAGATGTCAGTAAAACCCCCTCGACGGACACAAATGTAATTTCAGTCCTTTCCCTATAGCCCTACGCATCCGTCACTGTGTCATTTTTTGCACTTTACCCCTGCAGTTAATTATTCCCCTAAGATGAGGTTTTTAGTTTGATGACTGCAGAGAGGAGGAGTGTAAGTCCTGTCATAAAAATCAGATCTACAGTGTGGGGAGTCTGCAGGAGCTGCCTCAGCCTCTGTTGGACAAACACACTCACTCTCTCATACGTGCATCCATCCTTCTGTGCACAGGCAATGCGATCCTATTCTGCAGATAAAGTTCAGTTCTATTAACTGTTAAAATGTAATGCCTGTTTGACTTTTTTTTCTGTCAGTGTCATTTTCAGAAGCTGCAGTAGCGGTTGCTACCTATGTGACACTCTGCATAGTGTGGTAAAGTGGTAGAAATGTATTTAATTTGAACTTATGCAACATCACCAAAAATGGCCTAAAATTAGCTTCTCAGTTGGATGCAAAAGTGTCTACAGCTTTACACACTTTGGCCAGCCAGATGCACACATCTACACACACACACATGTGCACATGTGAACACACTTTCCTACTCACATCATGCTCCCTCTCTGAACCTCACACTCTGTTCTTTCCACTGAGCATGCGTCCACACATAAACATGCACACACCTATACACAGATTCCCCCTCACTTAAAATGCTGCTCAGCGATTGATAGGTGCTGCTGACACCAGCCGTATGGAGCTGTATGTGTGTGTGTGTGTGTGTGTGTGTGTGTGTGTGTGTGTGTGAAAGCGATATATGAAAGGCGAGGGGGTGGGGTGTTAAGGCAGAGAGGTATGAAAGGGCGAGGTGAGTAGGCTTTGAAGAACAATACGCTGTGTGCAGGGTCAAAGGTCAGGGAGGCGTCAGCACTGACAGGAACTAACTGTCAGCAGCTTTAGTGACATGCATTGAAATGCCATATTAACTATGAATATCATTAGAAAATAGTGGTTTCTTGATCTCACTGGAAAAAACGTGTTTCCACTAGGCCACCGTGCTGTGGAAACCATGATTCTTTTAAAAGTAGGTTGTCGGGCACATATTTTTTGGATGAAACTTTTCTGTGTATTGAATAGAGCCTGACTGATACTTAATTTTTGAGTCATTCTGATAATAATAATAATAATAATAATAATAATAATAATAATTATAATTGTATATTTTATTTATTGGTGCCTTTCAAAGCACTCAAGACACCTTACAAGACACAGTTAAAAAAAGACGAGCAGTAATTTATCCCGACATAAAATCAGGCAAAGTAGTGAGTTACAGTAATTAATATATTATTATAATAAATAATAATAACTGGGTATTAAACTGGGTATTAAATCATTGTCATAAAAACCAGGGTTAAAATTATCATCATCAGTATAAAGTCATTATTAGTGCAAAACTCAATGTGGGTGTCACCATTATACCTAGTGCACACTACTTGACTTTAGCCCTACTTATCAACTCACTGACAGTTTTTGGAGCTCCCTATCAAGAGCCACAAATTCGAGGCAAGTCGACATGGCGCAGCGCTCACAAATAGCCGCTTGAGCGCTATATGTGAACTGTATGAAGACATGAGCCAAGAGGCTTGCTGCATCTAGCATGCTAAAAAAAATCTGGTTTCTCATTTATAAAACAGTGCGTGGGATCCTTACTAAAATGTATGTATGGACAAAAGCCAAATATGGCGTGCCTCAAAAAAAAACTTGACAATTTCTACAATCAGGCTTCCACCTCACCATCTGCATCGCCACTTTCCCATCTTCAAAATGTTCATAAGCATGGGTCAAAAGTTCTCCCATCAAGTCTGTTTTTTTAGATCACAGCTTTTCTGTAGGAAGTGGCATATGCCTCTTTCAGGCCTCGTTTTGTGCGTGCACAGTAGGGTTGTCACGATACTAAAATTTCAAACTCGGATACCCAGGAAAATATTCAATACTCGATACCATTTTCGATACAGCAGCAAAAAATTAAGAGGCATGTCATTTTTTAAATAAAGATCAGAACAGTAACATCAGTGATAACAACAAAAAATCCCCCCAAAATAAATGACAACCAGAAACAAGATCTATCCATACATCTACAGCCCTGTTTATTTTCTGTGCTTCTGTGAATTGGCACCATATTTTCGTTGCTGATCAAATAGAGTTGGTAGTTTAGGCTCAGGATGCTCCTGTTTCTACCTCACTATGTGATCAGAGAACCAGGGCTTACGGGAGAAACCAAACATTTTTTCAGCTTCAGTCTGTGACTTTACAGTTAACATAACTTTTCAGACGCACATGATTGTGTTGTCCTGTTAAACTAACATCGTCTATTAATGTTACAGACGGGCATGACTGAAAAGTTTTCTGCTTAGCTCCCACATTAACATTAGAAGTGATATTTTAGTTTGATGCTGGCGACACCAGCTGCTCAGCTGCTAGTGAGGGGAGGGGCTGTACCTGCCGTCTGCAGTGTGCTGTGTTCACTTCACTAAATATTTCCAAAGAGCGCTTTTTCCTTTATCATTTTTTACCAAAACTGGCTGCTCTGATCCTCCTGCAGCTGCACTGGCCATATTACAGCAACAGAAATGTGTGCACGCATGCACAGCAACGACAACAAGCCGGGTTGCAGTGAGGGCTCTGTGCCTGCCAGACGCTGCCTGCACAGTGCGTGTCCGTCGGACCCGTCGTGCGCACCCGACAGGCACTGAGGTGGCGTGCACTGTTAGTATCGATACTTTTGTAAATTAGTATTGTATCTGGATACAGCGTTTGAGTATCGATACTTTTCAGAGTATCGATACTTTTGACAACCCTGGTGCACAGTGTTTATGAATGAGACCCCTAGACCTGTCGGTGAGCGACAGCCAATGAGAACACAAGACATGGTTTTAGGACACAGACAAGCAGTGCTGTGGCGCTTTTCAAGGTGTTTGTGTGTTTGAGAGGAAGAAAGAGGGGATGACAGAAGGGAAGTGAAGGTGGAAGGTGGACTATTGCACACAATGTTTATGTAAGTTATGAGTGTCATAGCTACTTGCAACGTTTGAAAATGCTCTGTCACTTTTTCACTTTGATATTTTCATGGCTGCTTGCGACGCCTAGCATCTTTTTTTAAGCGCTTTGGCATTGTTCTGAGGCTGTGCTGAGCAATTCTTGTTGAAAATCTCTGAACTTTTCAGAGATTCATAGAAGCACGGTGATGTCACTGCTGCTCCTTTACCTGCTGTCTATCCTGAGCTGTACAATCTTAGTCAGAAACTATCATAACAAAGACAGAAAAGCCCATTTGTGGGAGCAGATCAGATCAGATCACCAGACACTCTGTGCTGCCAGTGAGGGTTGTCAACCCTCTGTTAATTGAGCTCCACTTAAGCTACCTAGCTAACATTGCTGTCAAGATATTCTTGTCATAGAAACAAAACCACACATATTGTGTTTTTTATAAGGTGCTCCCTAGCGTCCTTCTGCTGCTTTTCTATCAAAGAAAAACTCTGTGGACACATACCCCAAAACAATATCGCGTCTCATATCATGATATGGGTATATTGCCCAGCCCTAGCTGTGCTTCCTCCAGGTGAATGACCTTATTGTGTGCCACCTCCTGTCACCGCACAGTCCCATAGTGTGAAAGCTTCTATGAGATAAAGACTCCTGATTACAAGATGGCAAGCTGTGTAGTGTGTAGAGTACAGCAATCAGATGGCATTCAAAGTTGGAGAAAGATCAGTATTATGAATGTCTTGTGGGAGAGCTTTCCAAGGCTCTAGACTTCGTAGTCAAGTGGGCAGATGGTGAAGTGACTTGGATGGCAGAAGATCAGGATCCATTGATATGAGATATTGATATTTGAGAGTTGACATGATCTTCTTCAGAAGATTAACTTTAAATCACAACATAAACATTTTTTATTAGGATCCTACATCAAACTGGTTATAAAGAATAACAACCATACATGTGCTTTGTGGGACAATTTACATTCGAGAAATAAACTTATCAATGCTCTCTGGTGGAGAAACTAAGTACTGACAATAAAATCTCTGGCATCTCTTTGCTGCAATATTTATCAGCTGAAACGGGCTCCTAACATCTGCCATGCCGATGTATCACTTGGCCTCTGGTACTGAACGACAAACATGCATTTTCAATAAAAGAATCAACTGCGTTTGATGAGTGAACTTTTCATCTTGTCACAAACGCTGCTCTGTGCTCACAAAACAGGATTAAGTGCACAATGTTGTGATTAAAGACACAGATCACAGAAAATCTTTAAGCATAAGGATTTACTTTGGCATCTTGAGATTAGGATTTACCAAAAGCGTCATACGTTGGCACCTGAAGAAACCAAAACTATTTCAAAGAGCCAGTAGTGGCGAACTAAATAACATGTTTTTATGGGCTAAGGCGTGTAGGTCTATTAGTAAACCACTTGCTATGTTGAGGTTAGCGTTTGAGAGTGCCAGATTCCATTGGGTTGTTTTCTTTGGGGAGTGAGTGTGTACGTGTTTGTCTGACTGTCTGTACGTCTTTGTTTGTTTGAATGACTATAAGTAGGTAATTGGTACATGGATGTGAACCCACAAATATGCCTACATCCTGTTGTCTTTATTTGCGTGCTTCTTATGTAATTTCTTTCACATTTGCCAGGTCTGATTATGCAAGATTTTAGTCTTTGGATCTATTATTTGTTCAGCCTCAGTAAGAAACCCTTTTCCAGGTATTTACCCAAATATAGCGGCAAACTATGCGCTCGCCACAACTTTAATCAGCTCATGTTTGAAGTGCCGTGTGTTGGCAAGAAACCCGTCCCCTGGGACCTGATACTAATCACCCACTGAGGAGAACACAAACGCACACCAATATAATGTGTTTCAATGCAGGGTATCCAAACTAACCCAACTGCCAGAATAAATGTTGGCATTGTACATTTCTGCAAACCACAGATATGTTACATTCGTGCATTGCTATGTAGTGGATAGGTTAAACCTTTACATTTCCTTACGTTTCAATACTCTGGTTAATGGGGGGGTTAGGTTTCAGCACAAGAACCTATTGGCTTTGGTTACACAACAAACAACAACTTCTTATGGCAGAATCCCAGCTGGAAATGCAGTGAGGGATCGGTAAAAAACAGCTGCTTTCTGTGGCACTATCCCAGATGGAAAAACGACAGCAGGTCGCTGAAAAACATCCACGTATAGTGGCCTAAAGGCTGCTTGAAACACAGTGATGACTGGCTAAAAACCAACTGTTTTTGTTGTTTGTTGCTCTCTGACAGTGGTCTGTAGTGGTCTGCAGCTTGGCAGGGGTCTCGTTTCAGGTGTCAGGCCATTCGCCATCCCCTCCATGTCCTGATGACAGTCAGCGTCTATACTAGATCACTTTCAAAACATTGATATAACATTGAAAATGTAATGTGTCCATGGTTTGCATAAACGTAACATGTTAACATATTCTTCTGGCGCCTGGCCGGAGACACTAAATGCAGGTGTTTCCCAGCAACACCGTATTTGTATTAGTATTTTAATTTTCTTGGAGAGCAAATACGTGCAACATCATTGTAGTGTATGTTCCACATTCCTCTTGATTTATGGTGAGGTTTTGTAGAAATCCATGGCAACTCAGGCTGAGTCTATATGATCTCCAAGCAGTAACACCCATAATATGTCCTTCTTTTCAAATGACCTCCCAGCTTATGCCTCCTCCTGATGTTGTGAGGTCTAATATCAGTGAGCCTACCAATGAGAGCCAAGTCCAGAACAAACAGGAGAATCAATAAATTGAAACTGTACTACAAACGCTGACGTCTGTCCAATTCCTGCTCTATTAGGGGAAATCTCTACCTACAGCTGGTGCCAAGACAAATAAACCCCTCATAGGGAGGACAGAAAGAGGGGAACATGAGAAAGAAATGCAACTACAGCAACAACAGTCAACATAACAAAGGAAAATGCTGCGTCTGTCTCCACAGTGTGGTCTGAGCAACGTCTGGACGAGATGGGATACATTTTCATGGATGCTTTAAGCCAGCGACAGTCCCCAAATCATTCCCTGTGTATAAGCACTTTCAACACGCCAGTCTGGAGTCAAGAAAAGCATCGCGCTTCACCACACTGTTGCCTTTGTTTATTTCAAAATCAAAGCTCGGCCTTAGAGATGATGCTGTGGCTGCTCTGTGCTCGGGTATAGTGAGGTAATGATCTCATGAATGTCAGAAATGTTACATAACTCATGGGATTTCTTCCACTCTTAAAGCGTAATTCTGTTGAAAATGGATTTTTATGTCACATGCAGATCATTTCCAGCGCAACCACAAGACAATTTAGTGGCAGAAAAATGTCCAGCTGTCTAAAATATCAACATTAAGTATCGGGTTTTGCTTTATTGATGCTGAGCAATCATATAGGGATCATCCATCAAAAGAGAGGCAGAGTTTCTCTACTAACAGCAGCCTCAGTTGAGTATAATATAACTCTCACCAGCCTCGTTGCTAGAAGAAAATGTTGGTATTGTATGTTTCTGCAAACCACAGATATGCTACATATGTATGTTTCATATGTATCATCAGTGTATCTAAAGTGATGTAGTTCTGATTACATATGAGCTCATTTTGTCATCAGGAGATGGACAGCATAGGGGATGACAAAGACACCCAGGCAAGATGACAGCCGTCTGCAGACCACTATTTGAGCGCCAGCATTTTTGGTGGTGATTGCTCCACCAGAACTGGGTGTTTTTTAGCGAGTCATCAGTGGCATTTCCAGCTGTGATGGTGTTACTAAAACCTGGTATTTTTTGTGAGACATTGGCGGCATTCCCAGCTGTGATTATGTCACCATAAGCGGGTGTTTTTTAGCGACACATCAGCGGCATTCTCGGCCATGATTGTTACCAAAAACAGCTGTTGTTTGCAAGACATCTGCAACATTTCTAGTGATGATTGGGCCACACAAACTCTGTGTGTTTTTAAGGGAGACATTGGCACATTTTCAGCTGTAATTGCGCCTCCAAACTTTAGTGTTTTTCAAAGAGACATCGGCAGCATTTTCAGCTGTGATTGTGCCACCAAAACTGGGTCTTCAAAGCCAAACATGATCTTTTCCTAACCATAACCAAGGGTTTTTTTGTGCCTAAACATAACCACTGTTACCCACAGCAATGTTGAAACTGAAAGAAACTGGAAGTTTCAACATATCCACTACATAATAACATTCAACTGTTACATATCTTTAGTTTGAGTACAAATCCAACATTTGTTCTAGCGATTGGGTTGCTCTGACCACGTACTTGCTGCTGTGCAAAGGCATCTTGGATAACATCCAACGACTAACTGTACAAGAAATAAGTGCTTAAGAAAAACGAATCACACTGCTAAATCACAAACTAACTCCTGGACATTGCAGATTGATGAATCATAAGAATGTAAAAACATCCAAGGTTAGATATTTTCTTAAAACGCTGCCAAAAAACTGCAGCTGATGGATTCTGCTGTATTCACCCTGCAGCAATAGCAGCTAGTAATGTAAGTCCTAACAGTTTATTTAAGTTACTACATATGTAACATATTAAGCACGTTGGTTTCCATCTGATTAAAAACATTAAGTCAACATGAAAACATATCATGATGAATTTAGCCAGGAACCATACCATGCACTCAGTGGTATATGACATATTGTGCAAACCATGTGACTGTACATCCAGTTGGAGAAGATTCAAAATGTCAAAATAAAACAGATGAGGTTGCAAAAGTAAGAGCGCCATAAAAAAAGGCAAGCAGATATATTATGCTGATACTGTACATGCTGAGAGAAACAAAACATTGGAGAGCGAAGCCAAGCCCAAACGTCCCATCTTGCAATGTTAACGAAAGGGAAAAGCATGTTGTGTGTCCATCTTGTGATTCAGATCCACTCCAAAATTTAATGGGTTCTCCCTTGGCCCATGCTACACCATTCCACTAAGTTTTACGAAAGTCGGGCCAGTAATTTTTCCGTAAATCTGCTGACAAATAAACCAACGAACAAACCAAACTGACAACATAACTTCTTTGGCGGAGGTAATGAATATAAATAACCCAGGATACATGACATGAGGCAGATTGCCAAGCCAGTCTGACCCCACCATCGTCCAACTGGCACTCAGACCGTAACTGCTCTTGTTGTTCTTCCTCCCACTCAATCAAACCAGCTCTCCTCGTCCAATTACCCAGAATGCCGTGTCCGATTGGAACACGGTCAGTGCATAAAATGTTTCTCTCAGGGCTGAGCACAACACTGAGACCAGTGGGGGGATAATTGAATGAGTTTCTCATTTGCCAGCCAAGATAGCCTTTCCCCTTGGCATCACATTGTGGAATTAGCTTCTCTCTCCCTCTCCCCTGTGTCCCCCCCTCCACTCGTCGTTCTTGGTTGAGTTGTTGAGTTTGATGAATGGTGTTGTGACAGAAACCGTCAAGCGAACACACACAGCTGTCCAGCCCACCGCGTCTGGCAATTAACTGAACTGTCTGCACTCTCTTCTCCAACACTCTGGATGCCATCGCACTTTTAAGTCAAACTGGGCTCAGTTTGGGCCCGCTCAGAAATCCACAATACACAGGCAGATTTAAGTGAAGACTTTTAAATCATTAGGTAGTGGTGAGTAAGTCAGTGGTTGCCAAATTGGGAACATTTTCCTGTAATGGCTCTCCTGTTCTAGGAATAGTTTTCCATCCCTTAAATTTTGCCAACTATACCCCAGACAGGTTAACAATTATCCAAAAACATCTTCTGTGGTTTTTGGGAACCTTCACTTTAAACACAATGATTGATGAGCGATCCTCCTCTCTTAAAATATTGCACTGCTTTATATGTTTACTCATCCTAAAGTACAGATACAAACACATAAAATTTGTCTGGGATGAGACATCATGTAGAGTTGATTGATATGCAGATGGCATTGCAGGAAGTGTCTAAACTTATACATCAGTGTTTGGTATATTACAGTTCGCGTTGCTGCTATAAATACTCACATATCCCACACTTGTAGAGCCAAGTTTATATTCATCATAACCTGGAAGAACACTTGCAAGTATCTGTTACAGTGTAAGTTTCATCCTCAGCTCTGCAGAGACAACTAGGGATCAACCGATATGGTTTTGTAGGGCCAATTCCAATAGCGATTATTTGTCAAGGAGGCCAATAGCCAATATTTGGAACCCATACACATTTTGCAATAAAAATGAAAATCGTAGTGTCAAATTTTCGAATTACACAAACTCCAACACAAGCCATTGTTTAAATGCCTTTAAGCACAAGTTTTATGAAATGGTCGAAAAAGGAAACTATCAACGTTATCTTTAAAGAAAAAAAGAGAGCCTATTGCTCTTTCGCCTTCTTCGCATGTATTACAGTCTGCCTTTCCTGGTGTTAAAACCTGTAATACTTCCATTGGCCTACTGCACTTTAAGACCTTTTATTCAGTGCATCCATCCACCCAGAGAGGGGGAGTATGGGCTGAAGTTTTGATGTGATACAAACATGAAGCCTAGTGTATAATTCTCTGGTTTATCACGGCTGCTGCCATCTTGCGCAGATTATGTCGTTTGGAGCCAGAGTCTGCCTGTTCGCGATGTTGGAGGTATGGAGTTTCCACCCATACACCAGTATGACCAATCGCTAGCAGCACCATTGATCACGAGCACACTGACTGGCACACACAGCTGTCAATCATGATGTCAAACCCCCTTTAGATAGAATCAAATAACTAATTTAAACCAAACCTATGAGGAAAAACACTTGAACATACATCATTCACATACAGCAGTGTGAAAAGAACTGCCTAAAATGACAGAAACCATCTTTGAGAAAAAAATTATTTGACGTGTACTTAAAGGTTTTAGTTTGGCACATGCCCCATCTGCTATCGTGGAGCGGGTGAAGTTTATGACCTACACTGCAGCCAGCCACTAGGGGGCAATCAAGACGTTTTGGCTTCACTTTTGGGAAGCTGTTATGTCGTCCACCTTTATTATACAGTCTGTGCTCCACCTGGGGTTGAATACACATTGGCAGATCTGTGTTACATACGTCTTGTGTATGAAATGTCTCTATCGTCAGTGACAATTGTGCTTATAAACTTTATAAGTTTATAAAGTTTATAAAGTATGATAACCTGGTCATGCTCTCGCCATGCTCAGGTTTTCACTCCCTCTTCCTCTCTGTTTTCGTACTCATACAACTGAAGTTACATTCGGTAAGTACTGTTACTAATGGCAGAACATTTCCAGCAGGAACACTTTGTTTTTGCAGCTTTGCATGTTTTTGTCCTTTAACATTAACTTGTTCATACTTAACTGCAGACGGTCTCCCAAAACATACCTTAGAGTTTAAGATAATTCATTATCATGGGGAACAAATCTTCAACTTTATTATACCGGCAAGTTATGAAAGCTTCTTAAAATGCAGTTGTAAGCATAAAAACATCTTCTTAGCACAAAGAACCACAGGTTTGATTTTTCAACAATACCTTTGAGGGAAATTCTTTTTGGCAGTCAAGCCTAGAGTGAGGGTGTTGAATGCACACTCACTTAGGAAACTTGTGTAAGCAGGTAAAGAAAAAAAAAAGAGAAAGGATGTGAAAAGATGACCTGACGTGTATGGGATGGACTGTCGGCTGTATCTGAGGCAAATTTAAAGTCTCTACAAGTTGATTTATCACACTGTCATTACAATAACTGACAGGCTGGGTGGTAGAAATTTAGTGTAAAAACTGTATTTAAGAACTTTACTTTAGGAAATGTTTACTTTAAAGTAAACATGATTTGCAGTACATAAGCTGACACATGCAAAGCCACCTACATGGCCCTCAGCATCCTGGGTGGCCCCTGTGGAAACCAGTCTCCTTACACTTAGTATGTCAGTCTCGTGGCTACCCATGGAGCAAAACAAGAGCAAGGAAAGTTTTGTGAAATAAAGTTAGTGAAACAGAGATGATGTGGCATGAAGTGTGGAACAAATGAAATCAAACCTGGAAGGCAAATATTCAGAAATACAACCAGTTCAAGAAAATACACGTGCCTTGCATGTGCTTTCAAGTCAGAACATTTTTAAGGATTTAAGCCGTTTATATCTACATAAAGAGTGGGTCTTGGTCCACAGATATTGCTATGCTGCTACAGCAGCCTAGAATGGACAAACCAAAACACTAGCTCTACATAGATCCAGCTGCGCTTTTGCATCGGCCACTGTATTTAGCAATCCCTACACAACAAGAGCGTCGAGAAAACACTGATTTTATTTAATGTTAAGCTGCTTTAGACCTAGGCTATGGAACCAACTACTTGACTGTGTCACTGGCCGCGCACATGTGAGTTGTCGACGGTGACAATGTGTGTGTCGGCTTCATCGTGTGTACCAAGTGCAGCACGATGCTGGTATACGTATGATAGCAAAAAGACGGGGACCTCGACACTAAGGCTGCCACTAACGATTATTTTCATCGTCGACTAATCTGTCAATTATTTCTTCGATTAGTCGACTAATCATTTCATCGAAAAATGTGTTAAAATGTTGAAAAATGTCGGTCTGTCTCGCCCAAACCCCAAAATTACGTCATCTAATGTCTTGTTTCATAGTCACGCCAAAGGGTTTTAGCTCACTGTCACAGGAGAGTGTGTAAAGCTGCCAATATCTGAAGGTAAGAAGCTGCAGTAAGAGTATTTTGGGGTACTTTTATAGTACTTTTCTATGAAAAATGACTCAAACCGATTAGTCAACTACTAAAATAGTCACCGATTATTTTAATAAACGATTAGTCATCGATTAGTCGACTAATTGTGGCAGCCCTACTCAACACTAAAGAACACACACGGGCTCGGGTGGGGTCGGGCTGGATTTTATGGGCCCAATCTAAGCTCTAATCTGTTTGTTTTGGAGAGGAAAAGACCTCTGGATAATTTGGCTCCCAGTAAAAACCTCCTGAATGTCTGGGTCTTAAGTTATCAAAGAAAATAGGTGAGCACACATTAGCAGATGCAGGGCTAGTGGCCCTACTTTGATGTGCTGAACAGGGTAGGAGAAACACCAATTTAAGTAAAACTGCTTTATTAAGTGTTGTCATCAGTTTTGGAGACCCCTGCGGATAATTCGGCTCCCAGTGAAAACCTCCTGAACAATAAAAACTGTGCAAATTCTAACTGGGAGAAGTTTTAGCTGGTTGCAGTCTGCAGTCCTCACAGCGAGATGCTACAAAATCCCCCTAAATCTTACACACTTGACCTTTAAAGTCCACCCCCACATAGCAATGAAGAGTTTTTGGGTTAGTGTTGTGTCGGTCGCGAACGTATCGTTCAAAAGAACGAATCTTTTAAGTGAACGTACTGAACTGCATCACTTCCTGAAATGATTCGTTCCTTTCTCAGTTCAGTTGAGCTCTCAGCAGCGAGCGTACAGGCCGGGACTGGAACTGCCGATTCAGTCTGTGTGAATGATGAATCACTCGCGAGGCGGAGACAGCCAGGCTGCAGGGAGGGAGGGAACACCTACCCGCCTGACGAATCACTCGCTGAGCGACACTCTCCCTGAGTGATTCTAATCATTTCCTCTCAGGGATACACTTTCATGGGGACCAAGCTAATGGCTAATGTAGCCAGGATTCAAGCCACATAAACATATACACACACTTCCCCGTTGTTTTAACAGATTTAGTTTCCAGATAATAGGTGTAATAGGCACTTTATTGATCCCGGAGAGAAATAACTTTTTTTTCTAACTTTGCTAAATTGCCACAGCAAGCAACAACTCACATACAGTATAACACAGCATGTAACAAGTAGTGTATAAAACCCGCAGTTTGAGAAAACGCATGGCTGAGACTCTCATTACAAGTTAACTTAAGTGACTCAGTGATCTGCAGTACGTTCAGTGAATGGATCACTCACTGAAAGTACTGGTATTGTAGCACGACACGTTCGTTCAGTCACAGTGCGACTGAATGTACTGCATAGTGAGTGCAGTGCACGTGAGCCCTCAGCCCAATTTGCCAAGTAGACCAGTTAAAAAGCCCTCATTCTAAACTGTTCATTTACAATAGCCTACTATATATAGGACAGGACACTTGAAACATCATGATTTACAAACGAGTTTATTTTTACAAACGTGTTTGTCAAAGCAACACAGCGCTTCCGGCCGTCTCCACTCCCAGAACTGAAACATGAATCGTTCAGCCGTGTATTAGTTCAGTGAGTTGGAGTCGCAGGCTCCTCCCGCCAAGCATTGAACGATTCGGTGAACGAATCTTTTGAACGAATCTTTTTAGTGAACTGATTGTAGTGATTCAGTAACATCTAAAGAACTGCCGTGCCCAACACTATTTTGAGTCAAGCATCTTACTAGACGATGAAAAATGCACTATTCCTGTCAAGCATGCAGTACACAAGGAACAAAAACAAGATGTTTATGGGACAAAAGATCATGGCATATCACTGATTCGACCAGTAAAACAAATGATGCTTGCAAGTGACCTAGTTTATCTCAAATATCCAGAGTATGTGTCTCCGAGATATTGCTCAATAAAAGTTGAGTCTAGCATCTAAAATTGTGTGTACATGTGTGCATGTTGCTCTTTTGGGCCCTTGCAGAGTTGTTGTTGTTATTCTTACCACCCAAGCCAAGCGCAGATAGCCTGTCAAAACAAGCGCTCTCACTTCCGACCGACGGGGAGACAGCTCTCCGAACGGATGCAGTTGGGTTGCTTTTTTTTTTTAATCCGCTGAGGAATGCCTGCAAATAAAGTTTTTTTTTTTTTGGAAGGTGGATCTCAAGGAAGTGAAAAACCATGTAAGAGTATAACTGCAGAGCCAGGGATACACAACATTTTACATACTTGACCACATATAGAAATAAAAGGCTCTCCTGCTTCTGTCTAACTGCAAAAAGAGATCATGTGCAAAATAACGTATTGCAAGTGCACAGTTCTCCCATGTGTTTAGATAATGAACTTAACAATGGAGAAAACATTTAAACATTTGACTCACATCCTAATAAAGACTTTGTATGTCTTTTTACTGCTTTATTCAATGGGGTACCCTCTGTTGCAAATGGAGAAAGAAACAAATAATTAACCAGTTTTGCTCGGAGCCAGGTGGGTTCGAGCTCTGATCAAAGTCACAGGAGGGGCTGATGGGAGGCCAGCAGTGCAGTGGAGATGGGGGGTCCTCATTTAGCATTCAGCATAGCTGCCATGCATATATAAGCCTTTGATTAACAGCTGGGGTACCTTGGCACCATCGTTAGCCCCTCAAGGTGTGGAAAGGTTTCCTAGTCTCTTCTGCCAAATGCAACGAGGTGCCTGCTTTTGAAGTTCTAATCATACAAGCATCTGTTTGGAGACGAAGAGTCCGTCAGAATCAGGATCCAGCTTTTCATCAGTGGACTGATGGTTTTATTTATATGGTTTATTTATATCAATGTTTGATCTGTGGATTTGAAAATGAGTATTAGAAGGGTATCGCACATATGGCTGGACTTTGATAGCCAGTTCAGTTTGTTTTTGAATCTAAGCTCCGAAAATAATTAGCTTTGTTGACCTCTGAATGTTGCACTTTTCTTTAGTGCTTCTCCCCTTTATTATTCCCGAAGAGCAATGGACAACACATTTTGGTAGTACATCTATTTATCAAATATGTAATTTATCTGACAGAAGTTGAGGATTTGTACTTTGACTGTCAATCTTTGATTTTTTCCATTCTCCTGATTTAGCCCGTCTTCATTCTCTGGGCATCAAATATGGCAGCTTAGTCAGTCATCATTGGCACCTGATTCCGAAGCACAAGGCACTCTTTAGCATCAGTATGAGATGTACCAAGCTTTCAACTATCTTCAGTGTAAACCCACCCGCAGCAATGACGTAGTATTAAGAGCAAGACTGTTAGTGTAGTACCCAGAACTTTTATCCAAGAGACTGCTGTTTGTGTCCTATGTGAAAACTTAAGTGTTTTTTAATTACTTGACTCAGTTAAAGTCTTGTGGCATATGTGTCCCGTAACATATCTCTCATACGTCACATGACTCACTTGTTAACACTTAGGTATGCTAAGTTACGTTTATAAAATGTAGTTATTTTAAGCCAAGCCATGATCTGTTTTCTCAACCCAACCAAGTAGTTTTCTTGACTAAACCTTATGTAGTTTTGGTGATGAAACCTACATTTCCTGTGAATTTATTGTGACCCATTGCGTGTAATGAGTGTAAATTGACAAGCCTTCCCTGAGCATCCAAAACTGACTGCTAGAATGGTACCTTGAGCGTTATAGTTTGAAGCGAAGGGCCACTTACCAAGCTGCCATTTTAGATGAGTGGGAGACAAATGGGAATAAGATCATATTGCCTCATTAATATAACAATGCCTTTTGTAAATTGTAAATATAAACTAGGGATATCAGTTACAGATAATTTTACTTTTGATAGCCCATTAACTTGTAACTAACGAGTTAATTTCTAAAAAACAAAAAATGACAAATACATTTTTAGTCCTGCACTCCATTGAATCAGTGAGTTTCATTACAGCATTTCAAAGTACTTTTCATTTAGAGAGGGTTAGGATGGCAGTTATTGCCACGAGTAGCACTGTTAGCTTACATTAGCTCACACCAGGTGATGTGCAATACAGTAAACTGAAGGGTAGAGAAATTAACGTATAGACCAACATGCGTAATTGGTCATAAATTCCGTTGGCGATGGACTAATTAACGGTTAACTGTTGATATTCCTAATTTAAATACTGTAGATTAAGCCCTGCTAGGATTTTAATTCCATAATAGATTTAATAGTTGATTCTGATAAGATATATAAACCCTAACGGCACTGTAACAAAGAGCCTGTTGGGTCTATATTCCTGTGTGTGTAGTTTACTCATAATGTGACTCTCCTGTATTAAAAAAAAAAGTCACTAGCTTTATGAACACTTGTCTCTCTCTCTTTCTTTCTCTCTCTCATGTGTCTTGCCAAAGTTCGAGGCGTTTTGGAGCGGAGATAGATTTGCCGCTCTTACCACTAATCCCTCCAGGCCTGTTGGTCCCTGCGCTATCACCGCTGCTTTGACAGATATCAACGGCTCCTAACCAGACACACTTAAACTGTCCCATTGCTGCCGGCTTATTATCTCCTCTCTGGATGTACGCCGGCATTGAAGCGTCTGCCAAGTGCGTAATTGAAGAAATGCATGGGATGTGCAGCACAGTGAGGCCTCAAGCTGACATACAGTACAGCTGTTCAAGGTGTGCGCAGATCTACAGAATGAGACAAGTAGCTTAAATAAAAAGAGGCACTTCATTAACTTCTGCTCACTGCATTTGACCCCATAATCTAGAGTCTTAACATCAGACCTGACTAGTGTAATGTGTATTTTTCAAGTTGAGTTAAAGAGTTTTTGGTTATTATATTACTGCTGGTGTTAGTTATTTTTAGCCATGACATAGTTAAGACTACAATCAGAATGCTCTCACCCACAGTTTATGCAGCGTTTAACGTAATGTAGGGGAGATTAACATTTAAAGAATTAATGCAAGATAATGAGTGACGTGCAGTTGCCATTATTTTTACAGCATGTTGGCTTCGTCTCAGACATGTCTGTTGACCTTTGAAGCTTAAATTCCATGTTTTAATCTTTAACTCTGTTCTCACACAAGTTTTATTCTTGTGATGTAATGATCAGATAAATATGTTTTCATGAGCGGAAACAGCTGGAACGTAGATAATAATCGTAATGATTCTACAATCAGTCAATCAGGAGCATCCTTTCTTCACTTTTGCTATGCATTTTGTGCACAAACAATGTGTTCAGCCTTCCTGCTGTCACTGTTCACAGCCTATGTTAATATTTTTATTTGTTGAAAGCTGCATTTGCATCATTATTTACTGCTCTGTGTACTGTGTGCCTTGAACAATAAGGTGCATGCAGAGAGCTACTCTGAAGCACAGCCCCTTCCCACACACTGGCTCCTGTGGTTGCCTTTATGTTAATACTCTGACCTAAAGTATGCAGAGGCGAATTGGGAGGCTGTTATTAGTGGGTATGCATGCGTATGCTCCGTTTGGTGGCATCTCCGCAGTCGCTAACACCAGCCACTGACTCACGGCTAAGGCAGAAACCACCGTGGCCCCAAAGCACTTTGAGCAGACGCCTAATAAAAGACCTAAAAACACGCTGTAACACTCACACGTACAATATGAGCACATAAAGAGGAGACAGCGAGGCACATGAGCAAGTGTGCACACATCGATTTGTTCACTGTTAATTCTGTCCAGGCATGAAAAGACCGTACGTGTTAACACAGACACAAAAGTGCTGACAGCTGGCAGAAGCCACGGAGTACCAGGGAGGGCTCGGCTCTCCTTAATGCGGCAGCCTCATGGGATGCATTGACAGCTGGGAGCGGCCGATGCGAGCCTTTCCCGGGCTGGGAACCGGAGCAGCAGGCAGCCTGGAACTTTGAGGATCAGAGAAACCAGGCTCTCCCTCTCCTCTATTCTTCCTCCATCCTCCTTTTACTCCCTCGCTTCATGGGCTCTGTAATTACGCCGCTCCTGCCAGAGACGCTTGAAGTTTAGCCAATTAGACAATAAAGACCAGAGCTTTCTCTCCTGCTCTGTCTCCCTCCCTGGTCACACCCTTGCGTGTCTGCTCTTCCCTCACCTCTCCTATTTTACAGTTTAGCTATTACGTCCTGTTTGGACTTGGAATACCGACAACACATCCACCTCCTCCTAACACACTTACTTTGTCTCCCTCCTTCTCTAATTCTTTATGATATACCCATGAACTTTCAGTAAGTAAGTGGATATCTGTCCTGCTGACTTCATCTGGGCTCCCTCTGCTTCTTCAGTTTCTTTTATTTTCTCTCTACTTTAGTCCTCCAACTTCTTTTCAACCATTGTTCGCCATGTTTTATCCACATATCCTCTT
Organism: Epinephelus fuscoguttatus; assembly: GCF_011397635.1. NCBI lineage: Eukaryota > Metazoa > Chordata > Actinopteri > Perciformes > Serranidae > Epinephelus > Epinephelus fuscoguttatus. Next base: position 13,444,575 of record NC_064774.1, read on the forward strand.
AACCTCATTTAAAACACCCGTACAACAAACCTCGACATTGTCAGCTTGGCTTCCACAGCAAAGCTAGCAGATGGTCCTGTTGGGTTTTTTTCTCTTTACTCTAGAGAAAATAAAGATATGTTTCTGACTTTAATGTCCTGTCTAATTGTATGTGGTGGATTGTAAACGGTGGCTAAAGTTAGTTTGGGAGCTGTAGCCGGTGTCTGGGGCGGACACAGCAGCCCGGTCTGCGCTGCCCAGTGTTCTCTGGTGGTTTCAGACCACTGGCAAGCAGCTGCGTAGTCTGTAGGAGAAATAATTACAATTGTAGAGCTTTCTCCTTCTCCTCTGTCCCTCCTCCCCAGCGTGCCCTCGTTGCCTGTCCTGCTGATGTAGGGTTTTGAGGAACCCTAGAATTGAGGGCTGTTTTTAGTGGTTGTGTGTGACGTTCTTCGTTATTCAGTTTAGTCATGTCACTAAAGCTGGAGCTGTGTTGGTAGCGTGCTGGCAGGCAGGAGTAATGGGATGTGTGCGTTTGAATGGTCAGCCTTTGCAAAACAGTAACAGCATGACTCCACTAACTAGGACACAAATTTGTCTTGCTGGTCAGCTCAAATGGATAGTTTGGATTTTTTTGAACTGGGGTTGAATGAGGTACTCGTACATAGTCAGTGTGTTACCTACAGTAGCTGGTGGTCGGCACGCCCCCAATTTTGGAAAAGAAGCAGTACTGCTACAGAAGCGAATCAGTGAGAAAGCCCTCTGCAACTGGGAAATGAAGCTGTTATATATCCATCTATGCTCTCTTCAATACCACAGTTCTCCTGTGACAAAAACAGTAATTTTACCTCACAGAACGCGGGAGCTGCAGGACTACCGCTACCTTGATCACTTACGCCAGCTTCACACTGGACACAGTGGTGCCCCAATCTGTCACTTGTCACACAGCCGCCTGCCAGAAGTCGCTTGACCATTCACATCGGAAGCAAATTTCTACGCACTGGTCTGCAAGCAATTCCACTCCTCCGCTCTTTTCTAATTACATGTCAAGCTGTTTTTCTGTCTGCTTGTGTTTATGTGTATGCTCCTCTCTCTTGCGCTCTTTTTTGACATAACAGACAAGCATGTGGATGCACTGGTTGCCTATTTCACCATTTATCATAACCCGATCATACATATCATATTAAATATAGCCTTGACATCATTTGAAAATAAAGTATCAGTGTGTTTTCATGCCAGATTCACCTCCAGCTCACAGAAAAAATAGACTAGAAGCTGAAACTATTGCTGCAGATTTTGAGCTTGCTCTGTGAATAACCATAGTTAACACTGGTGCAGAGAAATCAGGGTGCTTTGCAGCGCTTTTTAACCCAGCCTTAATTTTTGTTATGGTTTGACTTTGGTGAATCTGTATTAACACTTGAAAACACTGAAGTCACACGATAATACAGACATACCACCTGATTAGGGCAGTGCTCGACCAGCAGCTTATGTGTTCTGCAAGTTAAAACCACTGTTTTTGTTAAAGGAGTGTGGTGGCTTTGAAGAGAGCACAGATAATGGCTTCAGTCCCTATCAGAAAGGTCGGTTGATGGCAAGGCAAAGCAGTGAAAATATTCTAAACATAGCCTACAGTTAAACTAGAAAAGATGTTTTAAGGTAGGCCTCTTTTTTAGGTGACTAAAATATGTTTTGCTGCTGCCCCCCTCCACAGCAGTACATTGTTTAGCTTCTGTTTCAGTATTCCTTGCCTGCCTCTCCAAACAAGGGGGGTTACAGTAGATTGCGGTCTGCAACCCCCCTTGTTTGGAGAGGCAGGCAAGGGGTTGTATGAGGTACTTATCCATAATCATTGTATGTAACCCCATTTTAAAAAATCCTAACTGTCCCTTTAATATTTCTGGTTCTTTGAAAGTGCAGCATCTAAGTTCCTCTTAAAGTTGAACCAACATGAGGCAAAATTAGTATAAATCTGATTATCAAAAGATTTGAATTGGAAACTTGAAAATTCAGTCAGTCACTCTCTAACTTAACGACTTTGTTTTCTTCTCCAACAGCAAATCCTCCGTCACTCCCGTGCTAATGCCACCAAGGTCATTTTCCTGATCACCGACGGCTACTCTAATGGCGGCGACCCTCGTCCAGTGGCGGCAGCTCTGAGGGAACGTAGTGTCGAGATCTTCACTTTGGGCATCTGGCAGGGTAACATCAGGGAGCTCCACGACATGGCCTCGCACCCCAAGGACCAGCACTGCTACCTGGTGCACAACTTTGCAGAGTTTGAGGCCCTGGCTCGGCGTGCACTGCATGAAGGTATGAAGGACGGATGAGGATTGCTGATTTGTTGTAATGGTAATATTTCTTTCTGATGTAGCAACATCTTTGAAAGACAGAATCAAATCCTTTCCGGAGGTGATGATAATGTAAAGAAACATCTGTGATGTCACCTCACATCTGTAAAGACATATTAGATATCACCCCTTTCCCACTTGACCTATTTTAGCTGAACAAAAGAGAGTTACATCAAATCCCGTGTTTTGGTAAATGGAAGCTACCATGACTACTCTTTTTCTGTTTGAAGCCTCAGTGCTCCCATCGTCACCATTTGACCTTTAGCAATATTTTTGAAGTGAAGGATTTGACCCTGTTAGAATTGAATGTTTACTTAAAAGGAAGCAGATAATATTTCAGATGGAATCTGACAACGTGAATTTCACATGGTCTCCTCTGTTATGTACTGCCAACAGCCATTACACTACACTTCCATGCAGATTGGACAGAGCGAGGCCCTTTTCCCACACTTTGAGGGGGACTTCCCACAATTTGGCGCAAAGACGGACTCAGTCATGGCTTTAAAACTTAAAATATCACCATAAAATAGCACAGTTGAGTACAGCTTTGAGTGTGTAGAAAGCTATAAATCCTGCACATACACTCGCAGACTGTATATGTGTCGTCTCACAGACAGCTTCTGAAATCCCAGACAGAAGATGCGGTCGTACGGTTCAGTGAGACGAGGATAGGGCCGTGAGAATGAAAGCCAGCACGCATCTTGCTATCAGCTCAGCCTCCGGTCCTCCTGTCTTGAAGTCTGCCCAACGCCTCTGCTGACTCAGGTTTTCAAACATGGAGCCACATGTTGAGCTGCTCTCTCTGGCCAAGGATCAAATCCACCAGAGATGTCTCTTCTCTTTTTCTGTGGCCCTCTCTGCTCTCCCTTTAAGAGGAAAATAACAGGAGCATGTTGACTCATAGAAATGAATTTTAAGTTTCCTGGTGGCCGAGCCAGGACACACGTTATCCTGTAATTACTGGTTTTTGGTTGGTACAATCTTTTAAAGTCATATTAATGTTTAATTAAATATTAATACATATTTAAATCTCTGTGGGCATAATGTTCACTGAAAACAGTTTGCGACATGAGCGAGTGTCAGCAACGAAATTAGTTTGACTGCATTGTTTTCTATTGGAATGTCCTAACTGCTTGCAAGCACTGTGCAGCAGGAACAGCGGATTTGTGAATTTGAAATGAGGAGTTATCTGACACCTCCTCATTTCACTTTAAAAACCCAAATAAGGTGGCAGCTGGCTGGAGGGAGATCACCAGGGAGCTGAAAGTTTCTGGTAAATGACCATCGCTTGTAATGACCTAATTGCTGTTGGCTTTATTGTATGTCATTTCCAGTAAATATCACGATATAAAACACGTCTTTTCTGTGTAAAGAAATGTAAAAAGGTAGCAACCACAGAAATATAGCAAGTACTCACCAATCTTTGAAGTGGTTACATCTCCAGGATGATCTGGAGCGCACAGTCAATAGGTTTCTGGTTTCTTTACTTGACGTAAAAGTCCTGTCAATTGTTTTTAAGCTCCATAAACACATGAAATTTGATCAGAATTTCTCCAGGATATTGAACTCTTCTTGGACACAATGACCCGCACCGGTTCTTTTCCAACGGAAACCCAGAGCCCAACTCCTGACAGTCCCAAATCCATTTCTTTTGCAAAATGTCTCAGCTCTGATTTATGTGCTTTTGTTAGTGACTACTGTGTTTTGGAGCAGTTTTATACTTGGAACAAGAACGTTTGCTTTCAGTCAGTTTTACATATGTGACTTGCAGGCACTGTTGATTTTATGTCTGCATTTCTGTGGTTAAGGTGTCTGTTCACTTTGTTCTCTTATTTCTTGAGCAGAGAATGTCTGTGGATAGTCTGCGTTTAATTCAGCCTATAGCCAGTGACATACAGTAGCATTCAGCTTCAATGGACCCTTTACCCTTTCAGACTGCTATCCCTCATTCATGCATCTTGCGATTAATTAAGTTGTGCCAGGGACCCCTCCTTGTAACAACTGCACACTTAAATTAAATTATCTGATTGCCACGTGTTGAAATCTGATCCTATTTCAACCTGCCCTTGTATTTGTCTCCAACCCTCAGACCTCCCGACAGGCAGTTACATCCAGGAAGATCTGTCGCGCTGCTCCTCTCTGTGTGAAGCAGGCATGGATTGTTGCGATGTGATGGCCAGCTGTAAGTGCGGCACGCACACCGGACAGTACGACTGCATCTGTGAGAAGGGATACTACGGCAAGGGTCTGCAGCACGAATGCACAGGTAGGACAGAAGGACCTCTGTCTCAGCTTTGTTAGCAAACTCTCACCCTAATTTCGTTTCTCTCTACGGTCACTATCTTCAAATCTTTTTGGCAATTTGTCTCTTATTGGTAGAACACTGATACCAATAAAACTTTGACAAGTTCACCCTTAGACTTGTCAGGTGGAACAAGTGGGAGATGAATCAGCCCAAAATGCTCGAAGCCTGAGCAGCTACTCTGTATTTTTTTTATGCGTATGCATTTAGGCAGGTGCATGGTTAAAGATGCTCTACTTGGTATAAAATGGCACATGAGATCCTACTGAAAATTATCATTCATAACTTTTTGTGTGAGAGCACTAAAGTCAGAAGCTACCTCTGTCCATGTCTTGACAGGGCTTTAAAATCCTTCAATTCAGCTGTGAAGGTGACTACAAATGGAGTCACACTCCATGACGGAGTGAGTGTGGGTGTGGGGAGGGTCCAGTTTGGGAATGTCCCAATGTGGACAGTCAGGAGGACTCAGAGTAACTTACTTTAGTTAAAATTAACAGTGACAACAGCAGGGCTTGGGAGAAAGAAATAAGGTAACATCTGGGCCCAGTCGTGTTGGTTTAAAACCAATATACAAATCAGAACATGGAGCTGCATACTTAATCATTCAAGCTGTGTATTTCATCAGATAATGATAAAATCTAATGTGAAATAAGTTTGACTAAAATGGCAAAATCTTTGGTTTTGGTTAGACTAGATTGACCGAAATGTCTAAAATAATCTAATGACTAAAAAAAATGTTTTCATTAATAAAACTAGAATAGTTAAGGTTTTCTTTGACTAACATAACAGATGTTTAGTCAACTAAAACGTGATGACAAAAAACACAAACATGATGAGGTTGAAAAAAAATAACAAGGACATTTGACAAAGACAAAATTAAAAAAAAAACGTTTTAGCTGTTTTTTATTTTATTTTTCCCACTTTACACAACTTGACCAACAGTGTTTTTGCAGCACTAAAACAACATGTCTGTGCTTTACATTTGGAGTTCCTTACGGCGACTCCTCGTCCTTGCCCTCGTCTCCTTTACCTGTCAGCGTCTCCTCCAAATCATGCGGAGCTCACTACGGGTGAAAATTAAATAAGCAGCCTGTCCACTTAACGCAGTATAAGCTGTCCACAGGGCAGATCACTATCTTGTGTGTGTGTTCCCTCTCTCCGCCGTCTATTTCCTCCTTTAAATCACTTCTCAGACAGCCCTTACTTTCTTCTCTACATGTGCCGAAAATGCTGCTGTCATTTTAAACAAACTGCCTTTTTTCCCTGTGGCTCTTATTGCTTCGCCTCCCACTTCTGTTTCATACATATCCATCTGAAGAACTAAAAAAATCTGTTTCATCTGTTGCCAGAGCGCTCTGGCTTTTACCCTGTTGTTCCTTACTACTGTTTATTTATAATGTCAGGGCGTTTGGACTTAAAAACTTTATGGTTGCACACAAACATCATTTCAGATAAGATCTTCAACGAAAGTTGCATTCATAAGTTTGTGTTTGTGTATTTGTGCATAACCGTAGACAGTAAATCTTAGATGCAATCACAGGCATGTCCATGCATATATTAATGTGGTGCACACACATATGGAATTATTCACTGGGTTTGGAAAATTATACGGATGCATTAGCTTGTAAATTCAAGCTGAAATTGTAGCAATGTTCAAAGTATGGACGTAAATTTAAAATTATAGACCCAAAAGCAGAGTTCAATGGAGAGTGAAAATATGGGATGTAGTAGGGCTTTCTCTCCTCTTCCCTTTCTCTTAAACACTGACATTTACCTTTGCCATCATCTTCCTCAGATTATCCTCATAATCTCTCTTAGACTCTCAAAATATGTTACTTTAACATGATGTAATAAACTCCAGTAGGGTGTTTTTGCATCAGGTACCACTGTTTGGACAGAATACAACTGCCCCCCCTCTCCATTTTCCCGTTGCTCAACTCTCACACTACTAATGTTGTGTACCCACATGTGCTTGCAGCATCATCTACAAAACAGTTTTATTGTGCAGACGGACACTGCTGCTTTTAGGACCATACACTATGTAGCAGCAGCCGGTGCTTTAGTGAGACAAAGCTGTGCTCCTGGCCAAAGGAGGAGCTGCTGCTGTCGGGCGCGGCACTATTGCTTGCAGCTGGAGTTTTGGCTGGAGGTCGAGGGCGGCAGCAAAGCTGGATCTGGGCCTGTCCATGGCCGGCTGCGCTGCAGTCTGATAGAGAGGCATCAGTGTTAATTGAGACAGTTTCAGGAGCGGTTAAAAACTCCTTGTAGTCACTTTAAAGGTCCAGTGTGCAGGATTTAGAAGGACATATTGGCAGAAATTGAATATGATATAATAACTATGTTTTCTTTAGTGTATAATCACCTGAGAAGAAGAATAGTTATGTCTTAGTTACCTTCGAATGAGCTGTTTATAGGGTGCCCAGTAGCTCACCTGGTAGAGCAAGTGTCCCATGTGCAAAGGCTATATGCTTGCCACAGTGGCAGTATATTCGATTCCAACCTGCAGCCATTTGCTGCAGCTATTCTATTTAATGAAGGCTAAAAAGCCAAAAAAGAAATAAATAAAGAATGAGCTGTTTGCATCTACATAGAGAGCAGGTCCTCATCCACAGAATCTGCCTTGTTGCACCACCATTTCTTTTCTACAGTAACCTAGAATGGACAAACCAAACACTGGCTTTAGACAGGGCCATTTACACACGTTTTCGCATCAGCAGGCATAGTTAGCAGCCCCTCTGCAATGAGAGTGTAGGAGAAACATTCATTCTCTAACATGAAACTGCTTTATTCAGTGTTTTTACTGGTTTTAATCACCTGGTCCATTTGTTTTGGAGAGGAAGAGATTTCTGTAGATAGTTCAGCTCCTGGTAAAACCTCCTGAACAGTGAACACTGAGGGAATTCTAACCGGGAGAAGTTTCTGCTGGCTGCAATCTGCAGTTCTCATTTGACGAATGCCACTTAGTTCCCTTAAATCTTACACGCTGGTCCTTCATTTAGCAGTGCACTTTCATGTTTTGGTACAGTTCCTGATGCGTACCGTACTAGAGTACACACGAACTATACTCGAGACCACCTTGAACTCAGTCACAGATTGATGAACCATGGCTGGGTACAGTACACAGTGTTCACACTAATCAGCTGGATTTTAGAGCCAAGTGTATGGGTCAATGATGTGAAAGCCGAATTAAACTCCCCAAAAAACTGATCAAAATTCAGGGGCATTCTTGCTTTCTTTCCAGGAGTTGGCTGGGATCACTCCTACAATCAGAAATAATAAAAACAATCTTTTTAGTTAGTATAATAAGACGAGCAGATATTCATCTTTAATTATTGCACGCAGACATGTCTTTGCTGAGTGAATGTGTGTGAAGCGGAGGCCTGTTCTTTATGTGGGGAAACCCTCAGATCCAGCCTTTTATTGTTTTGGAACGTCTCCCTGCAGAACTTTGTAATGCACTCATTTTGTTTTGCTTGAGCGTGTTGCTTAAAATCAATCCAACACTGCAGACAATTAAGTTGAAACACTTGCCAGCAGCCCGTGTAATTGCACATTAATTTGTCTTTGAAATGTCCATTGTGAGGTCTGTTAAATCTCCAAGTTACACAGCGTAATGCTGCAACGTGATGCAGGTGGTCTCAGTCATTAGAGCGTAAGGTTAAGGGTTGATACATTATTTTTACTGAATATATAATCACTAAAGTCAGAGAGAAACTGTGTGATTGTTGGAGAGCAGAATTAGCAGATGCTCGAGCTGGTGTGTGTGCGTTTAAGTAACTGCAGTGTTAAATCTCAGTAATTCAGACAGCTCACTCTTTGTGCAGGGGAGGCAGGTGGGAGGGAGCAGGGGACTAAGGAGAAAATCAAGGCTGAGTGCACTCTGTAGAGGAAACTGTCACAGAAATCTGGACAGCAATCTGCTCTAATAATAGGAAACAATGGGCCATAATCCTGGTTGTATTTGCCCTCCAGGTTTTCCTCTGTGTGCCCACGTGTTTTAGATAACAGGCAGAGAAAAAAGGAAAAAGGCAATTTGAGTGACAAATAAGCTTAAATAATTCAGAACAGAGTTTAAAAGTCGCACAGAGAGAAAAGAAAGCGGCAGAGGGAGGAGAATTTTCAAAGCGAGAGCCAAAGGAAAGGGCATCGGGGTCATCGTGCCAAAAAGCACGCCTCCATAATTCTCATCAGATGTTGTCGAGACTGGAGCCCCACTCTGCTTATTAATCTGTTTTAATGGTTTAATTAATAGCAGAGAGCAGACTGCAGAGTTGGCTCGGCCAGCTCGAGGAAGGAAGGACACAGCGAGGCGCTGCAACCGCAAAACCGAGGACGGCTTCCTCTGTCTGTCTCTCGCTCACTCGTATAACAATGTCTCATGGGAGAGGAGTTGGCTATTTTGTTTGGGACACCAAATTGTCTACGAGTCGTCAGCCTCATGCTATAGAGCTGACATGGTGCGACGTCCCAGGCTGTGGAGTTGCTGTTGCGGATACATTGGCAGGCTTGTTCATCTCAGTGTTGGTTTTGTTAAGTGGTGCGAAACACCCTCATATATGTTTTTGAACACTACATTTATTGAAGGTTTTATTCTCTAATAACTTACGAGGCTCTTTTGATGTAGTAGTGGCTCCAAAAGCAATTAGATTTGTGGTGGGAGCAATACGTAACCAAGAAACATACAAGAAAACTCGACAAACCTCCTGCTGTTTTCAGAAAAATCCAGAGTTTCGCTTTAATATTCTGTTGCTTTAACCTCAGTGGGCTTGGCTGAACCGAAGGTGTTTGGTGAATTATGGGTACACGGTCTGCGTCAGCAATGCCAGGGCTCTTGAGTGGCAGACAGACGCAGCCAGAGTTAGAAGTTGCTCTGGCTTACATAAGCTTGATGGTTGGTGTCTGTCTTCAGGTGGTCTCGTTGTCTAGACTGAAGTTTGGAGAGGTTTTCTTCTTTTTGGACTTTGTTTTCTCACATTTAACAGTCTTTGACACATCTGAAAATAATATGACCCAACCTTAGGCCTGTCAGTGGATTATTATTATCATTGGCTGAGGGGCTCTGCTGGAAACACTATCCAAATCCCTACAGCGCACAGCAGTGTTGTTTATGAATCTGTCGACAGCCAAGTGAAACAGCCTCTTCCACAAAACACGACTGGAATCCCAGCAGATAGAAACGGATGATGAACCCAGTTCCTGCACAGTTTGGTCTATTCTGACAGGCCAAACAGGACATTGTTGTCTCCATTCAAATTCCAGTCTCAAGCTTGCAATATCTGCATCACGACAGAGGATCACCAGAGGAATGGGGAAGTGGATAAATGGAGTGAGAGAAGTGGGGGTGCGGGAGGGCAACATGCTTTCCTCCTGTCACACATTCTGGCTTATCAGCCTCTTCTGTAGCCTGGGAGAGTGATAGGAGGTCTGGACTGTGTTAATGTGGTGTCAGCACAGGCTTTGTTCTGCTGAGGACGACTACTGGGGATGAATGGGGAAGAGAGAGCAGAAGACAGCATGGAGGCATGAAAGAAATGAAAGAGAATAGAACGATAAAGCAAGGCAGGTGAGATGACAGAAGAAAGATCAGGGGGAAATCTTTGCAGGCTGATATAGAGATATAAGATAATGTTTGTAGGTTATAGTGGGAGATACTATATTTTTTTCAATGACTATGTTAACATGCACAGAATAGTCTTTTTGCCCTTTTTCCTTGAAAGACAATATTCCGACTAAGCTGTTTACATGGCTAATGTAAATAAATTTTCCATGAATATTCCTGTTTACATGCAACCGTGCATACTTCAGTCATCATAAAACACTCCAATGACATGCGTCTTATCTTCTTGAAAAGGTCTGCGTTGTGATATATCCAAAAACCTGTTGATATCTAAGTCTTTCATAATGTCTAAAAGTAGGTTTGTTTCTCCTTCTGACCAGTAATGTGGGTTTTTCTTTTGGAGATGCATCTCTTCCTCACAGCAGACTGTTGGCTAGTTTGTTTGTGTACAATGCACCGAGGTTACACTGCCTCGTAAAAGGGCAAGAGGCTTTGTGTCTTAAACTGTGGTAAAACCCCAATAGAGATGTATGTCTTGGATGCACTGTCTACATGTCTAAAGAATGCCTCTGAAACCTAGCCTGGAAATCCAGATCCAAATCTAGAAAGATTTAGGGTCTGGCTATGAGTTATGCAAATGGCCCAATTCGAGGGGCGGCACCAAGCATGCATTTGAAAATATCACTGCACGCAATTGGATAACACTACGACCAATCAGAACAATACCCGGGGTGACGTATCCAGAGTCCTACCAGTGGAGCTAACTGGTAGATTAGACTCTTGCCGTATCCGGTCGGCAAAACAGCAAAAACATCTTTCTTGCACAAGAAAGATTCGAGCGCCGTCTTCTGTTCCTCTTTTAGAGAAAAAGCCAAGTCTAACTCGTTCATTGTAGCAGCCAAAGCTGTTTCAAACAACTGGTGTTTACATGACCCGTGTCAAATTCAGAATATTGTTGTGTCAGGAGTAATAATGGAATAATAATGTGCATGTAAATGTGGTCAGTGTTCTTTGGCTTTGCTGCTTAAATGAGCAAGAATTTCTTTAGACGTCATGCATTGATAAAGAGGAGCTTCACACGCTCCTTGGTATTGCAGTTCTATCCACAGTATAGACTAATTAATCCTCCAGTTAATTGAATACTCCGTTGGGAAATTTAATATCCTATATGTTACTATCATCTAGGATACAGCTGTTTATTAAAGTTAATAGTTGCCAACAGCAGTGTAGTCTAGCTTATTGTAGTGGGTACACTTTGATGACCTGGCATGTCTTTACCCTGTGTTTGGGAAAACAAATAGCTCAAGTGAAAGCTCTGTCACAAATTGTGTTGTGCACATTTTTAAGTGCATATATGGGATTCCTGGAGCTTTCGTCCGAATGCGCCATGTCTGTAATCATTATGGATAATGTCAGTAAAAAGTACGGCGACATTTTTCCGCGTTTACAACTAGTTTTCCACATTTTTTCGATGATGGAGGCGCTTGAAGAAGCATTCGGTATTGTCGGCAGTCATGATAGTGGGCATTCTTTTCATGATCGCATAGCTCTACGTGGGAGACCAATCAAAAAGGTCAGGAAGAAAGCACTTTTCTGAACCACGAGACTTCTGGTTGTGTTAGGTAGGCCTAATATAAATCCATAATGCTAATCGTTGTGTACACACAATCCTGATCATGGGCAATATTTCATATTGGGCTACTCATTAATTATTATTGTCCTTCAGCTAAACGTAACACATACAGGAAGCAACGTAGCACGCACGTGCCGACAGGGAGGTGACGTCAGGCCGAAAAACCAAGTTACCACTCCCATCTCTGGTAGAATTACGGAGATTTCTTGTCCCGTATGAATCAGACATTTATGTTACAGACATACAGACATCTGACATTAGTCCACATCCCTATGTAAAACTAATCCCGTCCGAAGAGTACTTTAGTGGGTAAACAGTGTATACGCGCATATCATGTAGACTACAGTACTGTTTCCCAAAAGAAAAAGCTAATTTTGCCTGTGAATCATTTTGTAGCCACTCAGTACAAGTCAGGACAGAAAAATCTTAATTAAAATCTACGTACTATGTTTTTTAGAGCCTTAAACTGCATGATATGGTCTTATCGCAGAGGAAGTTTGCTAAGTTGTCATGGGAAATGGCTGAGATCTCAGTAAGTATGGTGTTATGACAATCCAGTCATCTCTATGACAACTGACTGAGCAAACTCAAAACACTGATGAAGCCTGTGTGATGCAGTTGACAGCTCCAAAAAACACTAGAATGAACTTTTATGCTCATTATTACGTCTATCACTGTTCATTTTCTCTGTGAGGCAGTGAAAGTGTTAAGAGCCTAACCTTGTGTCTGTTGTCTTCCACTGAAATATTCACAATATTTTGTTTATTGATGGATGTCTTTGATTGTGATTCGCTAAAATGTGGTAAACTGGCTCACCCTTCATCGTATCAAGATACGGGCGTTTGACTGGAATGCTGTGAGTCTTTCAAAACAAACCCTCCTCAGAGTTGATACTGGAAGAATTGCTCAATGTTGACAATATTTAGTCAATAAAAGCCTCTTGATCCCGAGAGGAGACGCGTGGCAGCAGTGAGCTTCAACTCGATCCTGAACACATCCATCTCTGTGTGGGGATGTTTCCTCGTGTCTGTCGCAAGGAAGAAGCATCCACTGTGTCTGCGCTGTTAATATTTGTGGTCTGGATGTGAATGACCGAGAGATCCCGGGAGGGGAAGCCTCGAGGTGGACATAAATTAAATTGACAAATTAAAATGACAACAAGAGAGGGGGAATTTGTTAAATGCTAAGGAGGAAAAGTGAAAAGTGTTGAAATGGAAGGAATGTTGCAGTCATTGTTTCTTTACTTCAGAGGTCTCCAGTGTAAATGTTTTTCTGATGGTGCTTATCACCATCACAGTCACTCTGCAGCTCATCTCACTCTGCATTGTTACGCACAAGTGTAAACTACTCAGGGATCAACACATATGCACGGCCACATGTTTGTGGCGTGCTTTGCGTGCACACACCTCTGACCTATTAAAATAAACCACATTCAAGGATCTGACACATACCAGATGCCTGGCAGTGGTGCAGAGCGCTGCTTGTTTATATCACCTGAGAGAGTACAGACACGACATACTGTAGTCATAATAGATTACAGTCAGCTTTTAAATTATCGGCACATTTACATACACTAAAATGCTTTCTGTTCACACTTGATTTGTTTTAAGAAAACTACTCTTAATGAATGTTAATGTAGCTGCTCTGATATTAAGACTGTGATCTCTTTGTAAACATGGCAGTGGATTCAGTTTTAGCATTTACAGTAGTACAAAGAATATGTTTTTTGTCTGATTTTGGTTTTTATTTCTCTTGTTTATATGCTTCTCTTCTAGTTTGGCCATTTTGCCATCTAAAGGACAATTTGTTTGTTAACCCACCTGGTGTTATGTTGAATTTATGAATAAAACTTTGTTTCTCTTGCATGCCCTCAAAGCGATGACTCATGATTTTATGATTCGTGATTCATGATGACTTAAAGTAAAAGGGGTTAGTGTTTCACAACAGCAAAATTACATCAAAACATCTGTTTACAAACTCTCACACAACTCGTGCTGTTTAATCCAAGTCTCATTTTTTCCAGTCATATGCTCAGTACCTCACAAAAATACAGCTCTTTGTTACAGAGAACTGAACTGAAAGTGAATCTTACATTTGCTCTCTTTAAAGCCAGACTCTGTTGACGAAAACAGGCATTTTACCTCGTTGAAACCCAGGAGCTTCTGGTCTGCCACTGCCTCGATCAGTTAGTGTGTTTGTGTAACTGTGTGTGAACCCTTTAAAACACCAAAGTCACACAATAACACAAACTAACTGATCGAGGCAGCGGTAAACCGGCATCTCCCGTGCTAAGCAGAGTAAAATTACAATTTTTGTCTGGCCTTGATGAGAACATTGATAAGTTCCCTGTGAGAAAGGGCTGTCTGTGTGGGAAGTTCTGAGCATACAACTGGATAAATGAGACTTAGATTATTTGGCATGAGCTGACCCACGCTGGCTTGGATCTGTTTCAGTTGATGGTTGTCGTTTTAATTAAACAGTGTAAATTGATAAACTCTCTCTGATGAATGCCTCTTTCTGTTTTGACACAGAACCACGCGGAAATTCATGTTCTCATAGGATTTAGGGTGTTGCCTTGTAACGCGACTATAATTCAAGCCTACCTATTGCCAAGTGTGTTGTCTCTGTATGTCTCAGTTGTTCAATTCTGTCTGCCAAGACAGAAAAAAAAGATCAGTGCATGTTGTTGGAAACAATGATTGTGTGTAGTTTTCCAGTCTTTTTATGCTAAAGCTTGTCTTCAGTCCCCGTCCCTAGCTGTTGCAAAGTTGATAAATGCATAACTAGACTTTTTAAGAACAACTTATAGAAGTGTAAAATCATGTATTAGAATATGTGTTCAAAGAAAAGAGTTAGTTAAGACTTAGTTTGGCCAAAATAATTTCAAAAACATGGCTGGGTGATATGGAGAAAATCAGATATGATATTTATGACCAAATACCTCAATATTGATAATGTGATGATAATGAGAGATTGCCTATTGCTGTTTTTACAAAATATTTACGCAGTCAGAATCATCAGTAATGTGGATTTAATAACTTAGGATTGGGACACATGTCACGCCTTCATCGCCTGGACAATCTGTGGTTGGGCGCTGGGTGCTACTTGTGCCTACTCAGTGCCAACTTTCAACAGCATGGAGGCAAGTTGTGCCTGAAGTTGCTAAGTGACCATAACCAGCACCATGTCATAGCCTATGTACCAGAAATCTGAGCCAATCTTCTTCCAAGTGATGTTTTTTAACTCTGTTTGCAGCCCACCTTCTTTGAGTCTACACTGACAACAGTGAATTTGAGGGCGCAAAAAAATGAATAAACCTTAAAATCAGACAAATAAAATTAAATCTCTGAAATTCAACAAAAATAAAAAGCCTATCTAAAACTTCGTCTTGTTGAGTCATCATCTAAACCAATCAGCTGTTCGATCAGATGAGAGCCGTGAGGCGTTTCCCATCATGCTCCGGGTCTTGCAGTTGGTGGAGAGCAACTGCAGCGCCTGGCTCTAAAAACTGTGACCACCTCGCTATCACAAGATTATCGCTGTCCACTTTTGTATAACAACAGAGCAAGTCGGGATTAAGTTGGACACAGAACTAACCGGCATACATTGTGCGGCAATCAGTGGTGATTGAATCTCCGCAGGCCTGATTCGTCTCGATATATCAAAATATTGTCAAGCCCTAATTTAAATAAGCTAAATTAATTGAGGTGCTTTGGTAAAATAAGTAAATGAATAAAATACCAAAACGCTAAATCCTGAAACCTCTCAGCCTACAATATTTAATACATCCCCAGTAAAACCAATGGAATGATGGTTTTGCTATTCTTACCAGAACTGATCCTCAAAAGATAAAGTTTCTCCTAATGGTTCTGCAGGATGAAAGGCCAAAGGAGTCACTAAAAGAGTTTATTGCTGAGGAAGAAGGTCTGCTCAGAAAACTTCATGGCAAACTGCCCATTGAATTTGGATATTCTGGAAAAACTGTGGCCTGATGATGGCACTGAAGGAGGCTCAGGGGGTCAAAAACATTAAGATACAACATCTGGGGACTATGAATATTTAGAGCAGATGTCATGGACTCCAGCCAGTGGTTTTCAAGATACCTTGTCATTTACCAAAATGTCATTAGCACCGCTGCCAGCAGAGGGATGAAAGCAGCCTAATACTTGACACACTGGTCTTCTGTTTGCTCTGTCGTTGTAAGTTGCACTTCAGTGTTTTCAAAAGTAAATATATTTCTACCAGAGGAGGTGACTTTGGCTAATTCATCCAACATGTTACATAAACATGCGTATAAAGACTCTCTATTTCCTCCGACTGCACAAATCCTAATCCCCACAGCATCAATAACCACAGCAGACTGTCTGCTTCTGTACAGTGTGTCTGAGTCTGTCCAACTCCTTGTTTCTCAATGTTTCTGTGGCGAAAATAAAAGCTGCAGTTGCTCAACAGGAATTCTGGCCCAGTTCTGGTCTAGTTATGATTTCCTGAGGACAAGCTGAGGAGGATTTTTGGGGGGGTCACCATCACCACCCTGACTCCCCCAAACTCCATTAATTGCTGAAACTGATTGGATGGAAGTTTGTGTTTTTCTTTGGTGAGCAGAGAGTGGAAAGAGAGGGAAAGAGGGAGGGCGAGTCCTCACCCCGGAGCCATGCATCTTTTGTGGTGGGTGGATGGAGGGCTTTCAGTGACTGGGCAAAGATCAGTCTGGCTCAGTGCCAGACAGGCGCTGGGGGATACCACCACTAATAAGCTCAGCCATAAAGATTATTTATATGGAACACAACTGTAAAGTGATTTACAGCCCATAATGTG
This sequence comes from Epinephelus fuscoguttatus, assembly GCF_011397635.1. Taxonomy (NCBI): domain Eukaryota; kingdom Metazoa; phylum Chordata; class Actinopteri; order Perciformes; family Serranidae; genus Epinephelus; species Epinephelus fuscoguttatus. Next base: position 13,461,215 of record NC_064774.1, read on the forward strand.
ATAATCTGATAGGATGCTCGCCAGACAAATAAAACATAAAAATGTGATTACAGAGCACTGAAATGGGCAGATAAGTGAGGTTCAAAGTATTTAATAAGTATACTGTATTATATGTTCTACCTGTGAACACCTTAAGAGTACCAGCTGTAGCTCCTCAGCCCTGTGGCACTGTAATGCAAAAATAAAACAAAACTCTACTCCAGACTTGATCACAAATGCAATGTTGATGGATAGCTCAGTTTCTACTTCTGCAGCGAGGGATAATTACCAGTGTTGGGCCTGTTTCTCAAATATAACTTATTACTCATTGCTGGTTACAGTTTTGAAAAGTAATCTTATCACTTTACTTATTAGTCCCTCCAACAGTAATCATTAGAGTCCTTGTTATATTACTTTCTCCACAAAATTCTGACTTCACATGTGTGCCTCTGTGTGAATGTCAGGGTAACCTCCGCTAAGTGTGGCTAAGGTTAGATAGTTTACATATGTTTTTTACTTGGTGGTCTTCTGATGCCTGCGATCAGTACTTTCCCAAAGGTCTGTCTAAACAACGGGAAGTCAAACTTGGGGAAAGGCAACATTTTTATCCATCGCATATCCAGTCACAAGCTTCATTAGTTCTTTTAACTCTTGTAGCCTGCAGTCATTGAAGGTTAACCTAATTGTGGTTGTTTGGTGTGGGGCTACAGCAATCATCTGCAGCTAAGGAGGGCTCACCTTTGGTGGGATGTTTTTCCTGAAGCTTCACATTGTTGTGCCTTTGGTCATAGAAGTTGTTTGGGGAGGCTTTCGCAGTGGAAAGAGCTTCAGTACCATTACCTGGAACAGTATTGTTCTTGTCATCTTTCCTCCTGACACAATCAAAGTAATGGGAATATTTCCAGCTACTGAATGTAAGCGTTCCCATCTTCCAAGCTAGCTTGCTTCTGTGTGATGTGCATGTGCAGTGATTATGAAAATGAATCTGGCATTGTGATTGATTGTTGGATTTTAAATCAGTAGTGGGTTGACAACAAAAGTAAAGTTGTGATTAGCTGTTGTAAGAGCCAAATATGTCATTGCACTCAGGAGACATTGTATTTACTGTGTATGTACACTGGGTGGAGTTGTATTGATATTTTGAGCATTAGTGTATAATGGTAGGAACAGCGTTGTTGCTGTCAGGTGTTTCATCCCGGAAAGGGCAAAAGGTTTTTGACTGCTGTGGCGCAGGACAGTGTGCAACTTGCTGAAAGCTGTGTTCAGTTTGAATGAAAGATAAAGAAATGGACAATTATTCAACCTGTGTTTGCTGGTAGGAATGAATATAATGATTGTTCTGCAACCTGCAGTTTAATGTCTCTCCTTTCAAAGTGGCCTGCCCTTAATTAACTTTAAACCTTAGTAAAATCGAAATGGTTGTGTTATATAAAAAATCTTATCCCTTACAGTTGTCAAAAACTTTTAACTTGGCAAAAAAAATGAACAGGTTTATTCCTTACGGAATGTCAGGCATTTAACATGTAGGTCTTTGGGGATAGGCTCACTCTTAGAGCCAGCCTCAAGTGGCCATTAGAGGAACTGCAGTTTTTTGCACTTGCCATTTTGCCTTCATTTTTCAGCCCAGATGTTGCCGCTTGGTTTCTTCTCCACATAAAGTGCTAGGTAATCAGAAGAACACGTGTTTCTTGTCCTGTTGGACACAGTGGTGTGATCCCAAATCTCAGCTATTACTCTGAGAGTATGATGTTATTTTAACAGATAGAAGTGAAGCTAAGATAAACCCAATAATATTTTAACAGGTGAAATGTAAGATTAAATGGGGGAGAATTAAGGCAACAAGAGGTTGAGCCATTGAAAGAAAATCTGGCAGCTCACCAAAAATGCCTTTTTTTCCTGCTAGTGTGAAAAGAGCCCAGTGTCTGAGCTGCCCTCAGGTGTTTTCGGACAGTCTTTCATGTCATTTGGTGTTTGAAGTTTTGCTCTAGAGCAGATTGTATACATCAGTCTTAAAGTACAGGCAGCGTTGAAATCCATATTAGTCCCTCCCTCAACGCCACATGTTCCAGCCCTGGTTCACCCTCCCTTCCCTCATTAAACAACACATATAGGTCTGTAAAAAGCCTTAATTGATGACTACTGCTGCCGTGTTTGTAGGTCAGGGATGTTGTAAAGCAGACACGACTTGTGTTATAAAGTGAGGCCACTCTGTGTGTAAAAAAAGAGACAGAGATGAAGGAACGAGGAGGCAGAGAGGCTATAAACTGGGCCTAATAGGACTCTCCTCTGCAGGAGAGCATGAAAAACAAGGAGCCGTGAAACAGCCAGTGGTGCGAAGCAGAACCTCACTGTGTCATTAACACTCCTCCTCTGTCCATCTTTCTTTCCATCGCAATTTCTCTTTTATTACCTTCCACTGCTACGTCTCATCCCCGCTCCCCACCTTCACCAGCTTCCCCCTCCTCACTCCGTCTCTCCGAGGCTCTCTCCCGCTTCTGTGCCGTGTCACCAGGTGTGCCAAACGTAAATGAGCTGTTTACAGAGAGGGATTAAGCAGAGCAGAAACACCTCTTGTTAAATCTGATCTGATCTAATTCCCAGCTTGAGGACTGAGCAGCGGCACGGAGGACACAACAACATAAAATGTCAGCGTGTATTCCTGACTTTTTATAGCTGTGTCTGTCAGCTCTGGGTAATTTTTTTCCTAGTAAACATTAATCATTTCATTTCAGAATTTGCCCAAAGCCAAGTATGTTGTTTTGGAAAACTCCAAAACCAAAAGATATTTAATTTATGATACAAAATAAGTAAGTCCTTTCATTCAGGAGACATTTATTTATTTTTTTTTGGATAAATTGGATAAATAAAAAGTTAATTTTCAGTCACCGTTATTACCACAAATACCATTATGTTTCAATATAACAAGCAACTTTATGGCAACAATTTCCTGATTGTTGATTGCTGATTTGCCCATTCCTGTACTTTTTCATTACATTTTATGGATTTTTTTGTTTGTTTTTTCATTCGTTTATTGTTATCCTACCAGTTTTTCGTACACAATCATGGGCTACGACTGTTACTCTGATTTCTGCCACAACTGACAAGGCAAGACAGCACTTTTAAAATCTGGGGGGCGAATATCCATTGTTATATTAGGGGTTTATTACTAGGAAATAACTTAAGGGAGGGGGCCCCCTGGCCTTCACCTACAAAATGTCCCTTAAACTAACACATACCAAGCAGAAAGAAAGTTAAGAGGACCACAAGGAGACACCAAAAGACTATAAAGAGATATAAAGGAACTGTAAAGAGACACGAAATAACTACAGAAATGGGCAAAACAACCACAAATAGTCAAAAATTAACTACAAAGAGACACAAAAAGACCAAAAAAAGACATGAAATTACCTCAATATTACACAAAATTACCTTGAATAAACCTAGACAGCCACAAAACAGCACAAAACAATCTAAAGGAGACACAAAATGACTACAAAGAGACACAAAACAACCACAAGGAGACACAACACCACAAAAAGATAAACGACGACTACAAAGAGATGCAAAGCCACACAGAATCTGTGTCTTGCTCCCATGTATTAGAGGTGACGGGGCCCTTTGCACAGGGCCAGGGGACCATCGTCTCATAATCTGCCCAATGGCTGCAAAGTGTGCAACACTGCATGAAGAATTCTTAAACAAAATAATCAATAATGAATCCTTTATCAACTCACCTTGTAGCCAAGAATGATGATATTGTTTTTATTCTTCTTAAAGCTTTTTTTGGTCATGATGTAGTGTGCAAGTAACCTCACCCAGTGCTGACAGAGTGCAAACTGTCTGCCTTGACTTCTTGCATTTAAAATATTTTAACTTCTTTGTGCGTCCATTTCTCTCTCACACTTAATTTAAACTGACAAATGTGCCCATGGGAATTTAAGGTGGAATGACACCCTCCTTTAGCATCCTAAGTGCTTTCCTCCAGCGTCTTTTTCAAGGCCTTTGCCCTTCTTCCAATCCAACATGTTTGTTCCTCTCTGTGACCCCCATCCGTCTCTGGATATTTTCACCGACCCTCTTCAGTGCTCTTTCAGCTCCCTCCTACTTCCTTTCACTTTCTGATCTTCCCGTTATGTGTGTGTCAGTCAGTTTGTGTGTGTGTGTGTGAGCTGTTGACTGAAATCTCTCCAATTTGGTGGGAGGTGATGAAGAGGGACACACGCTACGTCAAAGGTCACCGGCTAAGGATGGAGGAAGTCAGCAGCTGCCAGCTTTTTGGAAGAGAAGCATCTGTCCCTCGTTCTTTTTCTCTCGCTCCCTGACCCACCAATCAGCTCCTGTTCTGACACAACGGCCTCTTCAACTCTAGAAATTGTTGTGTTTTAGTGGAATATTCCGTCCAGGACCAAATTTCTCTCTGCGATGGTGTGAGATTATGTTTGGGTGTGGAGAGCTGGCGGGACAACAGAGGCCGATAGACACCACAGTTGTTTTCAGTTTGTGTGTGACTTTTGGATCATTTGGATTAGCACATGTGCACTCAACACGCAAACAAATACAGTACATAAAGAAACACATGAAAATACAAGCACACACATGCCACACATGCTGGATGGGCCTGTCAGGGAATCTGTTCAGCAAAAACCATCCCTGAACTCACAATGCCACAAGGAAACACCAACTCTGAGGCTACTGTGGGAACGGCTGTGTGTGTCGTGGATTAGTGTGTGTATACGAGCATGTGCGTGCTTGTGGTGGTATGGTTTTTTTGCACATGCATGTACTGTATATGTGCATGTATGTCTGATCTTTCAAATCATGTGAAAACACTGAGGAATTTGGTGACACAACAATTGAAAAGGAAATTAAAACAGGGCCTTTTTTTGTTAGTGTTCACATTGTGAGTGTGATGCTATCCCCAGTGTACTGAGATCATACCACAGTCTTTTATCACAACATTTCTCATCTGACATCTGTAATCATGCACACCAGACCGGGGACCAACCTGTGTTTGTACAGTTGTTTAGCGGTTTGTTTCGCTCTCCCGTTGAATCCCAGTGTTCCCGGAGTCTGTAATAAGCGAGCAGGACAGTGTCCCCGTCCTTGGGAATCCATAAGAGGTATCTAGCAATTGCGGTGAGGTCATTCTCCCTCGGGAGTCGGATTGAATAATAAGCAGGCAAAACAGCGATGGAACAGCCACTGAACTTCCTCAGTTTCCTCTCCAAAGATTGCCTTGCATCACATTGCAGAAGTTTCACATTCTCGGGATCAGGGAGTCCGCGGAGGTCCGTTTCCCCCCCAGATGGAGATTGTGTAGGTGGACAGCTGTGTAGCAGCCACCCCCCCCCAACCCTCCACCGCAAGCCCCCTATGCACAATCCAGCTGGAGAGCAGACCAGACTTCAGTGAAAGTCTGTCAGTGTGATTTAGAGCATCCTGTCTTTCCACGGGGATGGGATTCCCAACTTTTTTTGCTGCAGGTGACCCATGTATCGAGGTTGGAAAATTCTAGTGACCCTTATCGTTGCAAACACAGACACATCTTGGTTTCAGGCTTTGATACTACGACGGCAAAATGCATCTCCAAGCAGAGCAGAAACTGAACCAGGTGACAGCTGTCTGTAGGCTGGCTGTATGATTTCTCTGTGGATTTTAAGCCTGAAACCTGCTGCTGAAAGCTTCCGGGTTCATAATGAATAGCTGAAATAGTAGTTTTTTAGAGCTGGAAGGGTTCCAGTGTCATGCCTGGGGACACTTCAACAGGGAGGAATTTTCCTATTTACAGTATTATACATACAGTACATGTTTGACACTCATTTTTCTTCATATATGTCTGATATCAGGCAGAATCGTTGACTCGTTACCCTCTGTTTCCATCTTCAGTCTGACATTGTGTCTACTCCGACTCATGACAGTGTGGGAAGAGGATTTGATTTTCCTTAATCAGTCACTAGAGACCCACGTATCTGCCTAAATGTACCGTCACTAAGTTCACACCAATGAATGTTTATAAAGATGGACAATGTGTCTCCATTTTCTCCCACTGTACAAGAATGAAGCCACAGTATACCGGATACAGCTGCCATCTTGCGACATCTGCATCTGCCAGAGTCTGCACAGAGGTGATCTTTGTGGTTCCAAATTCCCACCCATACACTCATCCAACCAATTGCGAACAGTGCCATTGATCGCAAGCACACTGATTGGCCCACACAGCTGTGAAATGACACGACAACCCCTTTTTTTTTTAAAAACAAACAAACAAACAAACAAACAAACAAACAAACCTAGTTCCAACTAAACTTTTCCTTTAGCCCATGCCCAGTCCCCTAAAATGGAGGGGGCATGGATATGACCTATACTGCAGCCAGCCACTAGAGGGTGGCTGGCTGCAGTATAGGTCATATATACTGCAGCCAGCCACTAGAGGGTGATCTAGATGTTTTGGCTTCACTTTTGGAGAGTTGTCATGTTGTCCATCTTTATATACAGTCTACTGTCCACACTGATGTGTAGCCATGCCAACATGCCTGTTTTGCAGGGGTGTTAAGAGTGGAACAAACGAAAATAAAAATAAACTATTGTGTTTGGTGATATTGAGAAGATATGTTGATTTAGAACAGCCTCGATAGCAGCGTCCATCGTGTCTATATCGCTCGCCATGGCCATTTTTACTCCAGCTCACTGCTTTCGAAATGCCTGATTACTGCGTTAGTCCTGCCCATGGCACTGATTGGTTCATTGGTAGTCCCCCTGCTACACTCACTCGTTTTTGTTTTTTTTTTAATTCAACCAAGAAACCGCTGTTTCATGTCACGATGCCAGACGAATTGGTCAACTCGAACTTAGTAGAATGGGCAGATTTGAAGGTCTGGACCCAGGCAACTTAAAGTCAAAGTTTATTGTAGCCTAATATCGCAAAGCATCCTTCAAATGGCTTTACAAATAGTAAGATCAACGATATACAACATTAGAAAAACACATAAACATGGATAAAAGCAAGATAAACTACATATAAAGCATTACAAATGGAATATTTGTCACCTATAATAACTATGAGCAAACAGACTGAGAATAAGTTGGATAACTAAGTGAGGTTGAGGGCTGATGTGAAGAGATGTGTTTTGTATTTACTTTTGAATGAGTCAACTGAGCTAGCTTCTTGAATTTGGGTAGAAGAATATTCCAAAGAAGAAGGGTTTGGTAAGAGAAGACCCTACCACCTACTGATTTCTATTCATCTTTTGAATAGTCAGGAGATTGGGATTTTGGGATCGTAGAGTCCAAGCAGGTATATGAGAGGAGTGACTTCATATTGTCAATTAAAGTACAAGGAATTTGCCATAGTGTCATTGGTGCTTGGTGATGCTATACACACTTGTTTGCTTTTTGGTACAACAAGACCTCACAGATTCATCTTCAGTCTTTATGAGGTCATGAGTTCTGAAATGATGGAAACTACCATATGGAGCAATGTAAATGAAATTGTGAATGGTAGACAGATGCTTGTGCTTTCTTGTTATTGTGGCTTGTCACTAAGGCAACCATAAGTAAAATGAATGAGGGGGGTTTATAGATGAATTCTGCGTGAGATGCATATAGTCTGCTGGCTCAGGATTAATGTACATGCAGCTTCATGTCTCTGTCTGGCCTTTGCGTGAATGACTGTCTGTTTTTGTGGGCTAGACTATACATTTTAATTGTCCATTTCCATTGTCTATTTATGCGCCCCAAGAGCACGTGGGAAGTCTCAGTTAAGAGTGGAAAGTTTCCTTGCATGTGAACATTGTTTTCTTAGTGAAATACCCTGGAATTTAAGTCCCAACTTAACAGCATTTCTTGTGTGAGAGGGCCCCGACCACAAGTGGCGAGGCCTCTGTCCAGATTTAGCAGCCCATTCGCAATTTTGCTGGACTTCCTTGGCCTCCATTGTTTGGCTTTGAAGACAACGGACAGACAGAATTGGGTCACAGCATCTCAAATATTATAGGACCACAGACAAGATTTGTTACTTTACTGTCTGCTTTGCATATAATACCCGTAATTTTAGCAACTCATTGTGTCAGCAACAATTGTTTTCGTTGTCTGGTGTTCGGTGTAGGAGGAAGAGTGTTTTTAATAGCAGATTGATGTGAGATAAAGACATGCGCTGCCTGGTCATATGCTTTGGATTGTTAAGTTATTCTTTGATCAGATATTATCTGATCGAAATCAGGAAACGTTTGTAACTTTAGACGATGTTTTAGTTAGACAAATTTCTCAATTAAACACTGATGCACTGAGCAGTTGGCCATTTTTTGTTAAAGCTGGAGTGCGGGACTTACATACGAATGAACGTCTGTTATGTTCAAGCCCTCGCCAAACAAGTTGACTCAATGCTGATTAAGCCTGTCATCACAGGGAAGCTCTATTTATGTGGCAGTATACTGGAATTGTAGTGTTTGTGGTGACTTTTCTGTGCTGGTGCACTGGAAGTGATGCATTTTACATCAACCATGAAAAACTAAAAAGGGCAGCAACAGAGAAGCTGCAAGGAATATAGCGGGGTTTTTACTTCTGCTACATACGCTGTAGCCTACGCTGTTTGGGACCAGCACTTCCCCACGAATGTAACTACAAGTTCCGGCGACGCAGACCTCCTGAATATTTTAGTAAACCATGAAAATCATTTTCCTTGTTTGAAACAAAGCTTTTATTTACTTTTATTTCATAGATAAGAAACAATTAATTGTGAAGACAGTAACCCCCCACAAAATAGCACTTGAAGTCTTGTGTGTGATTCATCCTGCTTCTATATGAGTAGAGGGAAAAGTCAGCTGGACGCTCGGCTAATTAATGAATTGGGAAGTGTCATAGGCTTATACTAATGATATTAGTATGTTGTTTTTGTGGGGAAAAGGTGTCTCGCAAAAGTGTTGTTGTGTTCTGTCTGTGAACCTTGTGACTTATAATGGAGCCAGATTTTGTACTTTTTTTACTGTGTCTTTTTATGTGTGCTAGTTGAATCATTTAAACATTACTGCATTTCAAGAGAAACTCAACACACTTGAGTGTTGGCCACTTGAGTAGGCTACGGCAAATACAAATCAGCCTTATGACTGAAATTATGGCGCAAAATCCTAACAAACATCCAAGAAAAGTTTTGCAAGTGAATGCTTTTGATAAAAAAAACAACAACAACAACAACAAAGGATTCAAGTCAAGAAAATAAAACAGTAGACGATGGGGAACTCACCTGCAGATATGTCATAAGATCAAGTCAACATTATGTTATTATTCTTATTGACAGGGGGAGACAAAGGTCTTGCAGTCCAGCCTTAAATTAAGAAATAGTTATAACATGCTCATATTTCCCAAAGTAACATACTAAAGAAAAGGACTGTTTGAGTATTGGTACCGAATCTCCTGTACATTGGCAATTATTTAGGCAATTTACAAATCATACCCAGTCTTATATCATACACTCTATTTTTCTCTGTTTAAAATGCAAAGACATCTGTGTTCTCTTTTTCACGATTTGGGCATTGGGCAATTTTTTTCTGTTGGCTGAATAACATTTCAGTGGTTTTAGGTTTTATTCTCAAAAGTGATAAAAAATGTACAATTAATGGATGAAAATACAAAGATTCTGTGTCTCAGAATAAAACAAGAGTAAATACAGTAATCAACCAATCCAGTTTATTATCATTTTACCAAACATCTCTTGTGCAAGGCAGAATAAGAGAGCGATTCTCTGGGATTAAGGTGCAACATCAATTTAAAAAAAACCCCACTACATACAAGAAAACAAACATTTATGTGCACAACAGAGTCTTTGAGCCTGCACACCTGATGCACCTGAGGATGTTTAAGTTGTGTCCTTTTAATTTGACAGGCTGGCTCCTTTTTTTATCACTGTCTTCTCTCGTTAACTAGCCATAAATGACCTATGTGTACAAAGCCTACCTTATGAATAGGGCTGGTTATCATTGTAAAGTTTTTAAGTGATACAAGCCCTGTGTTTCTGCACTAATAGTGCCAAAATAGTTTCTTTTTTCTACAAACATGTTTTCATCTAACGTCAGATTCAAAATTAATCAGTGTACAAGCCATACAGGAACTTTGCTCACATGAAAAAGTCTAAAATAGGAAAAATTATAATTTAAATGTACTGTGTGATCAAAGAATAAGTAAACATGATCTGACCAGGCTTACTTGTGAACCACACTGACTTTCAAGATTTGCTGATTTTGAGGTTTTAGATTTTTTTTAAGTGGAGATTATGCGGATTTTTTGTAGTTTATTCTCCCTGTTATAAAATAAAAAGTGGTTTATGTTCAAGATAACATGTGGGAAGCGCTGTGTGCATGAGCACTGTATGGATTGGCATGTGTGTTTGCAAGCATGTGTTTGTGGATTTGGTTGGACGAAGTAAACTATGTTCCTCTAAGATGAAAACTCTTCTCTCTGTTTGTCATTGTGGCTGAGAAGGCAGATGTTCTCGCTCTCCCTCTGGATCTCCTTTCATCGTTTCCGTCCCGGTCTGTTTTTAGGCCTGGCTAATCGAACACAGCCTCCCCCCAGGGACTCGAGAGATTCTCGTGTGATAGTAACTTTGGCTCCCGGGCCTGACGTGTCTGCCAGTTTAAATGACTTACTTCATATTAGGAGAAAGGGCTTAAACAGTTGAACTGGCCTGTGCTTGGCGTGTCGTTGTCTTTTGTTTTTGACTCCCTAGTTAATCCTAAAACAATGTATTCTCATTTTTTGCATGTTTTGAATATAAGTGACCGCTAGGATAGTTAACTCTTGCTTGAGCATTATATTCAGGGGTGAGGTTCAGACTAAATGTTATCTCAGTGAGGGTCAGTATGGTGTGGAGTTGGAAAGAAGTGAGCTTACCATACCTCTGTAATCCACTCCTCATCTCCTCATCTCTGTTTCAGGCTAGCAGCCCGAGGCTTCATGAGCCACTACTAGCATAACACGCCTGAATCTCCAACTGAACTCTAAAGCCCAGTTAAGCCCAGTTAAGACCAGTTAAGATTTGAAACAAGACGCAACTGTTGTAGAAAGTTGCAGAGAAAAGTTACAGCTGTGTGAACTGGCTCGTCTCAGCTCGACTCTAGCCAGCTGATGGTGTCACCTGCAACTCAGCCTGTAAAGTCGCCAACAGCTAGTTTTAGAATAGAAGGCACGCCCGCTGTTTCAGTAAAGTCAGCTTCACTTGGTGTGGCATCATCTGACAACAGCCCTCTGTGCCTTCGAGTCCGTCTAATTTACATCCCCGTGGCTGTTGACATGTATGTCAGTCTGAGGCAGCAACATCAGAGGCTGAAAAATTAAGCCAATGAGGAAGTGCCACGAAACTGCAGTTCATCAAATGGCCACTTGAGGCTGACTCCAAAACAGAGTTAATCCCCATAGACCCCCATGTTGGAATGCCCAACTTTAAAGCATAAAAGAACATATGTACGACTTGGTACAAAAATGGTTTTGGTCTCTATAGCTAATATTTCCCATTCATGACAACTGTACGATGGGGTTGAATTTTTTTATAGCTCACTCAAGGCCCAAAGTTACGCATATTTAGAGGCAGGGCCACTTAAGTGCCACGTTGTCTGCGAGGCATTGCCACAGCCTGTGAGTTAGATCCACCCCTTGCTTCTATACGGCTCCACCCTCTCATCCAAATATGGTCACTTCTGGCTCCACAAAAACCAAGATGTCCATGACCAAAGTGCAAAACTTAGGGCTTCAAAATGGAAGGTAATGTCACAGTAGCTACGTCCATTATTTATAAAGTCTAGTCAGTCTCCATCCTCATGGTTTGGATGGTCGGTCGCTGCTGCTGGCTTTGTATGTATGCATGTTACACACACATGCTCAAAAACAAAACAAACAAAGGAACGGTACTCTTTCAGTCGTACATCTAGCCGTACTGGTGTAGAAGAATCTTTGTTCTAAACAGGGGTTGATATGCACTTAACTAATGCAGGCATCAGGTTTTGACAAGGAAGAAGAATGTGTGGGGAAAAAAAGATGATCTCTGGTTTTCCTGCATCAGTTTTTGGGGGTTGGCTGTGTCTCAGGATGTAGTGTGGTTGTTGTCTTCCATTTGGAAGGTCGATGATTAAATCCCTGGCCCTTGACTGATGCTTGTGTTGTTAAGCAATTTGAGTGGTTGCCAAGACTACTGTAAAAAAGCGCTATATATGTATGTATATATGTATGTATGTGTGTGTATATATATATATATATATATATATATATATATATATATGTGTGTGTGTGTGTGTGTGTGTGTGTGTGTGTGTGTGTGTGTATATATGTATATGTATTCAGTGCATTTACAATTTATACCTAAACTAAATGCATCAGTATCTCGAAATGCTTTTTGACTCCCCTATCCTGTCTGTGGCACTTAGCCCCAAGCTCTATGGTTCTTACTGGATATGTTAGTCTGTAAAAACAGGTTACAAATATATAATTTCATTTTTCAAAGGCTCAGTTTTATCAGCTTGATACTTGGGTTCTAACGATACATTGATCTGGATTCGATACATTATCAGTGCAAAGTGAAATCATCGATTCATACCGTCATCCTTCAGATTCACCTTTATTTTGAAATTCCCATGGCACATCTGTGTCACTTTTTCTTCCAAACAACCCCCCCTTCTAAACTCTCAACCGGTGCTTACAGCCTAGCGCCAGGCAGAGAATGGTAAGCTGCCAAAAAAAAAAAAGACAAATGAGGATATTTACTGATATTGCCTCATATTGATGACAGGCCCTGAATTGAATCAAATCAAAATTGTATCGTGACAGACTTTGTGATATCAGCAAACACTGTATTGTTGTCCAGCGCAAAGAATCTATAAAATATTGTTAAGTGGTTAAACTCCTAATTTACAGCTCTACTTGACACAGGTTTATTTTAGCAAACATTCCTCAAACGGAGTAAATCAAGGATTTGTTAGGAACTGTTTTCATCTGCAGATTAATACATTTTCTGTGGTCTAGTGAGTATTACGACAGCTGAAGGATGGTGCATGTGGGATCGACTCAAAATAAACAGTGCCCATGTTAGTAGTGAAGCAACACGTCACCCAGTGCAACAGTGTGGCTTATTAAAGTGCTCTAAATAGTTTTTGGACAACAGTGGAGGTCTATGGCACAGAGGAGTAAGATATATTTCAAGCTTTGGCTACTTGTGGCTAGCTTTGTTGATTTTGATCTTTTCATGGGACTTGTTGACACTAAGAACTTTGCCAAACTTATGAAGGAGGCAGAGTAGACCTCAGGTCAGTGGTTGAGGGAGTCAAAGTCAAAGGCTGCCAGTTTGCAGGAATGATGGAGACATACCTTGTTGGAAAATCAGACATTCATTTTGATAACTCTGTTTAGCTAACCTCCCGTCTCCTTTCAAAAATGATCATTTGGCATTCTCACAACTTCTTTATTAGGGTAATATTTCACTGCCGAGGTTGTAGATTTTGAGTTGAAAAATACGTAATTTTCAGAAGGATGTTGCAAGAGTTGGAAAGTTTGAAAGCCTGTGATGTTATGATCCATCATTTGACTTAATTATTAGTTATTAGGATTGCTCAAATATTGCTCTAACTTTAAATAAATAGCCTCTGATCATACAGGCTGGCTCCTTCCTTTCCTCAGATCATTACAGCGTACAGTAGTTCTCTGTGACCAGCTGCTGTCCCTCCATATGGTTATAGCCAGTCCAGACACAGCAGGCTCTCTCTGTTTTATGATCATCTGGCCCGCTGACGGTCCACTTCCTCTCTAAATGAAGGGTACAGTGCAGCAGAGTTAACTCTGCAGCCATAGGCAGTAACTAGATGGATCCAAAACTAGATGATTGGCTGCCATGTAATTCAGACCAGTGCAGGGTCCAAACACAATTAGTTTCAGTATGGGGTCTGACTTTTGGCTCCTGTTATGGAGCAATGATACATTTTAAAGCAAATTCACACGGATTTCTCCACGCTCACCTTCCAGCTTTTCCTTTTTATTTTAGATTCATGGCTGCTCGTTCTTTCATCATTTATCCCTTCCTGTCCATCCCTCCCTCCTCCGTCCTGAGTCCCGTAGCCAGGAGCCATGTCTGCTCTTTCTAAACTCTGTGTGTGGGTGTGTGTTTGTGTGACCGTGCATCTGTCTGTGTACGTCGCTACCTGCCAGCGCGTGCAACTTGCCAGGAATTGAAATTTTATATTTTTTGCGATACAGTGTTTCCACTGTTGCACTCCGGGTGAATTATTATTCACATTAAAAATAACTAGGCTTCCTGTAAAGCTTAAATGAAGCTGTAAAACAGATTCCTGAGGACTTGAACAGAGGGGACACTTTTAGCTGTCTGTTATGCAAGTGGCCTCCTCTGAGTTTAAAGGACACGCGACGGCGAAGTTGCTGCTTTTGTTATCAAAGGAAAACTGTCGACTGACACACTGTCTGCACCAGAACAGGTACACCGCTTGGTTTTTCTGTGTGTGTGTGTGTGTGTTTGTGTTTGATGTGGGTTACTGGGTGCATTTTAGTGCCAGCAGCCAGTGCCTGCTTTACAGTTGGTTAACATCTCCTGGCTGACCTGCTGCAGGGTTTCAGCCGAGGGGGAGGGAGGGCGAGTGCGGTGAGAGGCTGGCATTGGCTCAGCAGTGGAAATTCACACCTGGCCTCTGGCTTAGCAGCGACTAAATGAGTTGTGAAGAATATTAGTACTGTGGATTCTCTGTTGCACCCTACCGTACAGAAAGGCTTGTAATTGAACCTGCTTTTTTTATTAACACAGTTTAGTTAAGCTTAATGCCATAAACCGGAGACCTCTGAACTGATGCCAGTAAAGACAGTAATATAATGTGATGTTATAATTTTTATGTACTGAAATAGTAGCAAAGCTCATAACTCGTCTGCCTTGCTGCAAAGGTTTTGAAGAAATCCAATGTGGAGACAAGTTTTTCTGCATATTTTTTTTATTAATGAAAAGTGTTTAAATGATGTGTGTGGGTGTGGGCTGAGAAAGTTTATGATTTTCTCATTTAAAGAGCACAACACCAAATTAAACTGTCTGTGAAGCTGTCTGAAACTCTCCATTCCTCTGTAGCCTGTTTTGATTTGGAAACTGCTGTACTCAATACTGTCAGTTTGTTTTTCCGATTGATGCAAACAACATTTGGATTTGCTTGACTAGAGTATGACGTGAGTAACAGTGCAGTGCCCGACTGTAATCTGTCAACAAATTAACTTTTTATGATACATATATAATATAGTTCTGTCTAATTCTATGTAATTCTGTGGTTTAGCAGTAAAGTTGTTGTTGCAGTCTGGAGTCATAGAGTCAGACTATTAACCTGTGACAGCAGATTCATATGAATGCAAGGATGTTGTTAGGGATGAGTCCTGTGTCTGTGACGCAATCAAATCTGAAAGGACACAGTAAACTCACTATCGATGCTACATTGTGAATGTTTTAGGGCTGCTAGTTTTAGGTTTTTCTCATGTCTCAGAAACTGCAGAGAGTGAAACTAGTGTTTTGGATGTTTTTATCATACTGTCCGTGATGTGTTGGTATTCTTGTTCTGGTGCACAGATCTGACACCTCTCAGCCCGCCCACCTGTTCTCATCCCCGGCTGTCTGAAACTTGGTGTGCCACCATTTCCTTGTAAATGGGGCAGGGTGGCACAGAGGTCTTGGGGATAGCCGGTAGACAATATCCTTGTATTTTAAAGTTTATAAAGTACACCCAAATTAATATAAATTGATTAAGGTCAAGCATACTGTTAGACCAAGGAAGACATCAAAGCGTCAAGACAGAAAACTTAAAGCAGTATGTCTTGAAAACAGAAAATGCACAGCAAAACAAATGAGGAACAAATGGGAGGAAACTGGAGTCAACGTCTGTGACCGAACTGTAAGAAATCGCCTAAAGGAAATGGGATTTACATACAGAAAAGCTAAACGAAAGCCATCATTAACACCTAAACAGAAAAAAACAAGGCTACAATGGGCTAAGGAAAAGCAATTGTGGACTGCGGATGACTGGATGAAAGTCATATTCAGTGATGAATCGCGAATCTGCATTGGGCAAGGTGATGATGCTGGAACTTTTGTTTGGTGCCGTTCCAATGAGATTTATGAAGACGACTGCCTGAAGAAAACATGCAAATTTCCACAGTCATTGATGATATGGGGCTGCATGTCAGGTAAAGGCACTGGGGAGATGGCTGTCATTACATCTTCAATAAATGCACAAGTTTACATTGACATTTTGGACACTTTTCTTATCCCATCAATTGAAAGGATGTTTGGGGATGATGAAATCATTTTTCAAGATGATAATGCATCTTGCCATAGAGCAAAAACTGTGAAAACATTCCTTGAAGAAAGACACATAAGGTCAATGTCATGGCCTGCAAATAGTCCAGATCTCAATCCAATTGAAAATCTGTGGTGGAAGTTGAAGAAAATGGTCCATGACAAGGCTCCAACCTGCAAAGCTGATCTGGCAACAGCAATCAGAGAAAGTTGGAGCCAGATTGATGAAGAGTACTGTTTGTCACTCATTAAGTCCATGCCTTAGAGACTGCAAGCTGTTATAAAAGCCAGAGGTGGTGCAACAAAGTACTAGTGGTATGTTGAAGTGTTCTTTTGTTTGTTTGTTCTTCATGATTCCGTAATCTTTTCCTCAGAATTGAGTGATTACATAATTTTTTCCCTCTGCTTGGTCTAAGAAAGTAACTGTTACTGACTACCACAATTTTTTTTCTTGATTTCTTTTAGTGTTTCTTAAAGCCAGAAAGTTGCCATTTGAAATGACTTTAGTTTTGTGTCATGTCTGTGATCTGCTTTTTTTCTACAAAATTAAACAACTGAATGAACATCCTCCAAGACTGGTGATTCCATAATTTTTGCCAGGGGTTGTATATACAAAACCTTATCGAAATTTTTATGGATTATCCATCAAAATTCTATTTTAGGGGGCGTCGGTAGCGTAGTGGATAGTGCCGGCGCCCCATGTACAGAGGCGATACCTCTCTGCAGCGGTCGCAGGTTCCTTTGCTGCATGTCAACCCCCACTCTCTCTCTCTCTCTCACACCCCATTTCAATCTGTCCTGTCATTAAAGGCAAAAAGCCCAAAAAAATAATCTTTACCCAAAAAAAAAAAAAATCTATGTTAGTGGGATTATCACAGTTTACATTCACTTATGACATCTGATTTACCTTATACTGGGTAGATGATTTTGTTGCTCTCTAAACTCAGCTCAAAATGTGACATTTATATGTGACAATGTTTTGTATATAGACCATATATAAAGATATATATACAGTCTGTAGTTTATAAATAGGTTCTAGATTTGGGATTTGATTTAGCTTTCAGAATCATTTTTAACATGCATGAATATGACCACAATTAGGACCTTATAACATCAAACAAGAGTCTAACACTACAGTTTGTCAAAGAACACAAATTTTATTAGGCACTCCTACTAAGTGGTTCCCTGGGGACCCACTCACAAGACTGCCTGTGGGTCCCTGGTGATGCACTACATTGTCAACCTCTCAACGTCATTGTGAGTGGCTCAAACATGCACATTCAGGAAATCACTGTGCATCTGCATGAAAGCTGGAACTAGACAACTTATACACTAGATAGACAGCTGAAGTCTTTCTGTCATAGTTCTTTATGAAA
The DNA here is from genome assembly GCF_011397635.1 of Epinephelus fuscoguttatus. NCBI lineage: Eukaryota > Metazoa > Chordata > Actinopteri > Perciformes > Serranidae > Epinephelus > Epinephelus fuscoguttatus. The sequence continues at coordinate 13,478,882 of NC_064774.1, forward strand.
AAATGAAGTGTGTTCATGGGGTCAGTTTCCATATTCTAAGACAAATCAATATTCTCTATAGTGATTGAGATTAGAAATTAAAACCTTTGTTATTTTAACACTTTCCCATTAAAAACTACAAACGTTACAGCATAAGTTCTTTCGTCATCGTATCATGGTTTCATCCACATCCTTAAACTAACCAACCTTCATGCTCTAAAGTCTGTTATTTTTTTCATCTGATAGTTGACAAAATAAGTGAAAAACATGTCACTTTGGCTCTGATACGGTCACCATTTTGTATTGGCTACATGTCACGAGTAATAGCTCCTGAAGGTCTCTGGGCTTATGGGAAATGGTATTCATTAAAGTTTTTCCAATAAGGTACTGTCCTTATCTAGACATTTAAAACAAGCAATATGACTGACATTAAGCCATACTATTTCAAAGCTGGATTTGTAGTTATTAGTACAGTTACAAATGTTAATGGTATTTTGAATGGTTTCTTTACTCCTGGATCAGAACCCAGATGGTCTGGTTTCACTTCGGCTCTTCATAGAGCTAAAATGTCAGTGGTTAGTCCACACTTGATGGCTCTGGTGTTTGAACATAAAATACATTCATGTGTAATCATGGATAATTAACACCAAACATTAGGTTTTTTCCAAATCTAAACAGAAAAATAGCAAAACGTGAGGACATCAGTATGAAAAGCACCCTGCTCATAGCACCGACAATAAAACAAAATGTGCACAGTGGTACAGCATTAGTCAGCTATGATGCACATAAAATAGTCAACCAGTCGATTAGCAGAAAACCAGTCATCCAAGTCATGTTGGTGATGCCAGATGTTCTTTTACTGCAGACCCCAAAATATAAACACTCATTAGTCTTCTCAGACTTCTATGATAACATGAGTACATAATTTGGGCGTGTTAATTTTGTCAGCTATTTTAGATTTAGTTGTAATCTTTAGACAAGATTGCTCAGTAACTTTAGTCACATTTGTGTCATTTTTATCCTTCGTAGTTTTAGTCTAGTTTTAGTTAATGAAAACTCAAAAGGTTGTAGTCAAATTTTAGTCGTTACTTTAAGTCAAAATGTTTTTTCGCTTTGAACTAATTCAATTATATATTCATAATACAGGTATCTCAATTTGGTTGTGGCAGTGACATTGACTTGATGTTAGCTGATGTTAAAATTATCATTTAAAGTTAGAGTTAGCAAACTTACCGTGGCATAAATAGCAGGGTAGTGCACCTTCAAGTTTCTCTTGGTTGGTCGCATACTTCCCACCTAATATGTTGCCACAGGATGTCTCTTTGTCTCCTGTTACTACCATGCATTGTGTTTTCCTTTCTGCCAGGTTATGAGTAAAGGGTGTTCATAGATCTGGAGCTTTTTTTTGTCTGACATAACACTTTTTGTATTGAAGCCATCATGTTGTTGGTATGTACTTGCTGCTGGTTTGGGACATCATCACTTGTATGGCTGCCATTCTGGAAGCCTCATATATCTCTCAACCTGTTCAACCAATGCCATAGCTTATATTTTGATGGATAGAATAGTTCCGTCCGTTAGTTTTTATCAAAAATCTTTTTTCAGCTCATTAATGTCTCATATTAGTCATGGAAACAAGGTCGTTGATGAAGGTTTATTGTGATAATTTTCATTCGCTAAATTAACACTGCTTTGGGCTCCAGACAAACTATCAGACCAAAGAAAACACCGGAAAAGCTGCCCTGGGCTGCAGGAAACCACAACAGGCATTCCTAATTACACCCTGACATCCAATGGACCAAGGGTTTAGTTGATGATACAAACATGTGTTTAGTCATTTTGTAGTAAGCCCTAAGAGGGTTTTCTAAACTTAAACAGTGTGACTGTGGACGTGACGGTAAAACAGTTGGTGCGAATCATGTTTTTGTGCTTCCTTTAAAGTGGTTTGGATACACAGCAACAGAAGAAAATTGCTTTGACTTTTGGAAGCAACTGATAAAGGCCTTTCCCTCCAAAGTGCACCAGTAATCGCTGTGAATTATGGGAATTACCAGCACAGAAAATTGCTTGTGTGAAACTACCCGTATAATGTCCGATAAGGGCTTGTTGTCCCTGGTAATAACATAATTCAGGTAATCATAATCTGAATTATTTTGGAGCTAATTCAAAGAAGTTAATCTAAAAACATCAGAAGCTCATGAGATCACTGGATATCAGTTAATTACACGCACATTACGTCACCGAACATATTACAGTGAGTCACTGATTACAGGTTTAATCAGTTAATTCGTAATTTATGAACAATCCCATGTGAAAGTAACCTTTAAACCCCCGATAAAACCATGTGATGGATTCAGTCATTCATTTTCACTCCCCTGCAACACAAGTGATGCACTGACACAAAGCAGATTGATGGTGAATGAGAGAATGTTGGAGGACCTTCGTATGACCTCTGCTGCTTCATCCTTATAGCATGTCCTCTGATCGGACTCAGGTGATGCTAATAGGAAACATGCTTTATTGTGTCTCTCTGTGTGTGAGTGTGTGTGTGCACATGCAGGTGATCAAAAGGCTGTCTCTAATACAGCCCATGTGTGCTTACATGCAATCCGTAACTGCTTTTAGACGCTCATAAACCTTTTCTTTGATTGTTGCATTTCCTTTGTAAAAAGAAAACTTTTGGTGCCACAAGTTTCCCCTGCTTGGAATAATTAAGATTTTGAACTCGACTTGTCTTTTTCACCTAGCCAGTGAGATCATTTTGTCATTTTCGCCACATTTTCCGCCAGGACATGTCCAGACACGAATATGATCAAAGTCTCCACATAAATCTGCAAAGCTGTTTTTCAGTTTCACTCACGAAGCAGTACTCTTCTCGCAGTAGCAAAGCAGTTTTTCATTTCAGCTTAATTTTCTTATAAACATGTCCATCATCCAGTCATTCCATCCAGCTGTCTTTTGTGTCTTTTTCTCTGTGTGTGACATTACAGACATTTATAGTGAGCGTTTGTGTCTGACCACAGCATTTCTCCTCTCCCCTCTCTCTTTCCAGCATGTCCACCCGGCACCTATAAACCAGAGGGAACACCAGGAGGCCTGAGCACCTGCCTGTCCTGCCCCGACTCGCAGCACACCTCCCAGCCAGGCAGCACCTCCCTCAATGACTGCGCCTGCAAGCCGGGCTATCAGCCAGTAGGCATGACCTGCCAGGGTGAGAGGAGTGATCTGTTAACTATCAGCTTTATTTGATTTAGCTCAATGGATCTCGATCCTGTGCGTGCTCCTGCAGAAAATCACTTTTCACACCTTTATTTCTAGTTTTAGTTTTATAAAAACAGGTTAATGATTAAACCTGCATCCTTCTTATAAAGGCTTCTCATTTGTTATTAACACTATTTTAAACTTAGATGATGATGTTTAATGTTTAAACATGCCATTTATGCAAGGCTGTCTAAAGACAAAATTTCTGCTGAATAAGAATGAGTGTGTTTGAACCAGTGATGTGTGGTGAGGTCAGTAACAAGGAAGGGACTGCTTTATGAAAGGCCAGATTTAACCTATGAGGTGTTTCTTCTTTCATTTACGGACACGTGTGCACAGGCAGGCAGGTCAATATCAATCCGGTTCTCATCAGCGATGACACAGGAATCACATACAAGAATGGCATAATACAAAGAGACAACTTCTGAAATGTAACCACTAATCAGCCTATGTTCAGCATGAGAATGCAACCATCTTTACTCTTAATTATGGTGCATTGAGCACCATGTTTCTGCTATACCTTCAGTTAACAACTATCAAAACACACAGGGCAATTCAATTTAAAGCCAAACATGTTGTATAAATGTACTCTGACTCACTAGTCTGTAGATGTAGGCTACATGTAGATAAAATCCATCCATCAATCTTTCCTGGTGAACACAATGATGGTATTGTAAAACTCCAATCTTTTCTTTTTCTCTGTTTGAAAAGACCTCACACTTTTCTGTCTGTTTTGTTGATGTAGCTGTGCTGTGGAAATCCGTTTTGCAAAATTGTTCAACTCAACTCAGCAACATTGGCAGCTGCCATGATTACATTGATGTTTACCTGATTTAGTTTTGCTGTAATGAATTCTGAAGCAGTGACATTCAAATCCAACTGCACACATTTTCAGTGTGGAATCTTAATTTTAAAATATAATAAAGACCACTTTAGTGCATTTCTAGAATATTTATGCAAGAAGGCGCAAAAATAATTCTGGTTTTTGAGGTCAGTGCTGTAGAGTGCATGATCATGTGCGGATGAGCAACATGGTTTTTTGGCTTACATTCATGGTAAATCAGCATTCAAAGCTCTGCTTATTACCCTGGTTATATCAGAGTCTGTGATGTGTTACTGTTACATGTCGTGTAACATCTAGACTGTTGCAGTAACTAACGAAATATAGAAATCACAAGAATAAACAGCAATAATAGAAATACAAGTTTTTTATATTACATTTTATTTAGTTTGAAAATCTGATTTACAAGGGACTGCACGCCACTGGTTTGAACCAAGCGGCAACCTCTGGGGCTGAAAAATGAAGCCAACACTTAAGTGCCAAAAAATGCAGTCCCTTGAATGGCCACTTGAGGCTGCTCTGGAAGCAAGTCGATCCACATTGATTCCCAGGTTAAAATACCCAACTTTACAGCAGAAATAAACATGTTAACAGCCTGGTACTAAAACAGTTTTGGTCTCTATCGCTAATTTCCCTCTTTCAGGACAACTGTACGAGGCTTAAGTTTCATACAACTCGCCTGTTTAAATGTTACGTAGGCTTAAAGTTATGCATGATTAAGGGCGGGCCGCTCTGACAGACTGTTTGCTCATAGTGTCCTCTACTTCTCAGTCAGATCCACCCCTTGCCCTCCCTCCACAGCTCGAGCCTCTTGCCCAAATAGGGTCACTTCTGGCTCCAGAAACTACAGGATGGCCAATCTGGATGCTTAAAAACACCAACCAATGAGTGACGTCACGGTAGCTGCGTCCATTATTTTTACAGTCTGTGATTTGAACGGAGCAGTTAGCACTTAGCAGAACTGACCAGCTGGTATAAGCAGTGATAATTCTTAACAGCTGAATGTTTACAGGGTCTAAAGTTGATGCTTTTGGAAGACAGCAAATGATTTAACATATCTGCCTCAAAACAACACAGTGTGACACATCTGGGCTCAAACCCCACTGTGAAAGGTTTACTCTAAAAAGATGGACATGGTACCTTGTTGCAGAGGACAGATTTCCCCATGGTGAGTAATGAAGTATAACTTACCTTACTTATCTACAAACAGCCAGTCAGTAAAGAAAAACTCCTCCGTCAAAGTGCGCACTTTATTTTTTTAACTCACCCAACAAGTCAGTCTTTCATAGAGTAAGAAGTATGGGAGCACTTGTGGTCAGTAAGGGCAGTGGACAAAGACAGTGAAACCATAAGGATTTGTTAATGTAGTGATGCATGAAGATGAATCAACTGCCACAGAAACACAGTATTCCACAGAAGTATGAGGTTAGTATCAGAGCGTACTCACCCTGCTTCCAGAAATTCCAGTGGCCCTCCCATTCCTTGAAGAATGAGCCAGTGATTTCCACACAGCAGTTCATCTGAAAACAACAACGTTCATTAATCATAAGTTTCATGGACTACTCTCTTCTTCCTCCCTCTGTGTAGATCGGGGAGGGGATGTTTGACAACCTGTAATTTTCTGCTTTCACGCTTTCTTATCCTTTCTGTCAGGAACATTAACTTTCCACTGTGGTGTGTTTCCCATTGACAGGCTTTCTCTGTCTTTGTTACATTGTTTGTTTTTCAGTGTCGCTCTGTGTTAGCTACAGTATGAAATTTGGGATTTCACAAATATATTCTCCTCTTTCCTTGCAGTGGTGTACTGCCCGGCACTGTTCCCTCCAGAAAACGGCTTTTTCGTCCAAAATGTATGTAACAACCACTTCGATGCGGCCTGTGGCGTGCGATGCGAGCCAGATTTTGACCTCCAAGGAACCAGCATCAGGCTGTGCCAGGCTGATGGCACCTGGTCAGGGACACCAGCCAGCTGCAGAGGTTAGAACGGAGCCAGTCTGATGCATGATAATAAGATGAATATCATCACAACTGGAGGTTTTTTATGTTTCTTTTATCTTTGTATGGTGTCTTTTTATTGAACTTGTGCTGTCTCTCTGATGTTGTAACTAAGGCTGGAGATACACTTGCTTTTTAAGCACGTCTTCGCATACACAGCTGGCTTCGTCGTGAATCTAATTGTTCACATACTTGCCGATGTGCTATGTGTGTTACTGGAAGAATCCACTAGAGGGCACCAGAGAATTTAGACCATAAAAAACTTCTGGATTTGCATAATGTAAACAGTAAACATACTCAAGGAGGTTACATTATTGTTAATTCTGAGATCACAGCAGGAAAAGCAGCGAAATGTAGTTTGCCAACACTGCCACTACTATTCATGTGCACAAATTCTCAGGACTTGCACCACCAACGCTCCAAAAAGACGAAGGATACTCATGGCAGCCATCATGCACAGGTGTAGCTAAAAGCAAGTTAATCTGTGGGTTTACTGCCACTAAAAATTGGGAATTTACAGTTTCAGCACTTACCAGAAACTTCCATTCACACTGCCTTTTAGTGTTGTCACGGTACCAAAATTGGGACCCACGGTACGATACCAGTGAAAGTATCACGGTTCTGAGTAGTATCACGATACCCCAGCAGAAATGAGGCAGATGTGCCTTTTGTCATTAAAAAGATAAATCCCTTTTCTATAATACATCAATGATATTTCAATGGAATAAATTACTTATTGACTTATTCATACTTCAAAAACAGCATCAATAAGTGATTAACATAGGGGGGATCAAAATAAAATGAATAAATAAAATAAAAATCAACCAGCAACCCTCCTCCCCTGACAAGTAAAGAACAGTCCCTTCATAAGTAAAGAACAGTCCCTAAAGTGCGGTGAGGTTTGTGGGCCATTACCTGCCACAAAGAGAGAAATGTGAACGGCTCGTTTCTCCTCTGACACATCACATACCTGTGTGCTGCCACGGCTTGGCTGTTCAGGTATTTCTGGGCAGTCATGACACCAACAAAGAGGAAATTATTGGACCTAGAGCCGGACTTCTCGGTCGCCGGTAACCCGTTATCTTGCATGGCCATAGTGTTCCGCCGTATTCCTGTGTTTGTCCAGCCAAGAACTCCTGCGCACTGTTTTGCTTCTTAGAAATGTTTATTTAATTATAAGGTGTGGGCCTGACCAACTACCTCAACATTGATATTCCAACAATACACAACGAGATTGTTGATGAATAATCATCAGTAATGTGGATATAATGACCAAGTGGTTAAAGACAAATAATAGAACAGCTAGAACAGTCTGCTTAGTTCAGAAAATTACATCACTTTACTTCAATGTAACCAGCAAATGACGACATTTAAGATGATATCTAGTCTAGTCTCATATCACGATATCTATATCATATCAGTGTTTTTCCCAGCCCTACATCCAATTATCCAATCAGAGGACTACATTGATGGGTGTGCCTGCTGATCGCCTTGAACTTAGTGAAAGCACATGTGTTACCAGTCAGAAAATAGCATTAAGAAACATTTTTGTAACCTCAGAGCTCTCCAGAACTAGAAAAGACAAGTGAATTTAAGAATAAACGTGCTAAAATATATCATGAAACTTCCAGTGATATCAAACACATTAAATCTACTCCTGTGGAACATGTCCAAAGGGAAGGAAAAGTTTGGACAAAGAGGAACAAGTCTTAAACATATCTGCCTCAAATTAGTATTAAATAGACACGTGTCAAGGATCTCCAACCACATCCAACCAACAGTCCAAGCCCCAGAGGTTTTCAGTTCATAATGATATAAAGATTTTTGGATTTTAGAAGCTGAATCCAGATCATTTTTGTGCAGTCTTTTCATATCAGAACTGCTGCCAATGAATTTTCTGACAATCAACTTCTTGATTAATCAACTAATAGTTTCAGCTCAAATCATGTGTTCTGGCTCCAATTATAGCGCATATCTCGCAAGTTACACAACATTACAACTTTTCTTTTTTCAATCACAGTGTTGCAGACTTTGTATCATCTTGAATAATGCATACAGTATATTGCAACATATTGCTCCTGGCTTTAAAGTGATTACACGAAAACAATGCAAGCTTGTCTGATTGATCCCAGCAGGTTCCTCCATACACACACACATATGTCTCGTATGATTCCTCATTAAACTCTGGGACATTCATCAAAGCCCTCAGAGCCTGCTGCCTCCCGTCTGATGTCTGCGAACCTTCATAAACATTTATATAGCATTAAATCGACATATCAATATGAAGGATATGCGTTGATCTGCTGTTCTGACTTATTATTACAAGTGAGAGTGAGAGGGAATCTGTGTGTGGCGCCGTCGTGTAAAGATCTCTTGCCGTGTATTGGGATCATGTGTGTTTAGACTGAACAAGGAATCAACATTCACTGGGAGACTACTGCTCTCTGCCAGGCCAGATGTTGAGAGGAAGAAAGGTAGGGAGGATCCAGTTAGAGAGAGAGAGGAAAAAGGGATGTAAGGACAGAAGGAAGCAAGGGTGTGTGGGAGTTCAAGAAGGGAAAGAAAGAAAGGGAGCAGGGAGTCTTGAGAGGTCAAGAGATTAATGAGGAAAATGCCACTTTTAAGAGAAAGACGGCAGCAGTGTGACTCAGAAATACCAAGACACTGAATATTCAAGGGTGTGTGTTGAAGATTTATAGCAGTGGCTTTTGGGTATATATTTTCTAAGTGTGTGTGCATATGTCTGCTTGTATGTGTTACACTCTGTCTAGTCCTCGCCACATACTGTAGGACCTCCCAACTAGTTAAGCCCTGAGGGAGGGGGTCTCCTCTGAACCCGCCTGTCTGTCTATGGGTGGTGATGAGAAATAACACACCACACACCCTTCTGTAGACCTCAGCATAACTCAGAACAGGCAGGCATGAGGAGTTTTTGCTTTATTTCATGGGGACTTTCACGTTTGGGGTTAAATGATAGGTCCCAAGTCGAAGACAACGATGATAATAGTGCGGTGCATTCCTGCAGCTGATTTAATGTTTTCTCCTCCTCTTGTGATTTATGCACAGTACCTGTGTTTATAAGTTACACCTCATATTTAGCATTCGCAGCTCAAATACAGTTCTACGTAATTGTTTGTTTAAGTCATATTGAAGAACGACCAAGTGGGGATATGCAGATTGAAGTATATTTTTTCAGTTTTAAATGTTTCTGTGATTGTGACATTTTTATAAGCCATAAAAGTGAGTTGAAAATGCTGTGATAAATAAAAGTAGTTCAAAAGGAACCATAAAAACACAAGACATGGATCCACTGATATATACTGCAATATATGTATATTTCTTTTTTTGTTTTGCGGGATCAAATTCTCATGTATATTTCCTTCAACCCACAGTCCGCTCCTGCCCGCCCCTCTCTCGGCCCCCGCACGGCTTCCTGAGGTGCAACAATGGCGGCACCTCCTTCAGGGCGGAGTGTCAGGCGGGCTGTGAGCGAGGCTACAGGCTAGAGGGAGACTCCAGACTCACCTGCCAGGCCAACTCCCAGTGGAGTGGACCCCAACCTCGGTGTGTGGGTAAGCCTTCATCACCTCCAAACCTCTATCTCACCACGTGCGCTACGTCTGATGATGGAAAAAATCTGGTTCACGTTGTCATGAGGTGTTCTGTCCTTTCACTTTCTACACCGGCTGCCAACGGAAAAGAACATTTTCTTCCTCTTTTTAAGGCATGTGGTAATTTTTCTGTTTGTATATTAGTCTTTGTGGCACACGGTGGTCCTGTATCAAAATGCTTTATTGAACACATTGACCTCATTTCCAAAGCCAGAAGTATGATTCCAAAAGAAAGGAGGCCCCATGATTCATTGCGAGGATAAAAGAAAACTTTGAGGAGGAACCGCAGCCTGTCATGATGAATGCCTTGGGCTATGTTTAGACTGCAGGCAAATCAGACTGTCCACACTGTTATTTGCAAGTGATCAGATCAGACTTGTGTGTCCTGCCATCACCAGCCTATCTGCACTGGTTGCTATGGAAACCACTTAGGCATCAGTAACTGTGTAGCTTCCCTGGTGATGCTGTTTTCCAATGCCAGCAACTGAGATCTTTGCCCCCTTCAGCTCTGCCTGTACAGAAGCCTCCCTCCAAAGTGCCAATGGACAGTTTATTTCAGCGTCTGTCCACCTACTATTGTTCTCCATGTTGTCCTCTGTAGCACTCCGCCAAGCCCCCGGGAACACAGTTCAGTCTTGCTTCCAATTTTCCCCAGTGGCTACTTGCAGTATTGCCGTGAAAAAATCCCCTGTGGTTAAAAAAGCATTTTCCTCATAGACCACCATTATAAAAAGTGATCTGTGAGGCCATCACAATATTAAGTCTGTGGGTCGAGCAGGAACACACCACTGTGCATATACAGTGGGCCACATACCCTGGAAGTAAATCTGGAAAAAAGGGGGATGTGGCTAGCACCGCCATGTTTTTATTTTCTAGATCAAAGTACTGCCAAACTGCGCTGGTTTTGCAAGAGGACATCGCTCTTATTTCCCACCATGCTGTTTGAAAACTCCAGTCTACTCAAGCATTACCGCGGGCAGGGGAACTGCTGTCTGACGCCCAGATCTAGTCAGATCCACATCCATCTGCTCAGCCGGTAGCAGCTTGGATTCTGTTCAGAACCTCTGTTGCTCTGGACTTGAAATCGATGTCCTGTGTCACATTGTGAGTGATGTAAGAGACACTTGGAAATTTGTGGCAAGGACATCTGGACGTGGACAAATCTGTAGACACCTGATTGGAATCACATTTCAAACCAATTCGAAATGTGGTTTGCAAAATCATGTGTTTATTTGTTGTCCAGACCTCCTAAAATCAATGTGGACACTATCTGGATGCCAAAAACCAGATTTGGGCTAGCAGTCTGAACAAGACTATAGAAAGTTGAGGAGGAAATAAAGCAAAGTTGTGTCCTAATTGAGGCACAGCTGTCTTACTTGTTTGCACAGTAACGTGAGACATAATCTGTTTCGTGCTATCAATCTCTTCACAATCACAGTTTATTGTTGTTGGTTATGAATTCGTTAGTAGCCTGTTTATACTAGGTTTTTGAAATATACTGTATATGCACAGTACATGAGGCAACTTTGGCAGATATCCTGATAAAAATCTCCTAGGAGACACAGGGCCAAAGTTCAATCCCAGTTTAATTCACTTTACTTATGTCCTCTCTGAGGGAATTCATCTATTTCAACCACTAGTTTATTTGTTTTCATTCGTGTCTTCATCCAAAGTCTTGTGGTTCCCTCATCTGTGGAGTTAAATTAGATTTCTTTATTTGGTTATTCAATTTGCATTATTTCCTATGATAAATCACACGGCTCTGTCATCACTCCAACAAACACAATAGGTTTCTGCAGCAGTGAATCTTTCTTATAGCCTGACTGTATTTAACTGCAAGATCGTAATATTATCTGTTCAGCTTTTGCTGAGTGATTCCCGTCCAGCTGAAGAAACAGAAAGATAATTTATCAAATGAGCGACTCTAAAATAACACATGATCTGGTTATTTCTATGTAAAAACGTGGTTTTACACACACATATGTAAACACACATGGGAACATACAGTCTCACATGAACAGTGGTTAAACATATGGTGTGTATTTGCACAGAGCCACACTACATCATCCAGAGAAAGATACATCTGCGTTCTCATAGCACAGCTACACATGCACACAACGTTACCCACACACTTCAGAACTGATAGTTAAGTTAAAATAGTTGCACACACTCATGCCCGCCGCAGAGAGCACCCAGGTCAGGCACACCAACACACAAAAAAGGGACAGTGTGAGAGTGTGTGGCCGCAAACCTCCGGCCTCACTGCTCCGGCCCGCACTGACTCACTTCCAGCCAACCAGCTAGCTGTTCTATTTAAAAACTTCCGGAAAGCTCTCTCCGTTTATCGATAACTACCCCCCCCCCCCGGTCTGAGTGACTTACGGCTTGTTTGTTTGACCGTCACAGACTGTCGTTACCTCTTTAACACAGCTAAGAGGGCTATGTGGGCATGCCGTTGCAGCTGAGTGGTTTGTTTTAGTGTTTGTTTGCGCTGTGGTGAAACGGGATCGCCTCGGTTGCCCTGAGAGGATGCAGATATTTTTTCATCTGATTGAAATCTCCCGTGTTGAACCTCCCTCTCAGTGAGCTCTCCCTTTATAGCTCCCTCAGCAAGAGCCAATGAAACAGGAGTTAGAGAGGGAGAGAATGAGATCTATCCATCATCAAGTGAAAGCCACACTGGCCCACATCCCAAAAATGCATAAAAAGGCCTCCAGTGTTGGAGTCTTGTGGTTAGTGCTTTCTTAGGTCGATTTCCGACCAAATGTTTGTTGCTTTCGTGCCAGTTTTTGATAGACAGCCCCTGAAAATAGCTTTATTGTTGGCATTTGTAGTGGAGCCAGATTTTATCGCTTTGGGGTAACACAGGAAACATGCTCATAATTTAGAAGAGGTTTATTTGCGTGTTTTCTAATGCTCAATCGATTTGTTTTTTTCTGCCGTCAGCCTAATTCAGTTAATGCACAATAAAGTGCAGCTCTGATGTTTGATCATGAACAGTAAACCAAAGGAGTCATGAGATGTGGAATCCAGTTCAGCTGAGTTTTGCTCTGCAGATAATTTTCCGGGAACAAAATAAACTGCATCAGATATCAGATTCATCTTTCGGTTTCTCCCACTCTGTCCCCCAGAGGTGCGCTGTCCCCCCATCGTGACCCTGAAGAACATCTTACTGTCGCCCCCTGCCTGCGGGAAGAGGGCAGTGTCGGCGGGCTCAGCTTGCCTGCTCACCTGTCGTCAAGGCTACAGTCTCCAGGGAAACAGGAAGGCAGTGTGCATGGGCTCTGGGAACTGGACTGCTAACGTCTTTAAAGCCATCTGTAAAGGTAATGTACTGTGTGTGTATGTGTTTGTGTGTGTGGGACAGCTCCGCTAACAAGGAAATTCATCTTTTCGCTTCTTCGGATCTGAGGTCAGAGGTTAGGCTCAGCTGTGAGGGCTGTAAATTGGTTCTGGGGTCTTAACAAGGATGTGAAATATGGTGAGGTCAAAGGTCAAGACCTGGGCAGTCAGGTCGAATAGATGTGTTTAGATTAGGTTTTCTCACCAATTAGTTTTGTAATTGAATTGTGTTTTTTATTGTCCGCCTCTCCTAACTAGTCAAGTTACAGTTCTCATCTGTCCAGACTTTTGTCATGTATGTGTCATGTATGAAGTGAAGACTTTACCTAAAGGTATTAAGTGAAGTTTTTGGCGAAATGGATGCTTCACAGTTCACACACATCTTCAACCCAGCAGCACAGAAGATCTGTATGATCAGTAATGCTTGGTAATGCTCTGATTGGTTGTATCTGCATCCAGTCTGCTCTATCCAGTGCAACGCACCAGGCTTACGAAACACAGATCGAACTGTCCAACTAGACAGAGCTGATCAAATACCAGTCAATCAATTAATTTTATTTATAAAGCCCAATATCACAAATCACAATTTGCCTCACAGGGCTTTACAGCATACGACATCCCTCTGTCCTTTGGACCCTCGCACTGACGGTCAAGATTATGTTATGTATTGCTTGTTTCCTGCCTCAGTTTTTTTCAGAAACATATTTTAGGGTACTGTTTAGCTGTAATTAGAGAAAGTTTGTGACCAGCCCAACATTTTTTTTACCGAGGCGGCTGTGGCTCAGAGGTAGAGTGGATCGTCCACTAATCGGAAGATTACCAGTTTGATCCCTGGTTCCTCCAGTCGAAGTGTCGAAGTAAGATACTTAATCTCAATTTGCTTCCGATGGCTGTGTCATCGGTGTGTGAGTGTGTGTTAAAAACTGAGTAGCAGGTGGCATCTTGTGTGGTACTATCGGCCACCAGTGTATGAATGTGGCAGTAAACAGGTGAAAGTGACTTGTAGTGCAGAAAGCGCTTAAGTGGTCAGAAGACTAGGAAGGCACTATACAAGTGCAGGTCCATGACTGCTTAAAAGCAACCAAGCACCTCCCCAACTTGCACGTCACAAAGCACTACGTCACACATTTCGTTGCTGTAATTGGTTGTAAGTCTATCCAGTTGTGTCCAGAGGCATGTTGGTCTGCGTCCATTGATAATGCCCCTTGGAATTAAATAAGAACTCAGACTTATGGTCCCTGCCAGTTGCGATGCCAGGCTGGAAGTTTGTGCCCAATTTGAAGAAATTCTCTTAAGGCTTTCCTGAGATATCGCACTCAGGAGAATTGTAGACAGACCTTGAAAACTCTTTCACCACCTAAATCTAATTAGCTAATTCTTGAGTCCAACTGGATGCTTGTGCCAAGTTTGAAGAAATTCTCTGAAGGTGTTCTTGAGATATTGTGTTCATGAGAGCTGGACAACCCAAAAACATCATGCTTCCCGCTACGGCTGTAGCTTGCCAACATTCCGCAAGCTTAGTGATTAACATTTCATATCTGGTTTGTCAATACTGGACACCAACAGAATTTTCAGGACCTCCATACTTATCGCATGAATCCAATCTAACAGTGAGCAAGGAAGCAAATGACCATACTCTGTGCTATTCTTGTAAAATATGTATGTATGCACCTTCTGTAGATGATGCCTGAGTCAGAGACTCAGCACCAAGTCTAAGATCATTCCCCTGCTGTGAAAAACACAATAAATAAATGGATTAGACAAACTTGACACTTAAGGCCTCATTTAGCTGTACCTGCTAGCCAGGTAGTTTGTAAGTTCATTTCACCTCACTGACACTACAGTTGATTTTACAGGGTTAGACTGAATGACACTTGCGATGCAGAAAGAGAGGACTTGTTAAAAGAGCAAAAAAATAAAGCTACAGAATACGTGGAGAAAGAGGAAGGTATAAAAAGAAAACAGCAGGAAACTTGGAGGGAGAAATTTTTCCATCCGCCGTCCCCCCTCTCTGCATTTTCCTCCGCTTTGTGAATGGTGAGAATGGCGCTAACCCCGTTTTGAAGCGGGCCTCGGGTCACTAACTCAAACCATACCATGTCCGAGCTCTCGTGTCTCTCCCCTCCGCCCCGACTGGGCTGGAGATCATTATAATCAGCTGCAGCCCTCCAGATGCCTCGCAGGTGAAACAGGTGGTGCAGAGCAGCTCTGCCTGCCTCCCCTCCGATGTCCTCAATCCCCTCATTTCCTCTCGGTGAAAGTTTGCTAATGAAGGAGCTGCTGTCGTTAAGGAGAGGAAGAGGTGCCATAAAGATGGAAATGAATGGAGAGGTAGGGCGGACAGGGAGGTGAGAGGGGGGATGAGTCATCTGTAGGTGTTTTATAATGGGGTGGTGGAGAGTGGGTGATTTCTTTCTGATCCCCTCAGGCACAAATGGGCTGAAGGAAGGGAATGGACGATATTAAAAAGGAAAAGTAGATGAGATAGAAGAAAGATGGAGTGCTGCAATATAGGCGGCACATTTTGAGGAGATCAAGAAATAGAAAGATATTACAGTCTTGAAAGTGCTCTTTGTAACTTCTGGCTTATCTCGCCTCTCACTTCATGTTGATGACACCCAAAGTGAAATATTCCTCCCTTGTTATGAAGATGAATAAAGCCGATTGGAGCTGAGTGTGTTAGTGTTTAGCAGAGATGGATGCCTAAGTGGATGGGTCATCAGGTCCAGATGGGAACAGCTCTCTTACACAACACAACAGGCATGACCACTGTCGATCGATGGGAGATTCAACTCTTGGAGGCTTTACTCATTTACTGCAGGCTTGAACTGAGTTGAACTGAACTGTGCTGGCTTCACATTATTACAACATGCTGTATAAGTGAGAAAAAGGAAGACGCTGTTTCATCCAAGGGTCATGGTGACTGGTGAGTTTCCACTAGTCAAATAGGTGGACATTAAAGGGATAGTTCGTAGTTTCTAAGTGGGGTTGCATGGGATACTTATCCACAGTGACTGGATTACCAATAGTAGGTGGCACTTGGCATGTCCCCAGTTTGGAGAAGCAGACAGGAGCATCAGCACGGAAGCTAAACAATGCACTGCTGTGGTTTTAGTTGCCTAAAAAAATCAATATCAGTTTAAGTCTACACTATATTTAGAATATTTTCACGGCTTTACCTTGCCATCACACAGCCCTCTCTGATGGGGAACTAAAGCAGTTATATGACTCTCTTCAAAGTCACCAGACTCCATTGACAAAAACACTAATTTTGCATTGCAGAACACAGGAGTTGCTCATCTATCGCTGCCTTGATTGGTTAGTTTGTTTGTGTTATTATGTGACTTATGCGTATTAAATTGTGAGTTAGGATTCACCAAAGTCACACAACGACCCTAACAAACAAAGTGGCGGTAGACCAGCAGCTCCTGTGTCCTGTGAGGTAAAATTACTGTATCTGTCAAAGGAGTCTGGCTTAGAAGAGAGCATAGGTGGATGTAACGGCTTCAGTTCCCGGTTGGAAAGGGCAGGAAGTAAAGCAGTGACAATATGCTTAGTATAGCATGCACTTACTGGGACTTTTATTTAGTTAAATAAATACATTTTGTTGCTGCCCCCGTCCATAGCACTACAGTGCTTAGCTTCCTGCCTGCTTCTCTCAACTGGGGGTAATGTAGGTAATACACTGATACACAGGTAAGTACCTCATCCAATCCCACTTCAAAATCAAACTATCCCTTTAGTATAACATTTCTTTTTAGCCATCAATTCTGTACTTCTCACACAGAAGATATCTCATCACCTGATGAAAAGAAGGGTTTTGTGCGTTGCTGAAAGGCAAGTCAGTTTGAATGTGCAAGAAACTGAGACTTTTCAATATTATCTTTTCTGCTGCCACACTTTCCTGCTCTTTTGGGACCTTGCAAACGTGTCCATGTTTCTCAGATCTCAATACTACTGCTGTCGCATTGCTGTTTAAGGTACCTGGCAGTAGGGGTTTAAGGTTTAGTTTCATGTTAACCCTTCAAAGCCTGATTTAAAAAAAACCCAGTGTGTTTTCACAATAGATTGGTTGTCTTTCGTAGAATAATCAGGGATGTTTGACGTGAGTAGTTGCATTCAGGTGTAAGCAGAATTTAGGTTTGCCAGCAACTTAACAGCACTCTGCTGGGACTGATAGCGATAAACTCCAGAGGGAAGAGGAGGTTGGGGCTTCTTGTTGTTGGAATCACCAACAACAAGTTTGAATATTTTGTTGTGAATATAGTGTATCCAAGATGAAGCTTCTCTCTCTATGAACTGTTTTGATGATGACATGAAGCATGTGTCACATATTGTTTCACTTCTGTCTCTGTTGACCTTTTTCTCTTTACCATTGTAGCCTGGTGTTGAGCTCATGGATGATGGGAGATAAGGGACATTTACAGCCACATACAGTATAGATGTGACATCAGTGCAATGTGGTCCGGTTGGAACAGTGACAGCAGTGCACTCTCTCTTTGATTCAGTAATGACCAATAATGAGTGTGTGACGTCTTGTGATTAAAGAGGTCAGATGACATCACACGTATACATCCTCAGTGATAACAAGGAGCAGGCAGGCTGAGGTCAGTGTGTACAGGATGTGATGGGGTGAACATCTGCATAATTTGAATCTTACTGTATGTAATCTAATTTGCTGAAATCAGATCTCATCTGATTCTCTCCTTTGTCTGAAATGTATATTTTTTTCTTCCCCTCATTGTCTCTTCAGATACTGAGCCACCAGGGATCCAGTGCCCCGGGAACATAGTTGCAGAGACAGATGAGCGCCGCGGCACCGCCAATGTTAGCTGGAACGTCCCGACTGCCACCGACAACTCTAGAGAAGAGGTTAGATCAGTAGCTGTCACGTCAAATGACGGCACTGGATGCAGGATGGACAACAGATTTTGCAGCTGAGAACTTAGTCAATGTAACACGCACTTCCTCTCCCTCCTCCAGGTGGTGGTGCAGGTGAAGCCAGTGTACACTCCTCCCCAGCTGCTCCCCATTGGAGAGGAAACCATCACCTACATTGGGACCGACCGCTCGGGGAACCAGGCCAACTGTTCCTTCACTGTCGCAGTCATCGGTGAGTTCATCCCTCTGGAGACTGTTGCACACAAACAGTGTATGCTACATATGGACTGTGGCAACAATTCATGTCATCAGAACAACTTGAAAGGCACATAAATATTCTACACAAGACAGCAAAGAAGACATCAGGACATCTCATCTGAGTGAGGCGAGGCGTCTCCCCATAGTGACATTAACTTTTTGGCTTTCTGTCTATTGTTTTGTCTCAGTGCTGGCTCAAGTACACACAGCTGAGCTGCTTTGTATACAGTGTGCTTCAGATGACTGAGGTAACATTTATTTGTCCATGGCAGCGCTGACCAAGTCCAATTTAAGCATTTAAATACAAGTCACATGTGGGTCATGTACCAGTCTAAACCACAGTACCTATCTTGTGGTCCACATCAAAACTGATTGAAAGAGACACATTTCCACAAGCATGACATTTTTGACACGTTATAAATCGCTGACAATAAGCAACATGTGTTCGGTCTTCAAAGACATTCACTTCTGCCCATTGTAGAGGACTAGAGTGAACATAAGCTGAAGTGAATGTGACAGGGATTTGAAATGCTGAGTTGGTAGTAATAGAATTGTGACACGTGCAAGGGCAAGGAAATGTGTACTGAGACACTTTAATCAGCTGCAGTGTGAATGTGAGTAAAGAGACAACATTTTGCTTTCAGCATAATAAGCTGCCATACCTCCATGACACAACTTAAAGGGATAGTTTGTATTTTTTTAAGGTGGGTTGTATGAGGTACTTAATCAGTGTTACCTACAGTAGATGGCTATAGGCATGCCCCCAGTTTGGAGAAGCAGACAAGAGTACTGTCACGGAAGCAAAGCAAAATGTACTATAGCTATCACCACATTACCTCACCATCAGACAGCCCTTTCCGACAGGGAACTGAAATTTGACTGAAACTTATTCATGCTCTCTTCAAAGCCTCCAGACTCCTGGCAAAAACAGTAATTTTACCTTTAAGGAACACAGGAATTACTAATTACTAATACAGTGCCTTGGTTGCGGCCATTTTGCGTGATCTCTATGTAAAAACAGGGTATTTCGTGACTTTGGTGTTTTTAGGGAGTAGTTCGGATTCACTCAAGTCAGTCTAACTGAATGAAGAGGTGTTAAACCAGAGACTCCTGCTGTCTGCAAGGTAAAAGTACTGTTTTTGTCAAAGGAGTCTGGTTGCTTTGAAGAGAGTGATATAACAGCTTCACCCCATCGGAAAAGGCTATCTGACAGCAAGGTAAAGAAATGAAAATATATTTTTTAGGTGGCGACATGCATTTTGCTGCTGCCCCCTTCAGAGCTGTACATTACTTAGCTTCTGTGTCAGTTTTCCTGCCTGCTTCTCCAAACTGGAGCACGCCAACCGCCTTCCACTGTAGGTAACACACTGACTATGAATACGTACCTCATACAACCCCACTTCAAAAATCTGAACCATCTCTTTTAAGTCAGTTTTTAGTTTATGGTCGCTCTCACCTTTGTGAGGTTCAAACCAGAACCACTGGCCTCTCAATTACAGGACAGCCTCCCCATCCGCCTTCCTCTGTGCCGCAGCTTATTTCTGTCATACGGTGTAAAACTGTGATTTAATTGGGTGAGGGAGTCAGTCCCCCCCCAGCAGGTGCCAAATGGGGTTACCACAGAGAGTGAAAAACAGGGACGACCGCTTGATAATCACAGCAGTCAGGGGGAAAAACCTCAAGCATGGTAGCGGTGAACATTTCCATATGTTATTGTGGTGGTGGAACGTTATGGTTTTTTATTAGAGACATGTGTTTAACTGGTGCCCTCTGACACTGTCGGATCACTGTGTAGTGCTCTGCTCCCAACTGTGTTTCTCTAAGATTGTTGTATTTAATTCCAGTATACTGCTATTGATCTGTTTCATTGTGTTTTCTCCATGTGGTCATTACACCTAAGCCTTATTTTTCTCTCTAGATACGGAACCCCCTGTGATTGACAGGTGCAGGTCGCCGCCCACGGTCCAGGCCACAGACACAGAGACGGCTGTCATTTGGGAGGTGCCGCAGTTTTCCGACAACTCAGGTATGTCTGGTCGCCGTTCTCAGACGGCAGCTCCGGAGATGGTTTATTCTTTTGCTCCTCTGTTCCACTCCGCTCCACCCTCTTCCTCCACTGATGATGGTTAAACAGGATCTTTTCCGTCGGGTGACTGGTGGAAAAAGGGGATCAGGAGAGGGCTTTATGCGCGTGTCTGTGTGTGTGATTAATGTTGAGAGACACTGGACATGTGGTCCAATGGTGAGAGGATGGATTGTAATTGTGTGCATGAATGCCTCATTTGTGTGTCTATTAAAGAGAGATAGAGAGAGAATAGGACGTGTGGACAGATGAGGTCGTTACAGTGTCTGTTAATGTCATTAATGGTAAAACAGGCCGAGGCAGCGGAGAGAAGCAGGTGGTTTTGCTCTCTTTTGTGTGAATTTGCACTCTTTCCATCCAGTTTTCACACAGTCATTTGTATAATTACATGAGCACACACAATGCTTGACTCATACAGGAGTTGAATGTCTCTGAATGACTTGTCACATCGTATATTTTTTTTCTTAATCAGAGTGAGGACAATACACCATAGATCTGGCTATTAATCACTGTCTTAGCCAAGTTGACACTCCAGTATTACACCCATGAGCAAAATCATTTAGTTCCCCATTCACACGTAACCAAGTAGACGTTTGTTCAGAAGTATTCACATTTTGAAGGAGTTTTTACAGCAGATGTACGTCATTCATTATATTTGAATTGCTGAAGACGTGGGAGATGAGGGCAGTGATTCAGAGGTGAACACTTAATCTATAGAAAGGGATATTTTCCTGATATAATGATATGTTAATGTATATGTCAAATCATTATCTTTAAAGTGACTAGTATACAGTGGTCAGATAAATGTACTGGAGTAAAAGGTATACCAGTTTTGCAGTTGCTATAAGGTGGGCACAGTTTTGTGGACTAGTGAACTGATAGACCAACACAATGAGATAAAAGAGCTGCTGCTCGCCACTAAAACTGTTACACTCCTCTTAGTCATCACGTTATTATGAACATCCAGACGTTTAGAAGTTGTGCACCTTTTTGTAATAGACCAGTCCCGCTGCCACATGCACTTTTTGCACGTTGGCATCAGCAGTTAGTCAGCTGTCTGTTGCTCATGACCAATCTCTCCACAAAATCTCATGCAAGTCTGTGAATCTATTGCCACGTACACTTTTAGCTGTCTGGCATGAACACAGACAGACACCTTGACAAAGACACACACACACACACACACACACACACACACACACACACACACGCATACATTTCACCTCCATGTAATATTAATAATACCACCAGCAGACCGACCAACTGACCAACAGAGAGACTTATAGTGCTGCATAGTTAAGTTTCTATATACCAGTATTTACTATGCACAGTGATAGTTACTTTCTACTTCTGCACATTTGCTTGTAAATGTAGAGCTCTAATACCTGACTCTGATAGTACCAACCTACCTTAAGTTGCTGTGGACAAAACCCCCCAAATGGCTTCTTTCAGCCATACATTTTTACAGTGGTGTTGTTGAGCTAATCAGTCTTTACACATTACTGTAGCTATTCTAAATAGTGAGGCAGATTGAGCATGTGCAGTGTAATCTTTATGGAGTAGCACCAGGACTGTACCCAACTCAGAATTGTCAGTCCAGTCAGATTTGGCTTTATTAAAATGAATATTCAACTATTTGTTCCTTAGATATCAAAGAAATTCACCATTTCTTAGCAGAGGGCAGAAGATAACGGTGTCTCGGAGCCTGGCCGAGCAAAGCCTCTCTTACTCTGGGCAGCTGCCTCTGTGTCAGCAGCTGCCTGCACTGAATAGTAGTGTGAAAGTGAGGAGCGCTCACTCTGCGGATAATTATGGAGACCAAAACGTCCTCAAAAGTACACAGCACACTGACAGCTCGACTTGAGGGCATCTCAGTCGACTGAGGGTCTCCAACTGATGTCTCGAATCTCCGACTTTCAGAGGGTAGCCCTAAGTAAATATATAAATAAATAAATAAATGTGGACTACACAGCAATCACTTTAATGCTGTGCACCTTGAGCTCAGTGAGTAAACTGTCAAAATTCATACAGGTTAATGTGAAGATTTGATACGCAGCCCATTAGTCTCCCTTTTTCAGCCTCGGCTGCCCTGCTGCGCTCACTATACTGATGCTCAGAAATTCAGACTCATCCTGCTATAAAGTTGTGCATCAAGGCCTCTGCCAAATAGACTAAATATCATAGAGCTGGCTGACTCTCTCCTGGCGCTCTCGTTGTACCCAAACTGCCGCGGTGGTGACAGACAGCAAACCAGACTTCTCCAGGGTTCCAGCCCACAGTCAGGCCCATGTAATTCACTGGCTCTGGCTCCACACACACCAACAACACTGCTCAGATATGTTTGTGTGGCATACACAAACACAGGCCTCAAACCTCTCACTTGCGACGCCCAGCATGCTTGTTCCCCACCTGTCTTCAGAGGTGCACCCCACATTGCACACACACTCGTCTCACACTCACACACACACACTGTAATAACAGGCTGCTGCGGCTGCTTCGGGCCGCACAACGTCAGCCCAGCGCTGCTTCGACGTCAGTGTTTTGTTTTTCCAGGCCCACACCCTGATGCCAGCACTATATATAGCTGTGACTCGGTAGACACACACATATACAAACACACACACACATACAGGCTATATATAAAGGGAGACTCCAGACTCCAGCAGGCCAGACGTGTGTCAGCCCTGTCCAAACGACTTTGGAGTTGGAGTGAAACAAAAGGTCAATCGCTCACTTTTCCCACCTTCTCTTTTTGTTTTATCATCTCGTCTGTGCCTTTCACACTTGCAGTGCAGATGTTTTTTTGTTCACAGCCTGTGTGTCAGCCTACAGAAAGACCCACAGCATTTTACACACACATACTCATGCGCTCCTTTCATCACTGCTGCCTCTCCCAAGGCTCTGTGCATCACTTTCCTTACATTCCATTTTCTTTCTAAGCCAACCAGACTATAGCAGTTTTCCATCTCCAATCCCAAGAGCTGGATTTTTTTTTCTGCTGCCGTGTGATGCCCAGACACACCATTCCCATGTCAACATATCATTGTTTAACGTAACCTCTATGGTTTACTAAGAGTGACTCATTTAGTCCTGGAAAATGGAGTCAGGTCAAGACTGCCCTCTGCAGGTTAACTGGAGGAACACTTTTCACTTTCAGAGCAGACTCAGGGCTCCTACACAGTATGGAAAAGTTTGGAAATTGATTGTAGTAGTTTCCAAGTCTGGATAAGTTTGGAAAAAGAAAAGAAAATATGAGAAGATACTTTTGTTTCCAGACTATTGCCCCTGTTCTGTTTCCTAAAATATAAAATTCAGAATTTCTAAAAATAGACATATAAAAGTGTAAGAGTTGAGCCAGAGCGAGCTTGAGGTTATCAAAAGCAAAGGAAGAAGTATGATGTGCGACTGAACGCATGCTCCTACACAGCACTGCCTCTACGTCTGTACATCACAGCCTGCAAAACAGCTCTACCCCAAGTGTCTTGTAACTGTCTATATCTTTAAATTGCATACACACGATAAATACAACCTCCCCCCAACACTGTTGCAAGCCAAGTACACTGGCCCTCATGGCAACAGCACTCCCCAGTGGCAGTGGCCCCCAGCAGGACAATGCACTATGCCACTCTGCAAAAACTGTTTAGGATTGGCCTCAGGGACATGACAAAGGGCTCAAGGCATTGACCTGGCCTCCAAATTCCCCAGATCCCAATCTGATTGAGCATTCGTGGGACATGCGGGTACTGTCGATCCATGGCCTCCTTGTCTCAGACCTGCCTCAGACTTGACTCTGACCTGTCGAGGCACGGACACAGGGCCTCTAATGTCTGGCACCAGGGTGTTGGTGGCGAATCCTTTGCAACCTGTCAGTTGTGAAGTGGGGTACTGTCATGTACTCTTTGTCACATTCCTTAGGCTATGCCTTAGCAGTTTTTGTGGTGTGGCCGCACCAGCGTTTGGGTAGATGGAGCATGTTATATTGCATTCACATGAACTCTAGGGCCGAAGGTTTCCCAGCAGAACATTGCACTGTAACGAGATGATCAATGTTATTTACTTCACCTGTCAGTGGTTTTAATGTTTTGGTTGAAAGGTGTATAGAAAGCATCAGAAATATGTCTGAACATTTATAAGTTATGCAGTGATGTAGTTATCGTTAAATAAACAACCTATCTTTTATGAATAAGGAAATCTTTATGGCTGTTTCAATGGGCAGCATGAATAGTCAAGGATGCACAGATGCTATGAAAACTAATCCATAGGAGGGTAGGGAGGGAAATAGTTCAGAAAGGGCAGGCGAAGTACACTGAATTCAGAGGTTGTGGGCAAAATTATTTAACCTTTTCAACTTCCCTTCTGTGATGTTATTCACTATATTACTGTAGCAGTTAAAGGTATACACTTATTTAAATTTACACAACAAAACTGAACTTATTGCATTAGAACCTGTGTAGTTTTGGTGTCAATTGATTTGTCATCAGTCTGTCATCTTGGATATAACCGGAGAGCTCCTGAATATCAAAGGGCCATCTTTCAACTCTTAAACTTTGAATATTCGCCCACCTATACTTTTGCTGGACAATATTTGTACCATAAATGTCACAGTATGTGATCTGCACAGGGTAAATATTGAATATCGAATTACCTAGTTTATATCAATTTCCAAAAAGCTGGCTGTTGTCACCATGACATAACATTTTCAGAGCAATGCTGATGTGACACTAGCCAATAAGGAATAAAGATTATTTATATATTTTGTTATAATTAAGTTTTTTTCCAGTCACAACATAGTTAATATGTGTTAAATGCACTATATGTCTATAAGCAACACTTTTGTACTGTGTGTGTCTCTCTCAGGTGGTCGCCTCACAGTGACCAGTAGCCACACTCCAGGTTCTAAGTTCCCAGTAGGAGAGACTCTGGTCCAGTACACAGCGACTGATGCAGCAGGAAACAGCCGCACCTGCAACCTCACTGTCATTGTGCAAGGTACAAAACTGACGCACAACATCATGGCTTTTTAAATCGATTTTATTTAATCTTGTTGTGTAAATCTACTCAGGTTTTTTGTGTAGTATGTGTAAATATGTTTCTTATTTGACTCTATTCATATTTTTATTCAGTATTTTAAACTGTATATCCCCCATCCCATTTACTGTGTTCCTCTGCAGTAACTTATATATTTCTTTCATTTAGTTTTGTTTGATTTGTGATTTTCTTTCTCAAGCATCTGTAAATGAGAAGAAAATTTTAATAGAATGGTTATCATTAATATTGAATATTATCTCTAACATGACTGAACCATGGAGGTATTACAGTATATACTATGTGTTCTCAGGGACGACCTGTGACCAGCCGTATGTCCCAGTGAACGGAGAGTTCATCTGCTCTGAAGAAGAGGAGGGTGTTAACTGTACTCTTCATTGTAAAGAGGGCTACAGCTTCACTCAGGATGCAGTGCACAGCTACTTCTGCGCCTACAACGGTGTGTGGGAGCCACCCTACTCTCCAGACAGGCCGGACTGCTCAGGTAAACCCAATGCATTCTGTGACTTGCTTTTTAAATATTTACTCATCTACTGTCTGCACTGTACTACAGCTTACAGTGGGCACCAAGATATGTCTCATAACTGGTACATAAACACCTGTATGTGCACATAATCCTAGGATGCAAGCACCATTTTTATACAGAAGCCCTGAGAAAAAAAAATTCTGGTGATCTATTTTCTGATTCTGATCTCAGTTGTTTTCTCTCCTGTGTTCATGACTGAGGTTGTGCTCACACTAAAAGCAAATGTGGCCCAAATCTGATTTGCTTTTCTCTCATGTGACCCAGGTCTGATTTTCTGATCAGTTTGGGGCCACTGTCATATGTGGTCATAAATCCAACACATATTTGATCACTGGCCGTGTGACTGCTGTGAGAACATAATGGAATTTGTATGTGTTTTTCCAGTACCTCCATGGTATTTCAGTATCATGCTTCACTGTGCAAGTGCAGATCACTCACGATAGTGTTGGGAGTGGTCTGTTGAAACTACAAAAGGCTGCTGAGGCCATACCGCTATTGCAGAGGGCTGCCCCAGTCACCAGCCAATAGAGCCCAACTGCCATCAGATGCTTTCTGATGGCAACAGTTTGCCTACATCCCATGACACTGTTGTGAGGTGCCGACAGAGATAATGCAAGGTAGCCTTGGGCGTCCTAATGTTTTAGAGGAACCATTCCTCCATGAAACCCTCCACATTGTGGGTGCACTCCTGACTCCTCTCCTGGCCCCACCCACACCTGCCGATAGTTAGTGGATTTTAATTTTTATGTGTTTGTTGTTGTAATACTCATTGCGGCCACAAGAGGCTGAAATACCGAATTATCTAAATAGAACTGAAAGCGTTCATGTTTTCCTCCAGGTGAATTTTAATTTCAGTTTCTCCATGTCCTCTGAACACGCCTGTTTTCACGGGTGGAAAAAAGTAATTTAGAAAAGGGATCTTGGCAAACATTTTTTCCACTTGTTTCACAGAGGATGTTTTTTAAGAACTGAGAAAGATTATCTTGGCAAACCTCCTGTTTCCACCTGATCTGAACTCATGAACAGGAGAAAAAATAGTTCAGATCAGACTTAGAAAATGGTTCATGGCTTCCATATTTGTAACTCTCTTATTGCACGGCTTTATTAAATGAAAAGGTACATATGCAGTGAATTGAAATAAAGTACTGTTCTTTGAAAAACCCTCTCCGCAGTGAACCGAATAGCAAACAACGGAGTCAAACCCTTTGAGATGCTGTTTAAAGCATCTCGCTGTGACGATGTGGACCTGGTCAAGTCCTTTACTGGGGAGTTCAACACCAAACTGGGAGGCATGGTGAGTACATATACTCAACACATACTGTACACACTTGACTATGATCTGCTGTAAATCAGCTCTCACACATGTTGCTTTTTTTCTCCACAGCTTCCCAACATTTGTAGTAATGGCGATGTTACCTGCAAGCTGGAGGTGATGTCACAGGGCCACTGTTTAGAGTACAACTACGACTATGAGAACGGATTCTCTATTGGTAGGATTAACCTGCACAAAACACACCCTCACTAAACATCCCAAATATAGTTTAATGAAAGCATCTTATCACCTTATTAATCTTCCTTCTCCCTGTCTAATACTCATCAGCGCCGGGGGGTTGGAGCAACAGCTGGGGTCCTCAGGGTGCCCAGGACTATGCCTACTTTGAGTCAGGCTTTGCCACAGGTACCCGACAGCTCTCCAGGCCGCAGCAGGACAGAGGCATACAACCACACCAGCGCTCCAAGCGGCACCGAAAAATCACAGGACCCACAAGAGACCAAAAGATCCAGATCTATTTTAACATCACAGGTATGTTACATGTCATTTGCTGTGTGTTTCTTGAGCTTTGCAGTGCTGGGAATAAAGATACAAGTTGTCATCTTCCATATGATGTGTTGTACACCTGTTTAACATCAATCAGTTGTTCGTTATCAGTCCTTTAAACTTTGTCCATTCTCCCAGCAAGCATCCCTCTGCCCCTGTCGAGGAACGACTCAATAGAAGTGGCCAATCAGAAGAGACTCCTGCGGACCTTGGAGCAGCTGACCAACCGTCTGAAGAGAACGCTGGCCAAGCAGCCGCTGTCCAGTTTCCACGTGTCCTCGGAGATGATTGTAGCTGATCCCAAATCTTTGGAGAGCAAGAAGCCCTCTCTGTTCTGCAGGCCGGGCTCGGTGCTGAAAGGAAGGATGTGCGGTGAGTGCACGGAGGGTGCACCAACTCATCTAACCACCTTATTTGTTGAACCTTTATAACCATATAAAATGCACGAAAAGTTATGAGATTTTAAGATCCTGTGTTTAAAAGTTTTATGTTTTCCAGTAAATCGCAAACTATGTGTGCTGTTGCAGTCCAATGCCCAGTGGGAACATACTTCTCGCTGGAATATCACGAGTGTGAGAGCTGCTGGCTGGGCTCCTACCAGGACCAGGAGGGTCAGCTGGAGTGTAAGTCCTGCCCTGAGGGAACATCCACTGCCTACCTGCACTCCCGCAGCGTTGCTGAGTGCAAAGGTAAGATGAGTTCACATATTTTGAAAATAAAAAATGTATAATTATTTCCTCTTACTGATCTAAGCTTACTGTTTGGGGTGACTATACTGCTAATTTGTATGACGGCATATCAGGGCCATTGTAGGTAACAAAGGAAAAGAAAGAAAAACAGAGCCAGGTGAGGGGAGTAATTGTCCGAGAAAAAAATCAGGAATTTTCAGGACACAAATTCCAATGTCCTGGGTGAAAGTCCTGTGATTGAGCCATCCATCCATCCATCCATCCATTAATCCCTCCACCACAACTTCCTCCCTCTATAGCATTTGCTGCTCTTTGTATAATGTCTCCTAATTTTCTGGCAGTATTTTGTATAGTTTTTTTTAATCTCAGTGATTATCCGAGTGTTTTCTTGTACATTTACCCCTTCAGTTTCAGAGAATATTCAGGTCTTTTGCTCGTAAATTTACCACTTTAACCACAGAGAATATCTGATTTATTTTTTTTTTAAATATACCACTTCAATTTCAGAGAATATCTAAGTTTTTTCCCATTAATTCACCACTTTAATTCCACAGAATATCTCATTTTTTCTTGTATTTTTTTCACATTAATCTCAGGTTGTTGTTTTTTTTTTTGTAAATTTAATCTCAGAGAGTATCCATGTATTTCCTTTCATAAATTTACTAATTTAATCTGAGAAATTCAGTTTTTTTCTTGCAATGTTACCCCCTTTACATGGCTGTGTATTTTATTTTATTTTTATATGTACAATGGCCCTAATATGCCGTCATAAATGGGACCACAAATAGGATAAGTAAATCACAAACAGTGCTTAATTTGCTTGAAGTTTTCTTTCTGTGTCTGAATATTGCTGACTATGTGGTGATTCACATGTGTTTGCAGGGCAGTGTAAACCTGGTAGTCACTCTCTGAATGGGCTGGAGATCTGCGAGTCATGCCCGCTGGGCCACTTCCAGCCTGGTTATGGCGCCAGGGCGTGTCTTGTCTGCCCCGACGAGACCTCGACCGTCACCAGAGGAGCAGTGGACGAGATGGAGTGTGGAGGTGATACGCTCTGACAGTGTGGAGTGCACTCCCTTAATGTCCTATCAACTTGCCTGTTTTAACTTTGAAAACCCTTAATCATCCTGAAGTTATGCAAAATGCTGCTAGGTAACAACAACAAATACAATTCCAGCCCATAAGCAAAAATGTGTCTGTTAGTATTTCCCATTCAGGGCCAATTATGTCAGGAATCTGACGTGGAAATTTCATATGGTTGCTCTTTAAAGTTGGACGATAAATCTGGAAACTGTGAAAATATTTGCTACCCGAGTTTCTTGGTTAAAATACAAATGTATAACCTTTAAAGTGTGGACTTGAACTCCCAGATGTTGGACTTTTCAACCAGCAAATGGCACTTTTTTTTAAAGATTTTTGGGTGATTCTGCTTCATTATATTCCTCTGTTTCTTTGTTTCTTTTGTCTGGTGCTCCTCTCTGGTCTCCACTCCTGCAGTCCCCTGTTCTGCAGGTCATTTCTCCCGTACTGGTCTGGTTCCCTGTTACCCTTGTCCCAGAGATTACTACCAGCCTGAACATGGCCGCTCCTACTGCCTCTCCTGTCCCTTCTATGGCACCACCACTGTTACAGGAGCAACCACCATACAGCACTGCTCCAGTAAGTGATGGGGAAAGAATCCCAAAGTCAGACCCACACGAATAAACACACAGGCCCTCCACTTGTTTTTGTATAAACAAAACCTCTGATGACATCTGTTGTTCCCACAAAATATCTACTGTAACTGCAGACAACACACAATGAAATGCAGATGATTACTTACATTTTATGGGGCTTTCTTAGACCACACTTAAGGTCTTGCAGATGGTGTCACCACTTGCCATTGTCTAGTAGTCAAAATGGAAGTTAACAGTATTCATAAACAGTTATGTTTTTAGTGACACACATATATTTAGATTACAGGACTCCCTAAAACTTGGTATTTCACGCAGATGGACATGGTTTTACAGGATGCAACAGTTCACGCTTCAGTAAGCTGCATGACTGTCTTAGCCTATGCTCTAAGTGCACGTTCATGTTTCTTATGATGCCCTACGTGCACCTTTGTAAGAATGCAGAACAAAAATCCCAAAATATTTCAGTTTGATGAAAATGAGAAGTTGGCCTGAGTAGCAAATTGTGCTTTGATATTATTCCTAAAGTTTGGAGAATGAGTCAAACTAGGCTATCTGAGGTGAGTTTATTTGTTGCATGTCAAGTATGAAGGCATAAAGAATATACTTTAGTATATATCTTTACTTACAATCTCTCCAAAGTCATCTAAATTAGTTACAGATATAACATATATGTTTGTCGTTAGTGAATGGGAAAATGGTGGTAATTAACACTGAAACTCTACTTCCATAGTTTGTTCCACCACTAGCTCCATATGCAGATTTTGGCAAAGTGCAGATTCTCACACAACAGACTTTTATTTGAACACCATTGTGCTGCATTAAGTTGGCATGTAGAATGACATATGTTAAATTTCTACAGGACGTGCCAAGTGAAGTCAGCAGAGAGCTAAAAATATGGAGCTGTTCAGTGTCGGCCGCTCTGTGTGACAGCCTTTCTATGGTTTCAAACTCGCTCCAGTTGTGTGGTGTCTGATGTGTGTTGTGACAACTCAATCCAATTGGAAAAGGAATTAGTGCACGGGATCAGGAGGGAAATGGAAATAATATCACTTTTATTGCTCTGCTGCAGAATGGAAATGAATAACACTGCGTGGCTGAAGTGTGGGAATGAACAGTGGTCAGGACGTGCTGCCAGTTTTCAATAAGAATACAGGCTTTTGTTCAGACAGATCACAACCGTCTGCGTGTCTGGTAGCAAGGGGAAAGATCCTTGCTGTGTTTTTCCGACTTGTCTGTGCTTACATTGCCCATATTTTCACTGGGTGTCATTGTCAGGTTTTGGCTCCAGCTTTCTTCCCAAAGAGGAAAGTGTAACTGCGGCTCCAGAGGTGGAGGTCGTTGAGGACTACCAAGCAAGCAGCCAGGTTCATCTTTATCTTGTCTAAACGTACAGTATTTCTGACAGGATGTGTAGCTTAAAAACATAAATGTTCTCTGAGATTATAAACTCATAGATTTAAAAAAGTCACAAATTTACAAAGTTCACAAAAAACGTAGAGACATTGAATAAATGTTGTTTGACCGTCCTGACACGACATCCTTTTATGGTTCGTGACGTTAGCTGGACGTCTTTCCAGGATGTCCTAGAAATGTCGAAATATAACGTAAACACAAACGAGTCTATTCAGTTATGCTGCTGCAGTTTATGTACGCAGTGTGCATTCAGCAGCTTTATACATCCTAAAAACAATAAGTCAACCAAGTCTAAAAATAATTTGTATTTTTAAATCTCGTACGTTTTTTCCCCTCATAAATTTATGACTTTTATCTCAGGGAGTAGCTGAGTTTTTTCTTGTACATTTGTGGGTTTTTTTTCTTGCAATTGTTCTCATAAATGAACTTTTATCTCAAAAATATCCATGTTTCTTGTTTCACGATTTTTGTAAATTTGAATTTTGCTCCAAATATACGACTTCTATCTCAAGGGAATATCTAAGGTTTTTTTTTTTTAAGTAAATTTGCTTGAAATATATAACTTTTTTCTCAGAAAATACCCAAGTTTTTCTGTAAATATGTATTTGTTTTCATAAGTTTTATTTTCTTTAAAGAACGTCCAAGGGGTTTTTGTAAATTTGTGTTTCTTCTTATAAAGTTACAACTTTTATATCACAAATATCAGAGGGTTTTTTGCCTACTAAACTTTTATTTTTTCCTGTAAATATATGGCTTTTATCTCAGAAAATGTTCAAATTTTTTGGAAATTTTCGACTTTTATCTCCCTATCTCCCCCCTTATTTTTTTTTTTACCTACAATGGTCATAATAGGCTGTTGTAGATAGTAGTGTATCTTAACACCAAATGCATTTATTCCTGCTGTTTTATTGCAGAATGAATTCCTTATTAATTTAGTTAAATTACATCGATATTCCATAATATTGTTCATACCCTCTTTTATTTAGGTGTGTGTTAAAATGTTTTCTGTTCAAAAATATTATCAATGAATTGACCCCATTGACAATAACTAACTTATATTGATAGAGGAAGATGAATTTGCTTTTGTGAAATGTGACAATAGAAACTGTAACGTGAATATTTGAAGTGAAGTCTCCGAGCAGAACATCAACTGAAGCACTCAATGGACAAAGTGAAGCCGTGTTTTTCTTATTGAAGGTCTTACTGTCTGTGTGACGGACTGATCCGATTGGCTGTTCCTGCAGGTTTTCCACGAGTGCTTCCTGAATCCCTGCCAGAACAAGGGGACGTGTGAGGAGGTTGGGGCAGGATATGTCTGCACCTGCATGCCTGGGTTCACAGGTAAACCACCGGTCTGATTTTCACCTGGTGTGATGTTTACGTATTAACAACTTTAATGAAGGCGCTTAGCTTTGAATAAGATTATCATTAGTGGTTTGTAGGGGTGTAATGGTACGCAGAAGTCATGGTTCGGTGCGAGTTTAGCGCAGCGGGAATGAAAAAAGTTTATAAATGTTTATTTTGAGCAAACATTAGTGCAAGTGTCAGAGAGTGGTGAAATCCTCCTCCTGCTGGGGACTGAGAGCATTTTACTTACTGGCAACTTTGGTAAACTATTTCCATTATGAAAACAAGGATCACATCATCACTTGTATTCTGCATGTGGCTGCATGCACCAGACTATGGCCCCGTATCATGATGGTTTGGTACAAATACAGGAATGGTTACAGCCCTGGTTTGTATGTTGTGTTTCCTATCATTGCCACATGGTCAATATCCAACTCTCCTTTGTGTGTCGGCATTTGTTAACGGACATTAATCTCAATTAAAGTTGTACTGTATGTGGCTCTGTCATAACGAATGTTTGATACAGCCTCTGATATTTCTCTCCCAGGTGCCAAATGTGAGATTGACATAGATGAGTGTGACTCCACTCCGTGCCAGAATGGAGGCCTGTGTAGGGACGGCATGGGAGACTTTGAGTGTCAGTGCAAGCCGGGATTTTTAGGTAAGGGATCAAAGTGATACACAGAAAGATGTCAAAGTTTTAAGAAACGACAGTCAACTGGTTAAAGGGAGGTCAACTTGATTTAGGTATTTGACTTACTGGTGATTGATTAAACATTTTATTTACTTGTCAAAATCACACAATGTTCTGTATCTCACCTTTGTGCTCATATTCTGTGTCTCTTAACTTTCCCCCCTCTTTGTTCCAGGCTCTCTTTGTGAGGCAGAGGTGAACGAGTGTGTCTCCTCACCCTGTCTGAATGAAGGTGTGTGTGTGGATGAAGTCAACAAGTTCACCTGCAGTTGTGCCTCCGGCTTCACAGGTTAGATAACAGGACTGGGATATGGTTTCATTCTACCCATCAGTTTGACAGTTGATTTTCCTCATCAGACAGTTCTTACACAACATCAAATAAGAATTCAGGTGGATTATTGGTCTGAACGTGCAGAATGTGTTGCACTTCATTCTGTACAGTATGTACTATTACTACACTGTATGTAGAGTATGTTGGTATAGAAGAAAGCTAAATACGAAAATATGTGTTTTGAAAATGCAGCTGTGTTCCTTCCTGTCTTTCACATTGCTGCAGGATCTCGTTGTGAGCTGGAAATAAACGAGTGCCTCTCCAACCCCTGTCTGAACGGAGGTGTGTGTGATGACCTGACAGGTGGCTACACTTGTAATTGTGCTGTTGGCTTCACGGGTGAACACTGTGAGGTCAACGTCGATGAATGTTTCAGCGCCCCCTGTCTGAATGGAGGCTCGTGTCTGGACGCTGTCAACAACTTTAGGTAATACAGGTTCTAACGGGAAGAAGCATTTGCAACCACAATATTAGTCTTCTTTGCATGTGTTACGATGAATTTTACTGCTAAACAAGGATTTTGATGTCCATTATCTGCAGCTTAAAAGGGATTATTTGAAAGAGAAACACTGATTTCTAATGCACATATGTCCCAGATTTGTTGTAAATACTGTGCTTGCTGAATTGATTAAATCAAAAATGATTTGTGTGCCTGTAAGCTGTATTGTCTTCCTTCCCTCTCTCAGGTGTCAGTGTGTGGAGGGTTACCGGGGCCGCCTGTGCGAGGTGGACGTGGACGAGTGTGATCCTAACCCCTGTGTGAACGGGGCCAGCTGCATGGACGGTCTGGGGTCGTACACCTGCCGCTGCCTCCCTGGGTTCAACGGAACCAGGTGTGAGACAGGTACTATAGGACGGATGACACATTACCATGGCAACCGTAGAGGAGGAGAAGAGAGATTTTGTATTTTTATTTAGTGAATTATAATAGATTAAAGAGGGACAGCTTTATTCACTGTATAAATGCGTTTCTGTCCTATCAGAGATGTCCCCCGCCTTCAACCTGGACTTTGAGGTGTCTGGTATCCATGGTTACGTAATGATGGATGGAGTGATGCCGGCACTGACTGAGATCACCTGCACCTTTTGGATGAGGTCATCGGACACCACCAATTATGGCACCCCTGTCTCGTACGCTGTGGAGGGCAGCGACAACGCTTTCCTTCTCATAGACTACAACGGGTCAGTGATATACTAAGAGTTAAAGGGTAGCTTTGGTATGTCTCAACCTGGATCCTAATGTCCCATGATGAACAGCATTTTTTAAATTGGTCCAGTATTGAGTGAAAGGACTGCTTCCTCAATTCTTACCATTGTCCTCCCTCCCTACAGGTGGGTGCTGTACGTGAATGGTAAGGAGCGCATCACTGACTGTCCTGCAGTGAACACCGGTCAGTGGTACCACATCGGGGTGTCCTGGAGGAGCTGGGATGGTGACTGGAGAATCTACATCAATGGGAAGCCCTCAGACGGAGGCAAAGGCCTGTCAGTTGGCACCACTATCCCAGGTGTAGTGCTATCCTCGACCTCGTCACCTTTCTGCCATACAGTAGTTCATAAGTAGTGATTAATAGCTTCAATAAAACAACGTAAATAAGATTCTCATATTTTATGTAAACACAGTATCTCATTAGACCAGGAGAATAATCTCCCAGTGAGCTGTGGTTAACCTCTGACCTCTAACATGTGTCCTGTAGGCGGTGGGGCGCTGGTGTTAGGTCAGGACCAGGATCAGAGGGGCGAGGGCTTCAACCCTGTCGAATCCTTTGTCGGCTCCATCAGCCAACTCAACATCTGGGATCGTGTTCTCACACCTCAGCAGGTAATTGTTACGTAATTGGTGTTTTCTGTTCAGCTGGAGTGCTGAGTTTTTGTGTCCCGCTTTGGCAGTGAGAGTCATTACACAAACACTGTCGATGTATGTCTGCAGGTGAGCCCCTGCCCCAAGGACCACTGATAATCTCCTCCTCTTTTCTGTAGATTAAGGTCCTGGCCAGCAGCTGCCCAGCCTCCCACGTGAGCCACAGGGGGAACGTCCTCGCCTGGCCAGACTTCCTCAGCGGGGTGGTGGGCCGAGTCAAAGTCAACCTCAGCAGCGTTTTCTGTGCTGGTAAAAGAGACTTCACAAAACCCAAACTTAAATGATGAACACGCACAATGTTTTATCATAGAAGCAGCTCTGTCGTCAACACTAAAAAATATTCCTGGCCTCTTCAGATTGCCCCAAACTGGAGAACGCAGTGCCCCACCTGCATGCCTCCACTGTGGAGGTGAGCCCCGGCGCCCAGGTCCAGTTGTCCTGTGATCCCGGCTTCTACCTGCTGGGGGAGCCAGTGCTACAGTGTCAAAACAAAGGAGAGTGGAGCCATCCTTTGCCCAGCTGTGAACGTAAGGCACAGACACTCACTGCTACACTACATTTGATATACTGAAAATATAACAAAGCTATAGGTAGAGAGCCTGAGAGTCTCAATTGTCTGTTCTCTGTGTGTGTTACAGGAGTGTCCTGTGGGCCTCCTCGTCCTCTGGAGAACGGCTTGTTTCAGGGGACGGACTTCCATGCTGGCAGCTTTGTGGTGTATCAGTGTAACGAAGGCTTTTACCTGCTGGGAGACACCAAGGTGCACTGCACCAACAGTGGCAAGTGGGGAGGAAATCCACCAGCCTGTCTCGGTACTTCATTAGTTTGAAATAAAAAATCTGTAATATATGGAAAAAGAGAAATCAGTAAAATCTTATAAATAATGTATGTGTGTGTGTGTGTGTGTGTGTGTGTGCGCAGATGTGGATGAGTGTGCTCTGGGGTCTGACTGTGATGAACACGCTAGTTGTCAGAACACAGATGGCTCCTACACCTGCACCTGTACCCACCCGTACAGTGGGGACGGCAAAAACTGCACAGGTAACGACACACAGGTCCACAAGCATTCAAAGTGCCATTACAGAAACTTTGTGATTCATTTTATCTGTTCATATTCACAGTAATTCATTTGTTATGTGTCCCCAGAGCCGGTGAAGTGTGAGAACCCTGGGTCTCCAGAGTTCGGTCACAGAGAAGGCAGCAATTTCCTGATGGGCGGTGAGGTTGTTTTTGGCTGCGACAACGGCTATGAGCTGGTCGGCTTGCCTCGCCTCAACTGCCTGGAGACAGGAAGCTGGGATGCCTCAATCCCATACTGCAAAGGTGAGGGGTTGAGTGGTCATATAATACAGCAACGCAGCAGCAGGTAAAAAGACCAAGTTTATAAAATGTTTGCTTGACTCTTAGTCACCCTTTTGCACCCTGATTAAGACCTTAGGGTTGAAACTGATGGTGTTTTAGTGCAAGTAGCCATGTTTTATGAGTCAAAGCTTTTTACCTTCATTCAAGAGCATTTGTTCCTGCTCCACACACGAGTGACGTAAGTTTATTTTCTCTTACCATGTGCTTTACCCCTTTCCTCAAGAGCACCTGGGTTTTTTTTCTCAAGTTTCACGTGACAAAGTCAATCCTCAGCCACACCATTACCTTGCTCTCACAAGTTTGTATCTTCACTATATTTAGGCTGCATGCATCTTCCTGCTGCTGTAAATACAAGGGTGAGAATGACAGAGTAACTATGATATGATATCACAATATGTTGCCCAAAGCAACGATGTTATCATGAGACAGCCGTTCTGAGATAATTGATACGTTGCGAGGTAGTCTACGATACATCACAGTGTCTAATTGAAGGAGAAAAATAGCCCTAAAAAGGCAAAAGTGTCGGTTTCACACAGTTTGGAAACCAAGATGAGTCTAAGCTTAGTATCTCTTTAACACTACTACTGTACATGGACTTTATAATACTGGCAGCCCTCGGGGACATAACAGGCTTTGCTCCACGCATTGTATTCATTGTGTGCTGACTAACAGCTATGGTAGTGTTGGCCGCTGTCTCTGTGGTGAGAGCACGATGGTGACGAATCAGGTGGCAGTGCACACCCATTGTGTTGCCTGTGTACTTTACTTTCCCGACAGTTCTTGCACATCAAGCTGTCTTTATAAATTGTGTTTTTCCCATCTGCGTTGTAAAGGCTGAAGTTGGCGTTTCAGCCTCTCTGATTTCTTTCCCCTGCTGTCTGCACTGTCTGCCATTTTACCCCTGTGAGTGTTCTCTTAACTGCAAGTTACTTAACGTCCATTTACTTCACCCTCATTCATTTGATATAGATATAAATATTTGGCACCAGCGTATCAATAATGTATTGCAAGAGGGAGCTACATTGCCTTATTTGTCGCCTAGTAAATACTTAGAATTGTGCATTAATCTGTGGCTGAAAATAGTCTCCAACAAATACACTATTTACTCCTGATTGAGTAAAAAAACTACAGTGCCCAACTGTTTTGGAAAAATACTGAGCCTTTTTAAAAACATGGATAAATATTTTTGAGCTTGGGGCTGAGCGCTACAGAAAGGACAGGGATGTCAGTCTTTTCAAAAGATTTCACAAAGATAAGAAACTATAGAATTCAGTCTCATCCTTTACATGTGTTGGAGTGAGATACACAACTTGACATAATACATTTCTTCCAGTAACATGTCGTGCCATCGTGGTGTCAAAGTAACCTAGTGATCACGTACACAAACTCACAACGTGTGGGAATAAAGCTGTGTGACCAGAAAAGCATGTCAGGGAGGGACATTTCAATTTTTGATATTTCCCGTTCTACATTCACAGCACTCATATGAGTGTTACCATTTCATGCGTTCCACAGGTTTTTGCTCACAGCCTCTCGCTAAATAGAGATTCTGTTTCACACAGTTTCATGGTGGTTATTTATGGAACAGAGCATGAATGTCACAGGTTGCATAAAACATACATGTACATAAAAGGGACTCATTACTATTGTGGCCATTAAACTGCTCTTTATTCTATATGATAAAGGAGTTTCCTTATCAAAGCCTCCAGCTATTAGAGCCAGTAGCATCTGATTAACACACAAATGCAGCTACACACGTGTAATCGCAGTCTTTTATTGATATGCAGATAGCAGAGGTACTGACACACTTCAGGAAACACACACACAGGCACACACACGGGTAATGTGTATGCACACACACACACACACACACACACACACACACACACACACACACACACACAAGCAAATAGTACAGACGTATGCAAACAAATACACACCCATGTCCACTTTTCACACACACACACACACACACACACACACACACACACACACACACACACATTATGCAAAGCACTATGAAGGGGTGATTATATATGCAGCTGTCTTTTTGTCTTCCACTGTGCAGCAGCTGAAAGGCCTGACCACCGCAGCACCTCCATCTTGGCTCGAGGCCACATTCTTCCTCATAGAGAAAGAGGAACTGACTTACTCAGCTTTCACAGGCTGTGTTTCCCTCAGCCTGTGGGAGCTGAGTAAATCAGTTACTCTTTCTGCTGATTGTCATATTGAAAGTGCAGTGATTACAGCTGAGAGTGAAGTTGTGTGTCATCTGAAATATAGGAAGCAGCTGTGTGATGTTTTTTGGCAAAGTCAAAGAAGTTGACTTTCAGTTTGACTGTTTTCCTCAAACAAAAACAGGAGTTGAATAATTGATGTTCTTGCATCAGAGGACACACTAATGGCTCAACATGTGGCTACAGTGTTGAGGTTTTTTGCAAGCACACACCGAGTCAGTTGCATCATTGTGTGAGGTGGAAAATCTCCATCGTCCACTGCTGTTAAGGAGTGCAAACGCAGTGTGGTGGCAAAACTACTATTTAATGAACAGTTTAAAGAAAAAGTCTTCACACGTCGGCTGTCTTTCTTGAGTTTTAATAAGCATTCATGAATGGAGACACTCACACATACAACCGCATGAACAGTCAGTCAGTGAGCGAGTGCCTAGCAAGTCTCCTCGCCCTGCTATCTTTATAGTTCCCATAACACATGCACATCAACAGTCAAAATATGTGGCGCCTTGACATTCCTAAAACACAACATCTCTTGAGACTAACAAGGACACTTGTTGTCCTCCCTGGCTCATAATCTTGGTGTCTGAGCCTCCCTGGCTCGTGACCTTGGTGTCTTTCACTGCTGTCACAGTAGGGGTTAAATGAGCAACACACATCATACATCATAGCAATACCAAATACCAGAATTTTCCATCACATTCCACCCTTTTAAGCATTCTCATGCTAAACCATAAGCATGGAAAATTATCTTACTACCTTATGTCTTGCGAGTTCTACCTGTACCAGCCAAACGCCGGTACCACCAGTTCACTCTGAACATCAGAGGTGTGGAAAAGCAGGCAGAGGTCACAGGTCATAAGCATGGACAAGCCAAACATCCCCCTCCCTTTTGACGCAGGAAAAAGGTAAAAGACTTGACCGTCTAACTACTCTACCTCGTAAGGGAAAAACCTCTATATGATGAGGGCAAAAATCCCTTATGCCACACTCTAAGCTAAGGCAAGATAAGCATAAACGAAAAATTTCATCTTTAATGAGAATACACAATAGTAAAATCAATAAAGGAAACACATTGCTTTACTGACTGTCATGCGAATGTTTATATAAAAGTAAATAAAGATGAATAAAATGAGAAATAAAAATGAAAATAGAAAAATGAAAGTGAAAATCAAAACAATAAATTGAGTGTAATGTAAAAATGTGATTTGCTAATCAACCTCCTATTGAATCAACTTTAATGATCAAAACATTTCTAAACTAAAACACATAAATGTGAATCAGAATAAAACTTAAGCGAGTGACTCCTGTGAATTGTAAGGAGGAGTCCACAGATCCATCTGCACGTAGCGCCCTACAGAAGATGATACCATTGATGTAATCAAAGATCTCACACAGAGAACGATGCACCACATAAAAATGCACAGCATCAGCAGAACCAGTATGACAGGGGCAAACAGATGCAATAATGACGCTTTCCATCCACTCAAAGAAAACCAGGACCACCGGTCCATACCTGCTACAAGTTCAGTGTCACAGCTCTTCTCCAGATGCAACAGGTCATTAAGATGAGCAACCACATGTGTCATGTTATCAGTGATGTATGTGTGTATGTATGTATGTATGTAAGTATCGCAATCAGTACCCACAATATGACAAACCCCCCTTGGCTAGCCAGGACTAAATCCATAGCCATCCTGTTCTGCAGAGCCGCATTTCTGAGGCCCTGTACTGCTGGTGTGAGTGAGCTAAATCCTGTTGCCACGTTGCCTGTGAGATTTTCCAAGTCCACAGCTACAGCATCAATCTTGTGTGCATTGTTTACTGTTCCCCACCTTCGCAGGAGACCCCCAAAACCCTTCTCCACAGGGGCCACCCTTACCGCAGCTCGTCTTGCTCTGTGCGGTGGGTAGTAGTGATCATAGTCTCTGTGAAAATGAGTCAAATCAGGAACAATAGTCACAGCAGGCAGCAACTTAGCCAAGTAGCACCTGCCACACCATCCAGGCTGAAGGGCCTGATGAACATGTTTGCCACACACCCAGACGTGTTGTCTGAGCGATCCATATCCATCACTGGATGTCAGTAAGCCATCTCCATCACCAAAAGCACCTGGAACGAACAGTTCCACCTGCGAGCTTTCCAGTTCTTTTGTCTCAGATCTCTCACCACAACGTAGTCGCCTGCATTGAGATCATGCAGCTTCCCTTCCGCTGGTTTGGGCAGGGCAGCTTTCACCTGTTGCTGGATTTCAGACAAAACAGAGGACAAGGTTGCACAATATCATAACATTTCATCCTCGCAGTGACCAGTGTCTGGCAACTGCCTTTTAACAGGCCCAGTCGCAGTATTGAGAGGTCTGCCAAATAAGATCTCAAATGGACTGAATCCATTTCTGCTCCTCCTTCTAGAGCTTTTGTCCATGACATCTTAGTCTCCTTACACACTTTCACAAGTTTGTTTTAAAAGTTGCATTTTCTCTCTCAAATGCCCCTCCAGAGGCTGGGTAATATGCGCAATGTTGTCTCAAATCAATACTCACCAACTCACCAATTGGAATTTCCCACCTAGGAATTATCAGAGTCATCAACGCTTTTGCCACTGCTGCTGCGTCCTGGTTAGCTGTGGGGAAAGCTTCAACCCATTTAAAACATGCACACAATCACCAAAACAAACTTTTTTCCCTTTGCTTGGTGTTAGTTCAATGAAATCCATTTGCAAGTGATCAAAAGGTCTTTCTGGAGGTGGATGTGCAGCCTGTGGTATTTGATACCCCTCCCCACATTGTTCATGGAGCATATCACACATCTTTTACAGAATTCTGTGGCATAACTGGAAAACCCTCTTGTAAACCAGTACCTCCTTCATCAACCATTCCCCCCTTTGACATGTGGTCTAAACCATGTGTCAATTTAGCAAAGAAATGAAAAAGATAGCGAGGGAGACAGGGCAGGCCATCGGGGCCTGTCCACACTTTATCAACCACAGTATATCCTGCTTTTTTCTAAATGACCTTCTCTGCCGGAAAGGCCCTTATCTGCAGGTCTGTTATCTCAGCCGTAGCCATGACTGTAAGAGTAGAAGCAGGGGTTAGTGAGGAAGCACGCAAGGCTAAAGACAATGGCTGCACATGATGAGCAATAGTTTCTCCCGTTAAAGTTATGAAATCCCTATTCTTCTGCCTCTGTCAGAGCCACCAATTCAGCCGCTTGAGCTGAATGTGAGGATGACAAAGGATGTGCGATCACTGTCTCCTGCAGTGTTGTGACGACAAAACCTGAAACATTTTTACCAGTGCTAGGGTCTCTCGAAGCTGATCCATCTACAAAGATTCAAATCAGCGTTGGCAGAGATAGTTTCATTTGCATCCTGCTTAACCGCCACCACTTTTCCCAGTCCAAACGAACAGGAAACTCCGTTTTCAATCTTGTCATCAGCCGAAGAACAATGTCTCTGTAAGCAGCGCTGATTCAGAGAGTCCAGCTGCTCCCTCCGGTTCGTGGTGTTCAACAAACGGTGGAGGCCGTTCAGGTGGAGCTGAGTCAGGGTCCGAATCCAGCTTCGAACACTGCACCAGGAAACCTGTGGGGCCCTGCCTATGCTTGGCTTCCCTCATCCAACGACTAAAAGTTGACCAATCTGCCTGAAACTTGACCTTACCTCCAAACTTCCCTTCTACACCCCATCTTTCTAAGTCTGTCAACCTCACCTCTAAAGCCTCGAGCTGTTTAACACTCAGGCTGCCTGTTCTCGGGAAACAGCACTTATTGACCCACAGATCTAGCTGAGCCACGCTCTCCTTTCCATAATTAATCTCCATAAATCTCACGTTAGGAGCACCATAACAAGGCTCAGTTTTCCTTTTTGAGGTATTGCTCTGTCCAGATATTTTCTTATTAGTATTAGAAGTAAGTCAAACTTGTGGAAGCAAAAATCAATCTCAAAAAATGCACAAACTTATCACTTTAAAGGATTTTTTAATTTTTTTTATTTTTTTAATTTTTTTTTACCTTTACCCGAAAAACGCGCACGACTTACAAAAAGGAAATGAAGAAAAAAAAACAGCTAACGGTGCCTGGCATGTCTGCCAACCTATCACAATAGGTGGAAAAGACTTTCCCTGCGCAGTCCTCAAAACTCACTCACTCACTCTCAACCTTCCTTTGTGGGGGAGTTTGAGGTGTAAGAGCCTCGGCTCTTGCTGTGCGCACAGTCTTCACGCCTTCAGTCCAGAATTCCAGAATCCG
The DNA here is from genome assembly GCF_011397635.1 of Epinephelus fuscoguttatus. Lineage (NCBI taxonomy): Eukaryota > Metazoa > Chordata > Actinopteri > Perciformes > Serranidae > Epinephelus > Epinephelus fuscoguttatus. The sequence goes on from NC_064774.1 coordinate 13,522,375, forward strand.
CTCACAGATGAGGTCCCTTCGTGGTCGCCAATTTTGTGGTGGCAAAACTACTATTTAATGAACAGTTTAAAGAAAAAGTCTTCACACGTCGGCTGTCTTTCTTGAGTTTTAATAAGCATTCATGAATGGAGGCACTCACACATACAACCGCATGAACAGTCAGTCAGTGAGCGAGTGCCTAGCAAGTCTCCTCGCCCTGCTATCTTTATAGTTCCCATAACACATGCACATCAACAGTCAAAATATGTGGCGCCTTGACATTCCTAAAACACAACATCTCTTGAGACTAACAAGGACACTTGTTGTCCTCCCTGGCTCATAATCTTGGTGTCTGAGCCTCCCTGGCTCGTGACCTTGGTGTCTCTCACTGCTGTCACAGTAGGGGTTAAATGAGCAACACACATCATACATCATAGCAATACCAAATACCAGAATTTTCCATCACACAGTACTGGTACCTAAGTATTGAAAGTACGATGTAGAGGCTGTATGGCTGGGAGAGTCAGTGGTGCAAGGTGCAGAGCATGTGAGCCGAGTGGAGTGGTGAAAATTTCTGCTCCTCTCTCATGCTCCCCTGCTTAAAGCTGCTGTAGGCCGCTCCTCTCAATGTTGCTCTGTGCTCCAATTTCACCCAGCTTGACTCAGATTGCTCATCACTTGCTCTGTTTCTTTTTGAAAGTACTTTGTAAGCTCCATTGTTGAGCTCCCAGCAGCCGATTTTTCACAGAGAATAGTGTGTGTGCGCATACACAGATGCATTCTGGGTTGAGCATGCTTTGAACTTATGGTGTGAGCATTACCTGAGTGAAAAACTTTAAATTTAAAAAAAAAAAGCGATCTGCACTCCATCCAAAATCTTTTCACTCCACAGACATGTTCCGGCAAGGAGTGGTATTTTCATGTGAAAACCGTTGTATGATGTCTTCTGTGACCCTTTCAAGCCTGTGTGGAAGATGGAGAGATGTGATGACGTATTCTGGGCTTTGGGACCCACCACCATATAGGGTAGGAGGACAGGACATTGGGAAAAAGATAAAGATACAGAGGCAGCAGCTTCAGCCTCTTCCAGGCTCCCATAAGCAGAATCCGATATTGCTAAGTGTGTATAATCTCACAACAAACCCATGGTCAAACTCAATTAGGCACCGCACCAAATGTGGAGATCGCACCAACACCACAATGTATTTGGTGTTGGGAGTAGACCACAGTGGCACCGATACCATGGGACTAATTAAACTAACCTTATTGAATCCTCCCCCTACTAATACCACCGTATCCCCAAGTAATGGAACCAAGGCGCCTGAACCTCAACAGAACACAGGCGTGATAAACATTGACTACTCTAAATTGACCCGCAGTGACGTAGTCAGATTGGCCACAGGCTACGGAGACAAAAACCTATGGTTAGACTGGGTGACGGCGACAGCAGAATCCATGAACATGTCCAATTGTGTCGTATGTTCATCCGCCAGACCTACGCTGTTCACCACACCACGCCCCTGCCTCGTGTTAATCTGACTCCTTCCCGCTGACAGTGGGGGCGTGGTTCCTGTTTTGAAAGACAAGAGAACAACACAACTCCCTACACGTGCTGTACCTTACTATCTGTACATCACTTTCTATTATTTTTACCATATATGAAACTAATTATCTAAGCATTGCGGTATGTGCTCCTCAGATTTCATGTCTCTTCCTCTCCTGTACTTCTCCGCTTCTGCAAAGCAAACACATTCAGATCAGCTGAAATCATCTTAGTATTCTCATTGTTCACACATCTAAAACTTATATAGTGAAACACAACTGATAGTAAAATGCATAAAATCATTCTATTCCCAACACCTGCGAAGATAACCTTGATGATGTCATCATATTTATCTCTGCCTGTTTTAACTGGTTATTTATGTCTTAATAAGCACCCTGTTGACGTTTACACAAAAGTCATAAAGACAGTCTTACTACGGTCAGACCAAGTGACATTTCTGTATCACTTTCAGCACTAGCTAGGTAGAATTCAAAGGACCCTTGACATTTGAACAGTCCTTTAGCAGGTTTCGATGACTCCTTCAAATTCAGCCATTTCAGGATCCTTCCTTGACTTTCAGAAGCACACACAACCTCTCATGCACTTACATGCTCATGCCGCCAGACTGTCTACCACAGCAAAGAACAGAGATGCTCAGGTTTCCACAAACACAGAGCAAGTGTGACTTTATTTTCTGCTCAGGATACCATTACTCCACGATATCTCTACAAAGCAGCTAGATGTTTACTGCTTTAATAATGCTCTGGATGTCATATCCAGCTCCTTGAACAGATATATGAATGTTACATATTCCACGTCTGAAAAGGGATTCAGATTTATAACAGAAAGCCTGTGTCATGAAATGTGGGTGTGGAGTTGGACAGACATAGACAAATACCAGGCAGGGAGGGTATAATTACGGGTAATGTAGGATGCAGTGCTTTTGGAGCTCTTAAAAGTGTCAGGGGGATATCTCTGCCTCTGCAGCTTTGATACGGGCCTTTCTTGTTAAAAATCTGTTTCTTGTGAGCCCCCTGACTTCATGGAAGTGCAGTATATAATCACTAAAGCGCACTCTTAACTAGTTCTCCTCTTCATTCACTAATGTCTCTCAGTCACACCCCTTTGACTTTGATCCACTTAAACACTTTCCTGTGTGGGTCTTTTATCCAATCATTCTAAAATGTAATTTGTCTCTAAGTCTTTGCCAACGTCTAATCTACATTTCATCAATAACACTGACAGGCGTCTGTAAACTGTCTTTCCTCATATAAATGTGTACAGAGGTTCCTCACTCTGAAGATAAAGGTTGCTACACTTGCATTTAGTCATGTTATGATTTCTAGTGGAATATTAAATGATAGAGAAGAGCAGTTACTAATCATGTCCGTGATGTTGCACTGTAGCCCTCTCCTGCCCGACACCAATCGTCCCAGAGAACTCCGTCATGAAGGGAGACAACTTCACCTATGGAAGCAAGGTGACTTTCAGGTATCATTTGCATCCCGTACAACACCATGTTGTAATGATAACAGTGGGAGACATGACAAAAGGTGTTACAAACATGTCAAATAAAACATTACAAGCTTAGACTTTCCTGTTAACCTCTGTGTCTGTTTTCTTTCACCTCAGCTGTATGAAGGGCTTCTTGCCGCAGATTCCCTATGAGTTCCAGTGTCTCCCTAGTCAGAGGTGGAGCGGGACACCACAAGTCTGTCACCCAGTGACCTGCGGGGGGCCTCCAACTGTGGAAAACGCCGTCTACACGCTCAACACAAACACATACCAGTCCACTGTCACATATACCTGTGCTGAAGGATACAGGTATGGATACATTACTGTCAACTGCAGTGCTCACTATGGAAGTCCATTTCTGCCAGTGTGACGGAAAAATAAAAGATCCTGTAAGTCAATAAAATGAGAAACTTTATCAAAATAGTGACGTAGTATCTCAAAATAACAATTTAATATCTTAAAATACCGACTTAGTATCTCAAATTATTAACTTTATGTCCCAGAATAATGTCTTGGTTATGAGTTAGTATCCTAAAATAATGAGTTAGTATCTCATAATCATGAGTAAGTATCTCAAAATAATGACTTTGTATGTCAAAATAATGAGGTAGTATCTCAAAATATTGACTTAGTATCTCAAAATATTAACTTTGTGTCTCAAAATAGTGACTTGGTTATGAGTTAGTATCCTAAAATAATGAGTTAGCATCCCATAATCATAAGTATCTCAAAATAATGACTAAGTATGTCAAAATAATGAGTTAGTTTTTCAAAGTAATGACTTAGTATGTCAAAATAATGAGTTAGTTTTCCATGTCATTCAGTGCCATGATTTGTTGCATAGCAGGTCTTTATGACTGCTTAACAGAATGAAGTTGACACAAAGCTGAAGCAAGAATGAAATTGCCTCAGTGCGTTATAATTAAACAGCACAAAACTAACTTAGAAATGCACAGGAACTAATGGGGACTACACAATTCACATGACTCACTGCAAAACAGTATGTCTCAACTGTTCTGTATAAATCATCAGTTGTGATTTATTTGTTTCACAGGTTGTCCTCCATAAATCTCTGTGACACTGTGATTGCAGTATTGTGAGTGTGTAAACTAATTAGTGTGTTGTTGTGAAGACCACAGGGCTCCATGGCAGTGGTTTGTGAAGCGACAGGCGAGTGGAGCCGGCCTGTCCCCCGCTGTGTGAACGTCCTGTGCAGCGAGCCTCCAGCCCTGAGGGATGCCGTGACCATAGGAGAGAACTTTGAACTGGGAAACAAGGTGCACTATGTCTGCAAAGAAGGGTAAATGTGGTTAAATCTATGCAGTTATTATAACATGTCAAAAAGTAAATTGTTCTGTTAAGCTGTGACATCGTTTGTCTCCTCCACAGCTACACTCTGATTGGCCCAGAGACCAGAGAGTGTCTGCCTAGTGGCCAATGGAGTGACAGCTCTGCCCAGTGTGTCCCCCGCTCCTGTGGCCCTCCGCCCGCCATCGACCACGCTGAACCCTATGAGAGCCACCAGCTGTTTGGAGACACTGCTAATTACTACTGCACTGACGGATACACTGCTGGCAACAACTCTAAGATGGTGTGTAATGCTCAGGGTGTGTGGGCGCCCCCTGATGGCATGGAGGCCCCCCGCTGCATCGCAAACTTCTGCCTACGTCCGCCTGAGCTACCCCATGCGATTTTAGACTCAGTCAACAAACCCAAATACGCCAGCAACACTGAAGTGAGCTATAAATGTGAGGAGGGCTTCATGCTCAACACCACAGCCACACTGAGATGTCAGATGGGAGGAGAGTGGGAGCCTTCGCCATATGACATCGGCTGTGTGCCGGTGAGGTGCTCCAAGCCTGACAGCATTGATCGGGGCTATGTGAGCGGAACGAACTATAGTTTTGGAGCTGTGGTGGCGTACAGCTGTGATAAGGGCTTCCTGATCCGAGGGGAGAAGAGGAGAACCTGCAAGGCCGATGGAGAGTGGGGAGGAGCTCTGCCTACCTGTGTACCTGTGTCCTGCCCCCCGCCTCCTTCACTCAAGAATGGATACATCCAGGTTAGCCACATGCTGCTTTTAAATTTAGATAACTGTCTCAGAGCTTGGTCTCCATTTTTGATAATATTTGTGTCCAAATTACATCTTTATTTCCAGGAACAGAGTTTAATGGGAAAGTGTTAGCTTGGAAGATGGTGCTATTTCATTATTATCGAGACCGTGAAGTTAATGTTCATTCATTCATTCATTTTTTGTAACTGCTTATCATGTTAGGGGTCAGTGGGGGTCTAAATGCATATTTAGACCTAGACTTAGAGATCTTTTTAGAGCTACAAAATGATCCTCAATATGATAAATAATTAAAAAATTGAGCTGCCCTTTAATAATATATCACTCTGTTTTTTGCACTATAGGGCAGAGGTCGATTCACCTTCAACAGCAAGGTGACATACGCCTGTAATGCAGGATTCAGGCTACTTGGTCGTCCAGAGCGAGTTTGCCAAGCCAACCGCCAGTGGACCAACAACGACCCTCCCACCTGCGTCCTTTTGACTTGTGACCCTCCTCCTGACATCATCCACGGACATTACAAGGGGTCCGAATTCCAGGTGGGCCGAAAAGTGCAGTATGTCTGCGATGAGGGTTACGAGCTGGTCGGGGATGCCATCTGGACCTGTCTGAAGTACGGAAGGTGGGATAAGTCAAGGCGTCCTCGCTGCTCACCGGTGCAGTGTCCAGAGCCGCCGCTGGAGGAGAACCACCTGGTCCTGAAGGGCCTGGACTCTGAATCTGGAACAGTGGAGTTATCCTGCGAGGACGGGTACGTCCTTGAGGGGGCGCGGATCCTCCGCTGCACTCCGTCCCAGGAGTGGAACGACACCTTTCCAGTGTGTAAGCAGGTGTTTTGTGGCCCACCTCCTGAAGTATCATTCGGTGGCCCTTCCTCTTCCTCCCCGCCATTTCCTTTTGGCACCATGGTGAGCTACACGTGCATGGATGGTTTTACGTTAAGAATTGAACGCTCTGTGTCCTGTCTAGCCAGCGGGCAGTGGAGCAGTCCTTACCCAGAGTGTATCCCAGTTGAATGCCCTCAGCCTGTGGAGATTTCTAATGGTATTGTTGACGTCCAGGGTCTGATGTACCTCAGCAAAGCACTGTACAGCTGTAAGACTGGATATAATTTGGTGGGCAACTCCACTGTCCTCTGTGGAGAGAAGGGACTCTGGATTGGAGGGGTGCCTTCTTGCCGCCCAATTGAATGCTCAATCCCAAAACAGGTAGCCAATGGAAAGGTCATGTATACAAAACTCCAATTTGGTCACAGTGCCACCTACTCCTGCCGTCGTGGTTATCGTCTTCAAGGTCCAGAGACTCTGAAGTGCCTGGCCAGTGGGGAGTGGGACAATGAGTCACCTACTTGCGTGCAGATATCTTGCACCCCACCCCAGCCTATTGAAAGCGGATTCGTAGAGGGCCAGGATCATAGCTTTGGTGTCACCATTTTCTACAGCTGCTTTCCTGGCTTTCAGCTAGTCGGCCAGGACCATTTGACCTGCGAGGAGTTTGGCTGGTCGAGCTCTGTTCCTGTCTGCGTGCCCTCGGACTGCGGCCTGCCTCCTCACATTGACTTTGGGGAATATGTTAGGGTGGGAGGAGGCTCTGACATTGGAACATTAGCCACACCTCTGGACTTGAGCTTCCTTCATGGGACGTTTATTGAGTACCGTTGCCACAAAGGTTACGACCTCACAAACCCCACCAGGCTGGTGTGTCAGGAGAACGGAGGCTGGAATGGCACGGCACCGTCCTGTGTCCCAGCAGAGTGTGAAACACCACCTGGTCCAGAGCACGGCTGGGTAAATGTGACTGATACCTCCCTTGGCAGCATGGTCAAGTATACTTGTGAGGATGGGTATGAGCTGGAGGGCGAGCCTGTGAGGCAGTGTGTGTCAGGTCGACTGTGGACGAATGACGCCCCAGTTTGTCGACCTGTTTCCTGTGGCGACCCAGGCACTATCCCTAATGGCACAGCTCACGGCGGTGCTTTTGTGTATCCTGAGGTCCTGCACTATGAGTGTAGTCCTGGATTTGTCTTGAAGGGTAGTGACACTATCGCCTGTCAGGCAGATGGAAAGTGGAATGGGCTTAAGCCTCGGTGTGAGCCAGTATCTTGCGGTCCTCCTAAAGTCCCCAGTGACATCACTTTTAAAGGAGAAGAGTACAGCTATAATGATGAAATAGAATTGAGCTGTCAGCCCGGTTTCCTCTTACAAGGGAAATCTATCAGTGTTTGTCAGGCTGATGGCACCTGGAGCCATGAGTCTCCTACCTGTGTACCTGCCCGCTGTGGCAAACCCTCGCCAGTACCTAACGGGCGTGTGTTGGGGTCAGAGTTTGGCCTCAACAGCAAGGTAAACTATGAATGTGATGAGGGATACACACTTAACGGAACTCCAACACGTATTTGTCAGTCCAACGGACATTGGGACAAACCTGCTCCTCACTGTGACATCATAAGTTGTGATCCACCTGAGGACATCAGTCACGGCTTCCTGAACGGCTCCAGCTTCAACTACGACGACGTGGTGGAGTACGTCTGCTTCGACGGCTACGAGGTATTTGGGGATCCCATCCTGCGGTGCTCCGCTCAAGGCATCTGGGTGGGCGCGGTGCCTCAGTGTCGACCCTGTGTCTGTGCCCTTCCCGTGGTGAAATTCGGGGTGGTTCTGGGTCGCGACCGTGCCTGCGGAGACCGAGTGCACTTCCAGTGTGACGATGGCTACAAGCTGCTGGGTCCCTCTCAGGCGGTGTGTGAGAAGGGAGGGGTGTGGAGCCCCGGTGTGCCTGTGTGTGGCCGGGGAAGGTGCAGTGTCGCCCCGCCTACAGTTCCTAACGCTGTCCTGCAGGGCGGCAGTGCCACCTTCCCAGACACAGTTATATACAGGTGTCGGCCCGGCTACCAGCCAAAGGGGTCCCCACACCTCTCCTGTGGAAGAGACGGCAGGTGGGGGGAACCCAGGATCAGCTGTGAGCCTATGAGCTGTGGAAAACCTCCAACTGTCTCTCATGCTCAGGTGGTTGGAGACGCCTTCACCTTCCCAAACCAGATCACATACAGGTAAATATTGTAATTATTAACCATTTGTGACAAAACTATCCACCACAGTGCTTTAGGGTTGGGCAACGTGACAGTATGGAGCAAGGCACGGTAGAAATGTGTCCACTAGTAGAGACTTGGCAATACCGTTTATACTCTGGGAGCTATATTCAAGGTTATGTGGCAGATTAGTGCTGGATTCTCGCATGATCTCATGATTCTCATGTGATCTTATAAATCCAGCTACCTCGCAAGGTAACGTGATTTGGGCAGACATGGAGGAGGAGAGTGAAGCTGCAAATACAGAAACCTTTAACACTTGAAATGTTTGTTCTCGGGAACTTTAAAAGCGTCCATTTTGAAAGGATTTCATTTGTACTGTTTTAGTAACACCACTAATGTACCATTAGTAATGATGATTGATTCTCTGCACTATATATTTTTCAAACTTATTTAAGATCCATATTAAAGACTAACTGCTTTGTGGTGGACGTTAAGTTTCTCTCATGTACGTCCCCTTGTCTTCACTTTCCTGTGTTTCCCTCTGGTTCTCCAGGTGTGAGGATGGGTACAGTCTAGCCACACAGACAGCCTCCCTCTCCTGCCAGAGTGACGGCACCTGGTCCAAACACAGCATTCGGTGCAGCCCCACCCCCTGCCCGCTCCCCACCAACTTCACCATCCCCCATCTGGTCGTCACTGGGAAGGAGCTCACTCCTGTTGGGGGCACGGTCACCCTCTCCTGCCCTCCTGGTCTCCACCTGCAGGGGTCAGCACTCGCTGAGTGTCAGGTAGGAAAGGTGTTGGTCAATTATTTATTCGGGTCTCAGATTCTTAATCCTAATGTGACTACCTGTTTGATTAATGGTTAACAGGATGTTCTTGGTCCTTTTATGTGCATACAGTGAAGCTGTTTTGACCAGCTTTCTTAAATAACTGGCAAGAGATTTAGAGAAGTGCAGATGTTTCAGTCTGTTTGCTGTTACAGACTGATTGAGTGTAGTGTTTAAAATGTTGTCCATTGTCACAGAGATCCAAAGAAGTAGCCGTCATTCTTGCTAACCCTCTTCCACACCCCCCATTTGCTTTCGAAATCCTCCCTATATGTAAGGTCTTAAGGCTACAAGTATGACCATCATGGGTTTGCAGTGACTCATGAAGAAATTCCTCTTTTATCTGTCCTCTTTTCCACTGAACATGTCAATTAGAAACCATCAATAATGTAGCTCTTTCCTGTCCTGTCTGTTGTATCATCTGATCAGCTGGGTGGAGGCTGGGCTCCGAGCATATCCTCTGTTTCCTGCCAGCTTGTGGTTTGTGCAAAACCCCCTCCTCTTCTTCACGGTGTCGCCGAGGGGGACAGCTACAACTATGGAGACTTTATTATGTACTCCTGCCTGCCAGGCTTTGACATGAAGGTACAACTCATCAGACCACGTTTCCTTTTGTGGAGTTTCACAGCTAAGATTAGAAAACGTGGGCTTATGAATCACCTCCCCTGACAACTAACAAACAAAATTTGGAGATAATAATTTTTCCAGGTTGTCTATTAACTCCTAAAAGATGTAATACAACAGGTGGCTTTATTTCCTCTCCTGCACTGTGCTCTCAGACAACAGGCTGAGCTAACGGCTGACAGTCAGATTACAGAAAATCACGTGACTTCTCAGCAATCAATGGGAGTGTACGGTTATGGAGCAAACAGAAGGAGCTGAGTCACTCTACTCCTGATAACACTGATACACTGACGACACACACAAAGAAGAGTATCTGCTTTACAGTTGACTGTAAAGCAGATAAACTATTTAAAATGTTAAAAAAAGGTTCATTGTTTCAGCGTAATGTGAAAAAATCTTTATCACAGATCTTAACTGTATCTTGTTTTCTGTTATTTGCACAGATCGATATGTATACACTTTGTTGCGTTAATCTCATCAGCTGTTATCATATCTTTGTACTTTGTTTTTCTTGTCACAGGGAGACTCTATCCAGACATGTCAGGGAGACAGAACATGGAGCGGCACGCAGCCAGTGTGTGTTGGTAGGTTTGTTTACATGAGGGACGGGCCATGAAATGTCTTTAAGAATATCAAATATTCAATCTTATTGTTGTGAATCTTGTCTTCAGAAGCATGCATTACGAGTGTTAAACTACAAAGACAGGACACATCGCACACATTGACTACTTGCACAATTTTAGGTATTTTTTAGCGATGTTTAACAGCGACGTAAATACAGAGGACAACAAACTTGCGCCCATCTGCGCGCTAATTGGCGTGTAGATCTTAAAATGAAGTGTGGTCAGGCGCCTCATTGGTTTATTGCTAGTTTTAGGCAGCAGAAAGTGATTACACCATTGACCAAATATAAACCTGGTGTAAAATGGCAGAATGGCGCAGTATTTTCCTGCAGTTTAAAGGGCGCTTTAATGCATTAAATTTGACAAATTACACACCAATTTTTCAGGTATTTACAGGTTAAATAGAATGATAAATAAAGGCCGCTTAATTAAGATGGTAAGATGTGCCTCCATATGCTTATTACACACGCAGGAACACGTGGAAAGGTGCGGTGGGTGAAATAATACATCATTAATGAGGAAAGTTTTAATTACTTTCTTTGAAATGTCAACAGAGCAAAGCTGAAAGTTTATTCCTCTGTCAGATTTACAACTACAGTTTTTAGTTTTGCTGCTCCAATGTCCCACAATATTTTCTGCGCTGACATTACTGCTCCTAACGCAGACACACCAAACTGACATCAAAGAACTAGTGGCAATAAAGGCTGACTGTTGTGTCACCTCATGCCAGAAGGTTGCACAAAAACACACCACAAAGACTACAGCCAATGGCCAGCTAGCATGTGCATTCTGTGAGTGTGTGAGAGCAAAAAACTCGCCACACCAGCAGGCGGCAGCTGTCTGTATTTCTCAAACGCAGATTATATGCCATTCAACTAGCATACATAGAGTTGAAGACGCCCTAAATGCACTTTAGGCCATGCATTGTAGGGCTTATAGAATTCCTCATTATGTTGTGCAACCTGTTCATTACACTGTGCACACATACATCAGTCCCACCACACCTTTGTTGTAAATGCTCGTCTATTGTCTCCTCAGCACAGTCCTGTGGGTCTCCACCCTCAGTACAACATGCACAGGTCCAGATGACAGGAGACACTTACTTACACAATGCCAGTTATGTATGTAACGCCGGCCTGCAGCTTGTTGGCTCCAAGACTCTTGTGTGTCTGGCCAACGGCACATGGAGCCTGCCAGCACCTACATGTGAAGGTATGGAGGATGGCCAGTGAGCCATGGATTAAAAGTTTATTTGTTGACAGCTCTACCTGAATGTAGTGCGATGTACGAGACTTTCTGAATCATGATTTAACTGTCTATCATTTTCTCTCATGTCAGTGGCCAAAGGCTGCAACAGCCCCAAACAGATGCTGAACGGTAAAGTCCAAGAGCACAACTTGATCACAGGACGCGCTGTGGAGTTCCAGTGTGATAAAGGCTACAGCCTGGTGGGAGATTCACTCGTGGTGTGTATGGGGGGCAACGCCTGGAGCTCCACTTTTCCCACCTGCCAACGTGAGAGACAGAGACACACAGAAACATGCATGCAAAGTACAGGGGAAGTTTAACGGATGTGAAATGACATTTACTCCCACCTACAACTGTGGCTTCCTGTTAGGTTTGACTTCTTTCTTTAACAGTTGCTAAATCATAAATTCCTGTGCATTTGGCAAACATTTGCAACACCGTGTGAACAAAGCCCCCACTTAAAATTCTTTGCAACTGAGTTTAATAACCTGTTTTACAGCACAGCCGTGCCGCAAACTGGTCTGTGAGTCAGAGTTCAGTGGAATGTAGACATTTATAGTCTTATGTCAGGATATGTGTAAATATGAAACCTACAGTGTTTATCATCTGAGAAACATTTACGTGCAGCAAATTAGTTTGATTCAAAAGAACCTCCTTTATATGTCAAAAACATATCTGAATAGAAATAATGCTGCTGTCAAAAACACCTTGAGGACATAAAATACATTTCTTTGAATATACTGTTGACACCAAACATGTACATCTGTGCCCAACAACAGGTACAGCAGCACACAGTAACAGCAGTCAATAACAGCAGTATACAGATGGGGCAGATAAAGTAACTGAAACTAAATGCAACCTCTTTGCACACAATGCAGTCTTGCTCTGCAATGAATACCGTCTTTGTGAAACACTCGTGGAGCAGCAGAGCGTACTCCGGACACTGACTGAGATGGAGCAGCACAGCGCCAAGCAGTATAACAGACACTTAACCATTCGTTATTCATATAGAAATGCTCTGTTCTTGATTTGATTTTAATCACCTCGTGTTGTGTGACCAATAAAAATGAAAGTGTGAAAGAGCTTGTTTTGAAGTTCTGCACTTAACAATAACACGACTTGCGGTCCTTTCAGAACAGACCCACGACCCACCAGTTGGGAACCACTGTGATATACGACAAGAAGTGGAAGACATTAAAACTCATTTTTAAAAAAAGTCTTAATCAATCAGAAGATCGGAGGTTCGATCCCCGGCTCCTCCAGCCTGCATGTTGAAGTATCCTTGGGCAAGATACTGAACTCCAAATAATCCCCGATGTCGGTGTGTGAGAGCGTGTGAATGGTTACTGAGTAGCAGGTGGCACCCTGTATGGCAGCGTCAGCCACCAGTGTGTGAATGGGTGAATGTGACTCAGTAGTGTAAAAGTGCTTTGAGTGGTCAAGATGACTAGAAAGATGCCATAGAGGTGCAGTCATTCACACAGCCTGGCATGATGTCAGCTAACATTAGTTATAACATTTTGTTTTTGTGTTAAGTGTTGTCAAAAATATTGATTTATTTATACATATTGAATCTGAATATTTGAAACCAGTTTTGCGTAATCGAGGATGTGTCATAAACGGAGGGGGTTACGCAGTCCACCACAGAAATAAATACGGAAAATTACGGACTACATTGATTACTTGCAAACTTTTGCTCTGTTATTACAGACATTTGTTTTTATCTACAAAACGTCAACTTGTATGCCTTCAATGTCAATTTGGTGTCAAAAATAGAATGATATATTCATAAATTTTAAGGTATTGTATTGAAGTTAAGAATCCCAGTATCGTGACAACACTAGTAAACATTTAGGAAATAATACTGCTCACAGATTCAGTGTGTCAACTGGATAACGAAACTTCATCAGCCAGTAATCCGTCATGTGTGCTCCTTGCAGCGAGGTCTTGCCCGGCTCCTCCTGGCTGGAGGGATGACGGCAGCAGGAACGGATCCCAGCAGGAGTTCCGTGTCGGACAGTCAGTCCCCGTCACCTGTCCCAAAGGTCAGCAGGTGAAGGGCAGCGGCACCATCACCTGCAGGCCAGACCTGACCTGGAGCCCCATCAGCTCTGTGTGTGAAAGTAGGTATTTGATTTAAAGGAGGAAATATTGTCCTCTTTGGTAAAGCTTTACTGCAAATGTACAGTATGTCTTTTATTTAAAACAAGTTTAAAATCGCAGACCTAAAAGATGTGACCACGTAGTCCGTCCAGTTACAAAGCCTGGCCCCTAGTCTTGACAGATAATCGATTTCTCAATTTAATTATATATATATATATGTATATGTTTAAAAAAAAGTTTACTGTTTAAAATGCAACTGCTATCTTCTGTTTTTGTCATCTTTGATAGTAAAGTTTTGTTTCTGCCTACCCCAACTTTAATGATCTTGTTCAGTATAGTGTTTCCATATTTCCTTGATCAGCTTCGTGTGATTTAGCTGTGTTTGGGAAAATCAATCAAATGTAACTATCAGGGTGTCAATATGTACTCAAACTAGCACATGGTGTCATAATTCATGAGATAATTCAAAATTGTGAATGTGATGTTTCACAGCTCTGCATGCCTCTCTCTACACCTCTCTGCTCGCGCATGGCTGTGGGCTCAAATCCGTCAGCAGAAGTCCCTCTGTTGTTGCCTCTCTCATCACGCTTTTATCAAAACAAACGGGGCTGCATCAAACGCTGTTGGTGTCCTGTATGCTGGAATAATTACGGGCACCTCTGCAGCTTCTATGGCAACCTTTGTCACATAATCCTCTGATCTTTCTTGCGTGCAGTTGTCCTGAATATGCATCACAATGGTGCTTACGTTGCCATGGCTCATTGTTTGTGTTTGCATGGTGTTAATTTTCCTGTGCATGTTCACTGCAGTCCTTTTAGTCCTGTTTCAGCCCCGAGGGGTCGTCCACTGATTGTCCAGCCCCAAAGTATCTGACACATTTGGATATTTTGCATGAAATTCGCTGTCTTCACGAGTAATGACGGACACAGAAAACACAGCTTGATTTCACTCAATGGACAGATTTCTTATTCTGCAGTGCACAATTTCCTATTCAGTATTCTTTTTAAGATAAACAAGGGGTGGACAAAATAACAGAAACACCTTGCAATACAATATAGAAGCTCCACGAACGCACCAGTTTTCTGGAGGCTCAGTTTTGGAGGCACCTGACTTTGAAGACATCAAGAATGTTCCTAATTTTTTGATTCTTCATTCACCAGAGGCATGTGAGAAAAACGAAGTTTTATTCACGCGTGAGTAATTGATACACAGATTTTTGATACACAAATGATCATTTGGGGGGTGAAGTATTTCTTTAGGATAGAGGCACAATTGTAGGCCTCAAAAACTGAGCAAAGAGTCGAATAAAGACTCATGGAAAGACTTTATGAAAGCATTAAACATTATAAGCTGCTATTGTGCTGTACACTGCAAGGTGTTTCTTCTATTTTGTGCACTCCCTGTAGACTTGCAACTCTCGTCTTTGCTCAAACAGAAGATTGATTTGCTCATCGGCTTGTAAGGCCACACAATAAAGGCACCTGTTGTTAATTTATTTGACCTGTTATTTAAAGATTTAAAAAGTAGTCAAGGCAGAAGACAGACAGAAGAGACAACAGACGTGTAGTGAGTAACTCGTGGGTCGTTCCATCTGGGCTGTTGTACAGGGGTGTCCTGTGGCCCCCCCCTCCACGTGGCCAATGGGGTGGTGCGGGGGGCGGTGTTCCAGTTCGGTGACGTGGCTGTGTACTCGTGTTTTGGCGGCTACGCCATGGAGGGCGTTGGAAGGAGCAGGTGTCTGGAGAACGGCACCTGGACGCCACCTCCCACATGCAGAGGTAGAGAGAACACGCCTCTGTGTTTAACAGAAGGGACTCTCCCCTTTTCCCAGGACACTTCCTGCTTCTCCCTTTTGCAACATGATGCCGTGCTGCTTTTCCGCTTTTTAAAATCTTCTCTGGACTGCTCCTCCTCACCCTCAACAGATACAGTGCTCTCTGGAGGTTATTAACATCTCTGTGCCTGCTCTCTCTGTCCTCTCATGCCTACTCATACTGCATGTGTACAGTATGTGGAAGTATGAGCCAAGGAAGTATTGCTATTGGTTCTTTTTTCCTCATTACTAGTTAAAGGGATAGTTCAGATTTTTTTTAAGTGGGGTTGTATGAGGTACTTATCCATAGATAGTGTATTACATATGGTAGATGTCAGTCGGCACACCCCCAATCTGGAGAAGCAGGCTGGAGTACGACATGGAAGCTAAGCAATCTTGTGATGTGGAGGGATCAGCAACAAAATTTATTTTAGCCAGCAAAAAAAAACAATATCAGTTTATGTGCATGTTGTATTAGGAGTATCACCACTGCTTTACCTGAGTGTCAGACAGTGATTTGTAGCTGGAAAGTGGAGCAGTTTCTCTTTTCAGAGCCAGACTCCAATTTAGAGTCACCAGTTATCCTGCATGTCCTTGGACTGTGGGAGGAAGCCAGAGAAAACCCGAGAAAACCCATTTTTTTTGTCAATGGAGTCTGGTGGCTTTGACAAGAGCATAGATGGGGAACTGAAGCTGTTAACGGCCTCCCTGTCAGGAGGCAAAAATACTCTTATTATGGCATACACTGATATTAACATTTTTTAGGTGACTAAAATACATTTTGTTGCCAACCCCCATTTTCTGGAGTAGACTGCTTAACTTCCATGTCAGACTTCAGCCTGCTTCTCCAGACTGGGGGCATGTTGACTAACATCTACTGTATGTTATACACTGACTATGGATTAGTACCCTATACAACCCCACTTGAAAAAGTCTGAACATTCCTTTAAGGTTGGGACAGGACATGATTCAGGTAGTCAACCTAAAAAGACCGCACTGTACATAAACCGATTCCTCCTCCTGTACACTCTTAACGCCATTTTCTCACAGGTGACCATGCGATTCATATCCAAGTACTCTCTAAAGCCTGGATCCAGCTCCATTAAAGGACGAAAAACAACTGTCAGTCAAAGACTTGGTTGGCATTTCGCCTTGAGCACCACAAGCCGAGTGCCAAGTGTCAAGTTCAATTATATTGGAGAGAAGGCAGACATCTCTATTGCTGATATCTCTAACACTAGCTTCATTCATGAAATTCAAATGGCCACGTTTTACATGCAAAACAGAGCTGGATCCAGGCTAGCCTGTTCCTCAACAGCTACTGCTGACATTGTGCACGTTCCTGTCTACATGTACACACACACACACACACACTCATGTGGGATTCTGTTGATGTCTTTGGTAAGGTTGCTCGGAGGAATTTAATCTGCAGTTTATGAATGCTGCCTTTGTTGTTGTGCATGAGGCTGCTGTACCTGCTTTCCTCTTGTTTCACTGGAAGGTGATTGAATATCTTGCTCCTCTCTATGTGTACACTGAAAGAAGATTTTATAAAGATGTGTCTTTCTACATGTAGAGTATGTGTTTTGTGTGTGTTTCAAGACGCATTCTTATCTAAATTCTATATGCCTTTGTGTGTGTGTGTGTGTGTGTGTGTGTGTGTGTGTGTGTGTGTGTGTGTGTGTGTCCTCTCTCTCAGCGGTGTGTTGGCTGCAGTGCCAAAATGGCGGGGTGTGTCAGCGTCCCAACACTTGCTCTTGCCCCGAGGGCTGGATGGGCCGACTCTGTGAGGAGCGTAAGTATTTGATAACCCAATATTCATCAGTTAACTCTGCTGACATGCCCATGACATGATCCTGAGTGTGTTACAACTCAGACACTCACCAACACACAGGAATCAAATCAGCTTGCTGAGCAGGTTTCAGCAGACAATAGTGCACAGAGACAGTCAGAGATAATGGAAGTAAAGGTTGTTTGTCTCCTTGAAACCTAAAGAAAAAACTGTTTTTGTGTCTTAAGTGATTAATGGGAACATCAATCATGCTTGTGTTTGTCACTGACAGGCTCAGATTGTTGGTCTAAATGTCTGACAACTTGTGGAAAGGATCCCCACAGAGATAGACCATTTTGGTGATGAGGAAGATCCTGTTTGTTTAACCAGAAACAGCCCTGAAATTGCTATCGCCAATTCCGCCAGACACACTTCATTTAAAGACGACAGAAACAAAATAAAACTCGTAAGCTGTCCTGGTTCGTCTTCCCACCAGTCTATTCATCATCAACTCTGGCTTGGTTTTAATAAACCCTTAATTCATACAGTTAGATGTGAAAATATGCTGAATCTATACATGCTAAAGTGACTGTTTATTTAAATGGAGTCTGGTGGAATTGGCGATCCCAACAAAGGTCTATCTCTGTGGGGATCCTTTCCATAATGTTGTCGAATACCTAAAATAACAATCTGAGCCTGTCAGTGACAAAAACAAGCACTTAAGCAGTTGTAAATTGATGGTGAGAGCATGCCTAGAGTCCTTGCATTGTAGCCTGTTTTAAGTCTGCAGCACTAACTCTAAATACTGGACCAATGTTTAAAAAAAATTGTAGCTCCTATTAGTCACTTAGACCAAAAACCATGGGTAAATCGGGTCCAGATTATAAAATACTGAAGTTACCCTTTAAGAAGGGTCACTTCTTCATCAGTACAAAGATATGTTTCTTTCTAGCCTGTGGTCACAAAGATCTCAAATTCCCCAACTGAATCCAGTGTTTGGGATTTCAACAAAGACTGCAGGGGCAGATGACCTGAAATGATTTCCTGTGTACTCTTCTCTCTCCTCTTTAAAAACAGCTATCTGCATCCTGCCGTGCCTGAATGGAGGCCGTTGCGTGGCACCCTACCAGTGCGAGTGTCCCACTGGGTGGACCGGCACACGCTGTCACAGTGGTGAGTTCATGTGTGAGTCAGTGACAGTGAAGGCTTCACATGTTTAGGCTGAGCAAACCTGTCCACCTACTGTGTGCATTAATAGCACAGTGACGTGGGATGTGAGTGCATATACTGAACAGGATTCCCTTTACGTCACTGTCATTATCACCCTGACCCAACTGACTCAGGGGAGTACGCGACAGTTTTTTTTTTTGTTTTTTTTTATATCTACTTGATTATATTCAGCTTTTGAACATTTATAAATAAGTAAATAACAACCTTTAGTGAATAACGATGTAGTCATGTGAGTCAAGTATTAAATGTTCCTTAACTGTAACTTTACTTTAAAAAGTGGGGTAGGCAGTTTAATTTTGGCGTCACTGGGCAAAAATCCCCTCATAAACTTTGAGCACATTGTAATTTAAGAGGACTGAGGGAAAACTAGACTTCTGCACCTCCTCTTGGTTCTGTTTTCAAGCTTTAGAAAAATGTAGGCCATGATGGGAAACTTTGGCCAATCACAGGTCATTTCAGAGAGAGGGTGTTCCTGTTGGCTGTTCTACAAATGCAGATGTGCGTGCGCGTCTTTTTGGCGAAAGCCTGATTCAACAGCAGAGAGTCCTGCAAAGGAAGTTGCTATTCCAGCATTGGCAACAACTGCCTACGCTGCAGCGCACCCAAAAACAGGAAGACGGACTTATCAAAAAGAGAGTTTAACAGAAAGTCTGACAATAAAGAAAACAAAACACATGTCAACATCAACGACATGTTTCAGAGTTGGAGAGATAATGTTGCTAATAGTTTAGCCTTCTGCCAACCAGAGCTTAAGGCTCATGGCTTCATGGCTTCAAGTTCACATTTACGTAGCTAGTTTTAGCTACAGTCTCTGATCACAGTGTGTCCTCCGCCTCATTCCCCGCCGCTAAAGACCACCTTACCAGGAGGACAGACTCCCAGTCAGCAGTTGCAGTAACCTAAATTCAGCCAGCACAAACCCCAGCTCTGGGGGACTGGACAGCTCCAACTCCCCAGTAAACTTTCTGTTGCTGCTGTTACACAGGTTAGACCCAGTGCTGCACCTGGCAAGCAGTCCACTGCGATGAGGAGCGAGGCGAAGAGACCGTGGGGTGGCTAGCTTGCGAATTCTTGTCTCATTTGTGGTCTGATGGCTCTACAATAAAATCAATGTATGGGAAACTCTGGGTCATGTTTTGAAGCGTGTGCATATGCCTGTGGTTGTCTGGTGGGAGGAGCTTAGGGCAGAGAGGGGAGAGCTGCACGAGGAGGGTGTGTTTTCATAATATGCCGTTAGATTTCTGCCTACCTCAGCTTTAAACATTTAACCCTATGGGCCCGAACGACGCATAGTACGTCCAAATTCACACCCGTTCTTCTCTGTGGATTTTCTCCGCGACCGTGCGTCAGAGCGAGAAGCCACGTATATCACGTGAAACAGCGGAACTGTAGCTTTCCGACAAGGCCAAGCACTTGTCGGTAATCCAATGTTTTCACAGTGAAAAAAAATGATAAATTTACAATAAAATGATGTATAACAGAGCTTTCATACAGCTCTGCACACACATTACTGTTGGATGGATTACTTGCGAACACAGACTCGCACAGAAATGCCACGCATATCACATGAAAGCGCAGGAGCAGAGCTTTCCAGTGATACAACACACATCATTGTGCTGTCATCCCATCATGCTATAAATACAGATCAATTGTCTACAAAATAAAAACCTGGGTAATTTCTTTACAATCCATGATACAGATCTTGTTATCAGTCACTTCATATAGTGAGGAATATCGTATCTTACCACGTCTTAGGCTTCCGTGAGTTTCTCCCTGTCTATCCACATTTGTAGTCCAGCTTTCAAGATGAAAATATCTCCATATTGTCCAGTGGACACTCCATCAAACCTTGTATGACAAGACAAGCGCACTTCACCTTTGCGCACCCAGACAACTATAGCCTAATTATGCATGCTGACAGGGCCGTAGTCACCATATACATTGAGGGGGACACGTGCACATAGTAGGACATAGAATGATGGCAAATCTGGTTAGCCCAGATTGTCCTGGAAAAAAAAACAAAAAACAACGAGATATAGCATGTGTATGTAGCCTTTATAATGACTGTGATATGAGCTTAAAAGTAAAGGCAGTAAAAATACCCCAAAAAGGCCTAGGGCCCATAGGGTTAATGATCTGCTGAATTAATATGATTCTCTCCCAGAAGGCCTTTAGCTGTCAGCGTCCCGAGGCTTTAACATGCCCTCTGTGACAAACCCAGATGAAAGAAGTGTTCAGACTTTTATGCCTGTTATTAGAATTTCCCTTTTCATTTTATTAATTTAAATGTCTGTGCTTTACTTGTTTGTACTGACAAATGTGTCTTGCTAACCACCAATTTTATCCATCAATTACAGCGTCAGTGAGTTTATAATAAAGGATGGCATGGAGGAGAAAGAGGAGTGAGCACTTAACCATCTGTCTGTCATGACAGTGTGTTGCAGGTTTTGTTCTCTGAGAGCTCAAAGCAAACACACTGAGCACGAGATGAGTCAGCACTTACCTTCAAGGGCGGTTCCACCTAAATACTACATTTTTCTCTGCCATCTACATTGTGTCAGACGGTTTTCATGTTGACAAAAGAATTACCTTTACCTTTACATTACCTTTACCTTTACCTTTACAATGCAGTAACGCCAGTATCAACATGTTTATAGAACAGGTCGATAAAATGGATCCTTAATGAGGCAGGCAGCGTATTTCCTTCTTCCTTAAAGAGCTACTTCCTTATGAGCAACAGCTTGTTGGTTACAGTGGTGATGATGGTGCTGTGTTTTGTGAATGTGTCCACAGCTGTGTGTTCGTCACCTTGTCTGAATGGAGGCAGATGCATCAGGCCGAACAGATGTCACTGCAGTCCAGGGTGGAGCGGACACGACTGCTCCAGGTGATTAGAGAAGGGTTGTTTTTCTATTTCTTTTCTTTTTTTCTTTTTTCTCTTTTTTTTTTTTTTACACTTTAGTTAGATTTTCAAGACAAACAAAAAACAATCAAATAAATAAAATACATAAAAATAAAAACGATTGTTTTTCATATATTTAAATAAATAGATAATATTTTAATAAAATACTAGAATAACTTGACTTAATTCTTTCACATCAGTGATAAATGTATTACTATATAATTTCATTTCAGTTATTAAAGGGACAGTTCACCCCAAAATAAAAAATCCTATTTTTCCTCTTACCTGTAGTGGTGTTTATCAGTGTAGATAGTTTTGGTTTGAGGCACTGAGTGTTAGAGATGTCAGCCGTAGAAATGTCTGCCTTCTCTCCAACATAATGGAACTAGATGGCACTCAGCTTGTGGCGCTCAAAGTGCCAAAAACATAACTTAAAAAAAACTCAACAGCAATGTCTCTTTCCAGAAATCATGACCTGGTTCCTCAAGATAATCCACAGACCTTCTTGTGAGCAATTTCATGTATGAACTATTTTCTTTCCATTGAATCACACTGATCAACCTTTTTTTTTTTACAAACTAACAAACCTTCCTTTTAATCTTTTTGGTCTTGTCAGTGTCTCAAAGGTTTCTCTGTCCCTTTAATTGAGCATTCTGCAGTGTTTGCTGTTTCGGTGCAGCCTCTGTTACCAGAATGAACTGTATTCCCTTGAGTGTTTTTGTCATCTGTGCATCTTTTGCACACATTACATCAATAAATTAGTCCACTCTTGTTGGATTTCTGCTTGTGGGGCTTTTGTTGCACTTGCTGCACTGCTGTCTGTCTCTCGCCCGCTCACGATGAAACACTATGCACCAGAGACGACGCACAGTAAAACTCTCTCAGTAAGACTCACACACTGAGCTGAAACAAGTGCTCATAATTTTGGTGAATATCATAAATAAACATTTAATTTTGCTGTCGTTTATGGCGTGTGGGGTTTTGCTGTGGGCGGGGCTCAGCCTCTGCTCTTACAGACAGAGTGTTAACGATGGCTGCACTTGTTGCGCCACTACATGAAACTTTTGTGAGTAAAAACACCTGTGTGACCGCTGACGTTTAACAAAGATGTGGATCGGGCTGTATATAGCTCAGTACAGCTGATCCTGATCAGTTAAAAAATGGCTTGATGTCCTGATGGCACTTCTTAAGAAACACTGTTGAAACAAGTATAAGTGACTAATCTTTCAGTTCATACTTTAAGCTTTGATGTTTGACTTTAATATAATCGCCTATAGTAATGTGCAAATTAAATGGACAGTTAGAGGACAGTTGTCTGAACATGAAAACAAATATTGGGACACACATTTATTGGAAAGCCTGAATCCTAGTGGCCCCCCATTTAAACATTTATTGAATATTTACCTTTTTTTTGTTGTCGCGGTTTTTGATCGTGCACAATGCAGACACACACAGAATAATCACTCTGCTCCGCGCTCTTCTCTTGTGTGCGCTTTGCCAGGAGCGTCTTTGTCAACGGTTTTATTACAAAGTGATGGTGATATCATTCCTGTAACACTCGTTTTCCGTTGCTGGCGATCCAATTGAGAGGCCAAATCCTGCAGAGTTCATAAGTTTGTGTGTTCAGACACCCACAAACCAAACTGATCACTCTTACTGCTCAGTAGCTTCAGAGCTGATGGAGTGGCTTGATGAGGAGGAGTCAAAGAATCATGCGAAGAATAGGAGTCCGAACTTGGATATTAGTGCGCATGTTGTAAGGTCAGTTGGGGTTGCCAAAAACATTCTGGGAAATCTTAACTTGTATCAACAGTGAAAGTGGATTTTTCTGTCACTTATAAGTCATCTTAATGGGAAAACAATTATATTTCTGAGAAAGGGAGAACCTTTTATCTTTTATCTCTAACACTTACTCGTAAAAGAGAGTGTCCAGTGTGTAGGATTTAGGGAGATATACTGGCAGAAATGGAATAGTATATAGTAAGTATGTTTTCTTTAGTTTATAATCACCTGAAAATAAGAATAGTTGTGTTTTCGTTACCTTAGAATGAGCCGTTTATATCCACGTAGAGAATAGGTCCTTGTCCACGGTGTCCGCCATGTTTCTACAGTAGCCAGGAATGGACAAACCAAACACTCTAGATGGGGCCATTCGCATTTTCCAAGTCGGCCACCATAGTTAGCAGCCCCTCCGCAACGACCAATGTCAGAAAAAAAAAAGATTTTTTTAAAAATGTGAAACTACTTTATTCAGTGTTTTTACTGGTTTAAATCACCAGGTCCATTTGTTTTGGAGAGGGAGGCACCTCCGCGGATAATTCGGCTCCCGGTAAAAACCTTCTGAACATCTGGATCTTAAGTTATCAGAGAAAAAAGGTGAGCACACATTAGCAGGTGCTGGGCGAGCTGCCAAACAGCGTCGGCACTGATTTGTAACGTGAAACTGCTTTATTCAGTGTTTTTAGCGGTTTAAATTCACCGGGTCCGTTTTATTTCGGAGAGGAAGAGACCTCTGCGGATTATTGATCCTTCACTAAGTCCCGCCCGGACGCAGACTGGCCAATCATAACGTAGCATTGGGCCGGCTCAGACCAGGGTCCGACAACAACACAGCTGTGCTCCATTGACTGTAATGTAATCATTTCAGATTTCCTTCATTTTCAGGCTGGTTTTGTGGATTTGGAGCTAAATGTTGTGCCTGGGGCACGTCGTGTATTAATGACACTCGTTACCTGGAGAGGTTGGAAGAAGATATACGTTTCTTCCCTGTTCCAAAACCAAAATCAGACCCTGAAAAGTGTAGGGTTATCTAGCTAGCTACTGAAGATATAGCCTACTGAATGTATACACATGCTGCTTTTGCTTTTTAATGATTATAACAGTGAAACAAAGGCCGACCCTGCTGTACAGGAACCAGTGAAGGGAAGCAGGGGAACTTTGCTCATATTCAACCAGCTGTGTGTCATCACCAGATGAATACGGTTCATCTGCACACACTGTGATGACACACAGCTGGTTCAATATCAGCAAAGTTTCCCTTTATACTCATTGTCTTGTGTGGCGATCAGCAGTGATGTGGTGGGTCACTTTGACACTGTGATCTGTAGCCTATAGTTCGGCTTTAGCTTCTAACTATCTTTGTCTTTTTAACCTGTTGTTGCTGCTGAGTCAGTTTGACATCCTGGATATATCCTTCAAACACACACTGTAGACCCCTCTGTCTGCTTCTCTCTGCAATCACTGTTTCATTTCTCCAAAAATATGATCGTATTTCTTCAGGGAGTGCAGTTAGTTACAGGGTGGGCTCCATGCTTACTCTGACAACTTGTCGGACCATCACAAAGGGGCGGGGCTTAGCAAAAGGCCAATTCAGCTCCTGGTAAAAACCTGAACAATGAACACTGAAGGATTCTAACTGGGAGAAGTTACAGCTGGTTGAAATCAGCAGTCCTCACCGCTAGATGCTGCTAAATCCACCTAAATCTTACACACTGCTCCTGTAAATATTGATGGGTAATACAGAGGTGATAGGTGGGAACATGTACTCTTAGACAACGGTGAAGATACTCCACTCTGAGTAAAAATCCTGCATTCAAAACCATACCAAAGTAAAGGTACTAAAACTAGATGTACTCATTGTGCAGTAAAATGTTCCCTGTCAGTGTTTTGCTTTTATATCTAATGTTTTGGGATAAATATTCATTACATTAATGTGTATACTGCATTTTACTGCTGTAAATGTGTTAGGTTGTGCTCATTTTTACTCCTTTAAATACTGTTGGGTAGGTTAATCTATAGCAATGCATCATATTCTGTAAGATCATGTTCTGAGAGGTCAGCTTTTCACAGGCCTGTTTTCAGCTCCATGACGACGCAAGTCCACCTCATCCAAGATTATTTTTTAAGAGTTTATTTATCTTAACAAGTAGAAGAGTTCCGTCAACACTTAATCTGTCAGTGTATCAGGAAAAACTGGACTGGAAATGATGAGAAATTGTTATTTGAAGAGTAACTAAAGCTGTCAGACATGTAATGGAGTAAAATGTAGAATATTTGTCTCTGAGATGTAATGGAGTATAAATATAAAGCTGCGTAAAATGGAATTACTGGAGAACGAGCACCTTGATTTCATGCTTATGTACAGAACTGACTAAATCACTGTTTCTCTGTCTTCCTTGTCTTTGCAGGAAAAGAAAATCAGGTTACTATCACTTCTAAAGGTTCCATTCAGCTCCATGTGAATCATCTTATGAAGGGAATTCTTGTATAGTTAACTGACACACTTGTAAACCATTCATTCTCATCTCTCTGCAAAGGCAAAGCAAGAACCATTTTGTAAAATAAAGCTGTATTTTTTCATATAGAGACTCAACAGTATTAAACATATGCTGCTATATACTTGTATGATGTGTAAAAACTATTGATGTGATTGTCCAATGTATATGTGTAAACTATTCTCACATTTTTATTAAAGCATAAAATACCATTACATGCTCTTGTACTGATCAGATTTGTTGCTCTTACAGCGAAGGGTTGTGTATCTCAGTCATGGTCTGCGGTGCTTGGTGCATTCAAGCGTGAATAAGAGGAGGACAGAGTTCCTGTAACTCATCTTCATTTATTAAAACCACCTTGTTTAAGACAACATACAAAGAAAGTTCAGGAGTTTGTCCAGAGCTAAGCCAATCTCTCGTATAAAACAGAATTAAAAAGGGTTTTAATAAAATTTCAGCCAGTTGTTAAAACAGTCAATACGTACATTGAACTGACAGGACTTAGAGTACGTCACCAATACATGAGTGCAATAAATTATTATTGCCAGGGTGGAATGGAAGAGCTGATGGTTATTGTACACAACATGAAACTGGAATTTCTTGGGCATGTACAGTGGCTACTGTGGTTCATACGATGAGGGTGTGTCGACTGGTCAGTGGAACTTTATGTTCTGAACTCTACCACTTTTTCAGTCAGTGTATCTTGGTTTGCACCAGAGAACTCGAACACCTGAAAGACAGAACAGACAAGAGGGTTAAAGACAGATTTAATCTAAAAACAAATTTACAGTGATACGCATTAAAATGAACTTTGAATAATTAAATTATAATTCATATTTAAGAAAAAAAAAATATATTTCATATATAGAAAATATTTAACACTGACAGCTAGCATGTACAATTGTTACTGCAGTCTGAATCCAAAATATTGGACTTGAAGCTTACACGCGTTGCCAGGTTGAAAACACTAAACCTACACGAGCGATAAACGAGCAAAACATTATACTTTGACAATGACGACAAGTTGATGAGCTAATTTATATATTTGCAATTTACTGTTAGCAACTGTCACGCTCATGGTTTCTGAGGTAGTGAACCTACGCATTTGTACGTTACTATGTAGCGGATGTGTTGAAAATTTAACTTTCAACAATGTCGTGGTCTATATGTGGTTATATGTTTAGGTACAAAATAAATTTGGTTATGGTCAGGGGAAGATTGCGTTTTTGGCTTGAAATACCCGCACAATTGCCGCAATATACCTCAAAAAACACCTAGGTTTGGTGGCACAAACGTCACAGGAAACTCTGCAATGCGTCGCTAAAAAACTTCCATGTTCAGTGGCACGGATGATGCGGCAACATGTCACAGGACACACTGAAAAAAATTATGCCACTGAATCTCTTTCTTAAAAAAACAAAACAAAAAAAAAACCACACACACACCCAGGTTTGGTGGCACAAATGTGGCAGGAAACACTGATGCATCACTGAAAAACATCCTGGTTTGGGAGCAGGTTTGCTGCCTTGATATTTCAGCTGAACGCACCAAAGAAAGGTGTTCATGTTAATGTTGAACTGGTGATACTTGGTTTTTCTTTATGTGGGCTAATCTCTATAGTCTGTGCAGTGCAGAAAAGGTAGGCTAATCCTAACCCCAACCCCTGCCTACATTTTCACGTGTTCTGACCCTATTCTTGTGTTAGATTTCCAGTATCAGCAGTACTCTGGTCATGAAGCTTTTAAAGAAGATGCCCAGCTTTTTAGGTCAGGTAGAATCGAATGTTATCTCTATTGATCCAGTTTATTTGCTTGCTTCTACTGCATGTCTGTATGTTTCCTATCTGGCACATTAGGTTGTCGAAATGAGCTGAGGGCAGAATCACACTGGTGTACACCAAAGGTTTGGGTCTCGAGAGGATATTGCATATTGTACACTTAGTAAGAAGTGATAATGTGTCAGTGTTTCCATCTGTGCTGTATGTTCACACTTACCTTCGATCCATTCTTGAAAAACATGAATGTGGGCATGCACTGAATCCCGCAATGTTCACTCACCTCCTGAAAAGAGCAAAAAGAACAGTCACACCACAGAGGCAACAAAACCTGTCTTCTTTAAGGAACAAAAACAATACAGGGATGTACAATATTGAAAATAAAGACTATTGAACACACTCAACACAGAAATGTCTGAAGCGTAGTCTCTGTAAATGCTGCCTGACTGGATTTGTCCAGTCATCCAGATACTAGACAGCAACCAGGAAACATTTATGAGTTATTAAATGACCAGGACATCAGAGCCTCTCCCTCCAGCTTCACTGTTTTCCCACAGAATCAACACCAGCTGTTTTTTTTGTTTTTTTTTAATATACAGACAGTTACAGGAATAAGCTGGGGCCTGTTCCAATGGACGTATTTACCTATTAAGTTACCCGGAAAACAGTGTCGCCACAAGGCTGTGAAAACAGGTTTTCCTGGATTTTAAAAACACCCATACCAATATCTCAGCTGCATTACACTTAACCAAGATACTGACATGAAATTGAAACGTTGACCCTGATATATGCACAGGATAAGCATTTTTAACTCTTTTCTTCAGTGGTGATCAAATTGAGAAACAAACCCTGCAGAGTGTATACATAAAGGAGTGTTCTGACGGCCATAGATCAAACTGATCACTCTCAATTGCTCAGTAGCTACAGACATGTAGGACTGGCTGGATGTGGAAGAGTCAAAGACACACCTGCACATTATGTATCATCTGAATCACGTATACAAGGAAAATATGAATTAGGTTTCCCCATGTTCCATGTAAACCTCCTATCATGACAGGCAATCTGGGAATTTCTCACTTGAATCGACACTGGGAGTGGATTTTTCAATCGGTCAAGAGTTATCTTAACTGGTCAAGCGTACGCACGCTTTCAAGTGGACCTTCAGAGCATCTTAAATACCTTTCCCAGAGCTTACCAGCTCCTGGGACTTTCCCTAAACCTAAAAGAGACTCAGATTTTACACCAACCAGCACCTGGCAAACCCTCCCAAGCCCTCACAACATGTATGGACAACATCATCTTGGAGAATGTGAATCACTTTTACCTACCTTGGCTGAGGAAGAGAGTGTTTGAGGATCAGGACATCCAAACCAAGACCAAACTCCACGTCTATCAAGCAACAGATGTGCCTTCCCTGCTTTATGGGGCTGAAAACTTGACCACCTACAGCAGACATACAAAAACCCTAGAGCAGTACCACCTGTGATGCCTTCGGAAGATCCTTCAAATCAGCTGGGAAGAAAGGTGAACTAATGTCAGCATCCTAAAGGAATCCAACAAGCCCAGTATCACCACAACCAACCATTACTGCCATCAGATGCCATGGATGGGTCGTGTCATTCGCATGCCAAATACCCAACTCCCCAAACAAGTGCTTTAAGACCAACTGGCTGAGGAGAAATGCGCCCAAGGGGGACAGAAAAAGAGGTACAAAGACAACATCAAAACCCACCCGAGAAAGTGAAACTTCAAACTTATCAACTTGGAGTAGGTGGCTGTCAACAGAAACCTATGGAGCAGGATGGTCTATGAAGGCTCAGCACATCAAGAAAAGGACCTCCAATGTGCTGAGGAAAAAAGGGGCAACAAAGAAGGAGAGATCAAACACCCAAATGAAAGCAGTACTGTAATGCCTTTGTAAGATCCTTTGGATCAGCTGGGGAAAGAGGTAAACTAATACCAGTGTCTTGAAAAACCCCCCACAACTATTACCTGGCACCAGTTACCATAGACGTCATACACATGCCAAACACCTGCCTTCTGAAACAAATGCTTTACAGCCAACTGAAAGAAGGGAAACACACTCAAGGAGGACAGAAAAGTGGTAAAGAGACAACATAACAACATAACTTCAACCTCAACAACTGAAAGAAGGTGGCTCTCAACAGAAACCTTGGGAGCAGGATGGTCCATGAAGGCTCAGCACAGCAAGAAAAGGACCTCCACTGTGCCACAGAAAGAGAGAGGCCACAAAGAAAGGAGAAATCCAACAAGACAGGAGCAGTACCACCAGTAATGCCCTTGTCAGACCCTTAGGATCACCTGGGACGATAGTTTGTCAGTGTCTTGGAGGAAGCCAACAACCCTACTATCACCACAGCCATTACCCAGCACCAGTCATGATGGATGGACCACGTCATACACATGCCAAATACCTGCCTTCTGAAACAAATGCTTTACAACCAAGCAAAGAAAGGAAAACGCACCTAAGGAGGACACAAGTCATACAGAAAAAGTGGTAGAAAGACAAGATCAAAGCCCACCTGAGAAAGACACTTAAATCAACAGAAATCTTTTGAGTTGGACGGTCTATGAAGGCTGAGTACAGCAAGAAAAGGACCTCCAATGTACCGAGAAAAAAAGAGTTGACAAAGAAAGAGAGATACACCTCAAAAATGGGGGGCGCACCAGCAGCAATAACTCTGAGATCCTTAGGATCAGGGAAGATACATGTAGGTGAACTTATGACGGAATCTTGGAGCAACATAACCAGTATCACCACAACCATCACCTGGCACCAGTTATGATAGACCATGTCATTCACATGCCAAACACCCGCCTTCAGAAACAAAATGCTTTACGGCCAGCTGAAGGAGGAGAAACAAAGAAAGGAGAGGTCCATCACCAAAATGGCTCCTTGAAGTACCACCAACATGCCACCAGCCACAAATATCACCATGTGCAACGTGCAACAGTACATGTTGATCAAGGCCTGTACAGCCACCTGGAGACCCACAAATGATCAGACTCACCAACAGCAGCACAATCGTACTCAAAGGAGAGGCGATAGGTAGTGATCGCTGATGATGATTGAGAGGTGACAAGTAGAAACACTTCTCTTAAGTGAAGCAGTGTTATGAAATGATCTATGAAAAGCTGGACTAGTAGGACCATTTCAGGATCATTTTAAACCAAATTTGAGTGATTTTTTAAAAATATTTTTCTTATGCGAACGTTACAGGTAAGAATAAAGGTAAGTAGTATATATGTGGTCCCATGCAGAAGTAGGTTTTATGTTGAAATATGGCCATTTTAGAGTGAGTTAGGTTAATCGACATTTTGCCAACAGGTAAGTCCAAGTATATAAAGGAGTGTTAGCTTCAGTGATAGGTTTAAAAGAATTGCATTCTTGGAACCCATCAGCTGTATTCGGCGCCTGACTTCCAGCAGATGGCGATACAGCCTCTGGGGGCAGACCCCCGATTTTTTGGCATTCCGGTTTGAGTAGGTGAATTTCTGTTTCCGACTTCCGTTTATATATACACAAGTAAATATGCTGAACCATTGCGATGGATTGAGTTTGCAGTGACGCCAATTATGTTCCGCCTCGTTAGTTCACCGCACGGAGCGTTTATCCTTGCAATAACTGCAGCCAGCTCAAACGTGATTGATCTAGCACCAGAAACCAGGACTCTTACGCTCTTCTTCCAGAGGCAAGATCTCCGGGGTTTGCCTACAGACTCTACATTCACTGAATGTAGAATCTGTATACGGAGACTAAAAGAATTGTAACATCAGAAATGTCAAGCTTGATTCATTGTGATAAAACGAAAAGATGGATTAACTGAAGTCGATAAAATGTTTGTGGCAATTTAGACCTCAAATTCAAATTCAAGACTATTTCATGACTTTTACTACCTAATGTTTATGAAACTCTGAGGACCTGCAGACACCCTGGTTTTACGCAGCATAAAGTACCATTAAACACTTTTACATGATCAAATTCTTTCGTCTTACAGCGAGGGGTTGTGTATAAAAGTCATGTTCTGTGGTGCTAAGTGCATTCAAATGTGAATACAGGAGAGTACGAAGTTTTTGTAACTTATCTGTATTTATTAAATCCACCTTGTTGAACACAACATCCAAAGAAACTTCAGGGGTTAGTCAGGAGCACAGCCAATCTGTGATATTTAACAGAATTAATAGTGGTCATCAGATTTTATTCAAATTTCAGATCAGAAAGTCAATACATACTCTGAATTGACAGGACTTAGAGTACGTCACCAATACATGACGAGTGCAATACATTATTATTGCCAGGATGGAATGGAAGAGCTCATGGTTATTGTATACAACATGGAACTGTAATTTCTTGGGCATGTACAGTGAGCAACAGTGGCTACTGTGGTTTATACGATGAAGGTGTGCGTCGACTGGTTGGTGGAACTTTAGGTTCTTAACTCTTGCAGCTTGCCACCCAGTTTGTCTGGGTCAGAACCAACGACCTCCGTCACCTGAAACACAATGCAGACAGGAGGGTTAAAGATAGCTTTACTTAAAAAAATGTACACTATGTATTTAAATTTACTTCATAAAATAATTTTTTAATAAGACTCTACAAGAATGATAATGCTGTCCTGAATCTGCTGGATGTGTAAATGAGCAGCATATTACAACTTTATAAAAAAATAAATAAAGCGTTGTCAGTGTTTCCATCTTTGCTGTATATTTTCGTGCTTACCTTCTTTCCATTCTTGATAAATATGAATGTGGGCATGGCCCTTATCTCCCACTTTGTAGCCACGTCCTGAAAAGAGCAAAAAGGAATAACATTCAATGGACTGAGTCAAAAACACTGCTACACAATGGTAACGGACTGTTCAAGATTGGATGGATGGATGGATGGATGGACGGCCCAAAGAGACCAATGCATGTGGGAAGCACCCATTAGGAACTGTAGTCAACAAGACTTTGTCTTCTTTAAGGAGCATAAACATGTTGGGAATACAGTAATGTACGATACTAAAAATATTAATAATTGAATACCTTCAAGCAAAAAATGTCTGAAGCATAGCCTCTAACAAGATAGTACTAGATGGTCGAAAACCGCTGATAGACACTAGACAGCAAACAGGAGACTACTGTAAGTTATTATATGAACAGGTCATCCAAACCTCTCCCTCCGTCCTCACTGCTGGTCATAGTTTTTTGTAGAATGTATATCAACCTACAAACTGTATGTTTAACCATACATAAATATCACTGCCTGACCAATATTGGATATTTTAGACCAATATCAATTGTAAAAAGCAAAAATTAACAGATTACCGATATGGCTGCAAATATAATGAATTTCTGAGCTGGAAAGAAAATGGACCTTTTCAATGTAGATTATGAACAAATTTTTCAGGAATATGACTATGCGAAGGTACTCGGACGACTGCTTTCTTAAATGATTTTATTCCAAGAATATCAAACATTATTATACACTGAGACAATTTAACTGGATTTGCTAGACCCCTGGCTTTTGCTGGTGTTGCAGACCACTACATCACCAGTAGTCCCACACCTTACTAGGTCCCACACCTTACTAAAGAACATTTTATTGAAGCTAGAGACTTTTCAGATGGCCATTTTTCAAATATAAACAGCTAATTTAACCGATCACATATTTTTTAAGAGTAAAAATTTATCTGAAAACGAACTTTGAAACATATGTGGTACAAAACCACGCACTCACAACCCTATGGAGCTTGTTTAAGATTCATGCTATAGCTTACTGACTTTTGGTTTGCTGCTGCCAAGTCAACATATTACTGGCAGCAGCGACATTACACCACAGTCTGCTTTTCACTTTCAGGGGAAACTTTAAATGGTGGAAACTTTTAAATTTTAATTTTTGTATATGTAACAACTGTAATTGTATGGTTGAAGGGCGTTTCAAACTGCAAATCCTGAGCCAAATATTTTGTTGTAAACACATGCTCGCACATTAGCTTCCACTCAGCTGACAAGGTATACAGTAGCTACGGGGTTAGCAAGTTAGCTAATGTAGCAAATGAGTATGACAAGTTTGTTTAAGTTAAGTTCAAGTTTATTTACTTTATTAATCCCCTGAGGGGAAATTCAACGTTTTCAGTCTTGCTTGTCAATTACACACAGGTCTGAAAGACACACACATGCACAAACAGGACCTATACATGCACAAAGTGGAGAGATCTCAGAGTGAGGGGGCAGCCCTTTGGTCAGGCACCCCGAGCAGTTGGGGGGTTCGGTGCCTTGCTCAAGGGCACCTTGGCAGTGCCCAGGAGGTGAACTGGCACCTCTCCAGGACTCGAACAGGAGAACCTCCGGTTCCCAACCCAAGTCCGTATGGACTGAGCTACTGCCGCCCCTGTTGTCATGGGTCTCACCAACTAGGTAACAATGTAGCGTGAAATTAACAATTAACTGACTCAATAGTAGTCTGCTGAGCTGCAGAAAGATGCTCTAATGCTTACCTTTTAATGTGCTACGTTACAGACCATACTGACAAACTATAGCTGGCTAGCATGACATGGCAGTTGTCAGGTACAGGGTTAATGTTTTATTAGGTATAGTGAAAAGGGAAAAGATGGGGTCATTGTTTATTAAACTTTCCAGTGTGTACTTAAACTAGTTCGTAACTTACCGTGAAGAGATCGCTTGACTTCGCACTCACAGTCTGATCAGCTGAGCTGAGCATTACAATGATTGAGTTGGAGCGCGCTCTGCTCTCTTTGCTGCCTAATCCACGTTACGGACAAGCCCCCGGGTCGGGGATGATCAATGCCAGAATATTAGTCACGGCAAGGTAACATCAACAATCGCAGCTAAAGGCTGATTCACGCTTGGGCACCCGATGCTTTTAAAGAGTGCAGGTGTTTGACTGCCCAACCATAAATCAGACTTAACACTATGTTTACATGCACAATTATTCCACAATCATTCCAAATATGTCAGTATTCTTAATTCCATATTGGTCATGCCAACAGCATATTCTGCTTTGATATTAATAAATTAGCCCTTATTGTAAAGTCAGCATTTTCTGATTAGGCCTGTGGGATATGATATGATGGTATTATCTGGCTTTTAAAGACATTGTTTAGACATGTATACAGCATAGTAGAAATATTGTCTTTTTTGGAATAAGGGCAAAAACCAAAATATGTTGTGCATGTAAACACAGTCACTGACAAGAAATGTTAGCTAGCTAGCAATACACGAGTCACCAACTAACAGACACAACACAGTCTAAATGCTACACATAAAAAAAAAAAAAAAAAAAACATGACTAACTTACTTTTCCGCTGTCAAAACACTGTCTCTTCATAGTCTCTTCTTTGCACAGGACGAAAAAATTCTTTTGACTTGCCCCGACGCTGAGAGTGCCTCGTTTGGAGAGGTCTGTCCAATTTGTTAATATTTTACCCACATAGAACACATAAAGGCCTCTCCTATGCAATTTAAGATGGCTTTGGTGAAACCAGTGTATATATCTTCCTTGTATTTTATGTTTTGACATTAAACATGTGATCGAGAGAGGGGATCCTAGAACACATGCAGTCTTTTCCAAAGCGACACAATTGGCCAGTGGTGGTGGTGGACCACAAACTGCCACACCAGGTACCTGTAAAGTCCACCACCTTTGGTGACCCAATAAAACCAGGTCTGTTCACCATTTTGAGTCACAAAAATGGTGAACAGACCTGGTTTTAACTCTATGGTATGCGAATTATCTCTATCTTTAACCTTAATCTAAAAACATGTTCATGGTCTGTGGTTGCGGCAACGTTGTGTGACTAAACAAAGCCCTTCTGTAAGAACATGTGTCACGGTTACCACCTGTGGTTATAACAAGCCACTGGATCAGTCATTCTGCAAAAAAGCTGTTCTGCCTCTTTAAGAGTGCTGCTAATGTTTAAGTCTTACAGGTAATGTATTTGCATTTTTAATCCCAACTTTAAAATAAGAAAACAATTATGGAGGCAAAATGTGTTCTCATGTTTTCAGCCGGGAGACAGAAAAACTTTGCACTTTGGTCACATGAACAAGCTGTGGCTCCACATGGCCTGGTGAAATGGATTTCATGAATAGTCCACATTGCTCTGAGTATTAATGACATGGTAACGCCCTTCAAGACCAGGAAAAGGACATTAATGTAATCCTTCTCTCGCATAACACCAGACCCTCCTTTACAATTCCCAACAGCTGGTCACTGTTACAGGTGTGCTTAACATAGATCTTTTTGACTTCTAAAATGTCGTATGAACCAGAACAGCATTTACAGGTTTTCCCCCTAACATGGAGAAGACACTGTACATATGCTGCTATGTGTTGAGAATTTCTGTACTAGCAGCTGTTGTAGTAAGCCTAATTGTGCTTCAGACGTCAAACATAAATAACTAAAAAGGAAAAAAAAAAACCACACACACTTACCTGAGCATCATCCACATCCACCTTCAGGAAAATCACGTTCTTGTTTTCAGCCTTATTCGACAGTTCCTGCAAGAGAGTGGATCAATGAGCATTCAGGACGCGCAGACAGTATGATACTGATGTATTTCTGTTCCTGATTTACAATAAGTCTACAGGGAAAGACATCTGACATCTTGGCTCTATGATTTATTTAGGTTATGCACAACCATCACATTTCATTTTCCAGTTAAGCAGACATTTCCTACATAAGACTGGAACAGCTTAACAAAAGGTTGTCTGAGCAACAAGAGATGCTGCCCTCGAGCAACACTTGTCCCTGAGGAGAGGGCTCCCTTTAGCAACTAACAGTCTGGAAACATTTGTTTTACAAAGGCTGCAACTACGATGTGTCTAAATCTAAAATATCTCATAGCCACGGGAGTTATAAATGTGACCAACACTGTCTCTAAAAATATTTGTTGGCTTAAAATGATTCCAATTTATAAAGGAATACTTTTTGTGCCCATCATCTAGTTTACATTTTCTCCACTCCTCCACAGTTCCCTTGTTCATACAGATATATATCATATTTTTAACATGTGTATGTATATATGTGTGTGTGTGTATATGTATATGTATATGTATGTATATATATATATATATATATATATATATATATATATATATATATATATATACACACACACACACATATACATACACATGTTAAAAAAAACATTCATAAAATGATCTTCTTTCAGCTTTAACTATGGTTCTGATAAGACTTGAGTGCCAAAATCGTCTTCTTACTTCGAAGTGTGGGCCAATCTGTTTACAGGGACCACACCAGGAGGCTGTGAAGTCCACCACCACCAGCTTGTCTCCAGCTTCCTTCAGGATTGCATTGAATTCCTCCTACAGGAAATGAAAACAGATAATGTCAGCAATTTGTTTTGATCACACCGCGATGGATTAAGTGACCTGAACTCAGTTGTTGCAGCTTACATTCGCCACAGTGATAATGTTGATAAGCAATCTGTTGTACTTATTGCTGGCTGCTTATACCATTAAGCATTATTTGGTCAGTGGCTACCGTTGCTGCTAATTCAAATCCAACATTTCCTTCATGTGCTGGTGGAGGTGTTCCGGGCACGTCCCACTGGTAGGAGGCCCCGGGGCAGACCCAGAGCACACTGAAGGGATTACGCATTTCATCTGGCCTGGAAACACCTGGAGTCCCCCAAGAGGAGCTGGAAAGCGTTGCAGGGGAAAGGGACATCTGGGGTGTTTTGCTTGGCCTGTTGCCCCCGCAACCCGGCCCCGGATAAGTGGATGAAAATGGATGGATGGATGTCTTCAACTATACACAACAGTGTAGTGGTGGGTTATGTGCAGGTATACCTACCTCTTCTGTCCATTTACAGTATCAGCCATAAAGCCATTGGAATATATGAGAGTATACTCACTTCCTCCTCAGTAACCTCTTCAGCCATCTAGTTGCACACCCACCTCATCAACAACCACTGCACCACTTACTATACCAGAGGGCTTTCACTTTGAGAGTGTGTCACCAAACCAGCACAACCACACCATATCACACATGCTTAAAACAAAAGCAGCTCATTCATAAAACTCAGTAGGTGATTTTAAATCCAAATATTGTACTTCAATACTTTTACAACTCTGTATATAAGATGTGCATCCTGGAAGAGGGATCCCTCCTCTGTTACTCTTCCTAAAGTGTTTTGCCTCATCCCATTACCTCTCAGGTACAATTGTTCTTTTTGTAGATATCCAAAATAAGCTGTTACACGCTATTTATAGCTGACAGTCAGCTCCATTCAGTGTGTGATCTGGATAGATGCCAATGCTAAGTTGATATTTAAAACAAAACTACTCTTTCACTTGCGATATCAGAGCACTGCAGCGGCTATGCCAAATAGTGCACTCGTGTGTTCATTGTGTTTAACCGCCACACATACATCGTCCGCTCTCGGTAATCACAATATAGGTATTAAAATATGCTCTATAATAGGAAAGCTCATTACAGGTCCCACCCGAGCATCCTGTAGCACCCAGTGGACGGGTATGGCCTGCTGTGGATGGCCCCACTATCCAGCATGATGCAGCAGCACAGACGTTAGCTACAAGTTGCTCCAGCGTTAGCATCTGTATCCGTCACTTTAAGCTAACTATACAGGGTACTTTAAGACTAACGTTACAGTGGAGACTATGCAACGACGTTTCCATGTGTAAAAACCTGGCGTGACAAGCATTTCCACTGCAACTTAACATTATTGGCAACCCGCTTGTCTACAAATGGCAAAGTCCACAGTCGCTCACATGGTGGCGGCTAACGTTATCAATCCACAATGAATCACCCAATCAACGAACTCGGAGGCTAACGTTATAGCTTTACTCTTACTGTTAAGTCATAATAGGAGGGATGTAATAAAAAAAAAAATCAACTCTCAGTCAAATTAACATGCTGGAAAAATAAACTCTTAATGTGGAGAATGGGTCACGAGAGGAGGGGGGACGTGCGCGCGGCTGCTCGGTCCGTGGGAGCACCACATCATCACCCGTTGGTTAGCCAAAACATCCACTAATGTTAAAATGGCGGCTTGTAACAACGATAAAAGCTAAGCCGGAGAATAAAACTCTTGGGGAAAAAACTTACCAAAGTTTCCACCTGGCGAACCATGGCTGCTGTATGGACGTGTCTCCGGACGAAAGACAAGCGGCTGAGCTTTGGGAATCTCTTTCTCCACTCGACACACCGCGGTTATATTGAGGCTGTCAAACGACTCAGCCTCCGCCCAAACCGCCACACCGGAAACTGGCGCGCTTCAAAATAAAAGTCGTCGTCGTCTTTAAAGCGCGTTAAAGCGATGGGTGTGTGCCCCGCATGTGAATACGCGTTAACTGCACTTTGATTTTTGACACATTTCACTGCTCATATATCATTTGTTATGATTCTGTGTTCGGCACTGCAACGCTTTCTCAAAGAAAGACCTTTATTTTGAAAGTTGTCAGCGACGTAAGATTTTCCACTTTTGTCGCTTTACGCCTGAAATGGTTGCACGCTGCTGGGTGGTGCCGTTTTTAATGTCATCAGCGTAACTAAGGGATTTGGTCAATACTCGATACTAGATACTAGAGTCACATGTTGTCTCCCGATCAATGTATGGATTGCCTCTGTGTGCTTTGTAAGCCTTTGCTTTAAAGTCAATAAAGAGATTAAGCTGACTTTACACAAAAAAAGGCTCCGCACACGTTCACAAATTAATAGGATTTTCTTTAATTTACCGATTACATCACCTGGTATGATGGTTTGGTTTTGTATATCTTATTTTTCTATCTCCAAAAGTATTCTAATAATTTCAATAATTGCAGGGACACAGGTTAACTAGTACTTCCAGTCACAATGACTTGACAAATTCCTGGTTTACCGTAAACGACTGACGGCGCAGCTCAATTCCAATGTGGTATTATGAGTAATACACTGGAAAGCGTCGCGCACGTGACTTGCCGCCATTACGTCAACGCTTTCGATTTGATTTTTAGCCTTTTAACCCTTACATTTAGGTCACTACTACTAAACATGTAATTACACTAGTTAAAAATATTTCTTTATTTTTTAATATGTCATTGCGCAACAAATAATTTTCCAACTGTGCCCCCAAAGTCTGTCTCAGCCAGAATTAACAGTTCGTGTATAATGTGGCTTTCAATGTGCTTAAAGTACGCTCACAAAAATATTTTTAAATAGTAGACTACAGACCAGGAATATTTCTTTGTCCTTGTGACT
This sequence comes from Epinephelus fuscoguttatus, assembly GCF_011397635.1. Classification (NCBI taxonomy): domain Eukaryota; kingdom Metazoa; phylum Chordata; class Actinopteri; order Perciformes; family Serranidae; genus Epinephelus; species Epinephelus fuscoguttatus. Next base: position 13,561,953 of record NC_064774.1, read on the forward strand.
GATAAAGTGATTTAATTTCCATCAAATGGTTGTTGGCGCCCAAATTTTAAGGGCTGTTGAAATTCCAGCATCACAGTGCCATTATTTCTTATCACTTGAGCCATGAGTGGATTATGAGACAATGGGCCCCTGAGCACAAGAATGCAAAGGGCCCCACCTCTCCTATATAGGAACAAAACACACTTTGTAGTGGTTTTGTGTCACTTTGTATTCAGTATGCATCTTTTTGTGATTTTTGTTTAGTCTTTTTGTGGTAATTTAGGTGTCTTTGAGTTAATTGTCTTATTGAAGTGATTTTATGTCTCTTTGACATAGTTTTATGTCTTTTTTTTGTTCATTTTGTCGCTTAAGTCTTTTTTTGTGGTTATTTTGTGTCTCTTTGCGGTATATTTGCATCTATTTGTGGGTTTTAAGCGTCTCCTTGTTTTCATTTTGAGTCTCTCCCTAGTTGTCACGTGACGAGTGAAGGCCAGCGGGGTGCCTGACACACCTGTTTCGCAATCCAGCTGTGACTTGAGCATTAAGCTCAGCCTCAGAGCGTTATTACTAACCAGTGCAAATTTTGGAATTGGTATATAGGAGCGTTGGTTTATCCTAAAAAGTTAAACTCCATTCTCAGAGCATGTTTTTATTGTCTGTACCGAGGCTACGCACAGAGTTTGGTAAGCAAGCATTTACGTATGCAGCTTCTTATATGTGGACTCCTCTGCAGAAGGACTTAAAGTTGCACTCAAAACACTGTTGCAGGATTTTTGTACACAATTCATTGTGTACAAAAATCATGTTGTCATGTTGTCATTGTGTATCTTAGCTGGTCTTTGTAATCATCATCCTTTTTTGCACTTCTGTGGTTCACTATTAACATACCTTTGGCTTTTCTTCATAGTAATCTTATTTTGTGTTTGATAATGCTTGTTTTGTATATTTTTATTCTGTATTTTTGTTCTATCTTGTCTGTCTGTAACTTATGTTGCTGTCAGGACACTTGTAAAAAGAGATTTTTGATCTCAAGAGGTTTTTCTGGTTAAAGAAAAAACTGTTAGGTTTGCAGACTCCACACCTCGACACCAAAGTGGGCAAACCTTGTGCTATTCTACTGGACCAACAGCATCCGATGTTACCATGGAGCTGGGGCTCTCATCACCACCACACCTTATGAAATTCAAATTAGCGTCTAAAAATACAGCGTATTTCCTGATCAAACACAAAGCTGCACTTGGCAGCAGAGGGCTAACGGTGCCTGCTCTATTATCTCAACCCGACTCATTCTAAGACTGAAACGAGCACGCATCTTCAATAACTTTTTCCTCCTCCCATTTCTCCTCAGGTCTTCAATGAAGGACATGCATTAATAAATACCAGATTTACACTGCGTGGACACTCAAAGTCTGCAATATGAAGCCTGACACATGAGTAAAATGTATGATGCAAAAACAAAATTTGAGAAAACCTCCACATTTTATTACATACACAAAAGTTCTTGCTGAATACAAAGCACACGTTACAATGAATAATGTATGGATGTCAGCAGCAGATCTACACATCATGTTTTAAATGCATTACAAAAAGAGGTGCTTTACCATGAATGAAAACCCAAACTTAGCAGTATGGTTTCATTTTAGAGAATTAGAGTGCCAGACTGAACTCTAACACTGAATCCTAAACTGAGGTTAAATATGATGTATCACATTTTTCATGGATGTCATGTTAATATAAAAATAGCTGGTTAACTGTGTCTATTGCTCACTCCTTCATGTATTAATTCTGTTATAATACATCAGTTGTTAATAATACTGATTCTTCTCCATTGTTCCACATCAGACTGCGACCACAGCCTTGCCGACATTTTCTCCCCGCAGCAGCCCCATAAAAGCAGCTGGCATCTTTTCGAAGCCCTTTGTGATGTGCTCCCGACACTTCAGTTTGCCCTGCAAATAAAATCACATAAATTACACTGAAGCAGAAACATGGGCACCCCTTCTAACGGAGCTCAAACCTTTACTGACGAAACACACAAAACAATTCTGAATGAGATCCAGATCACTGACCTCTTTAAACCATCCCAGCAGTCTCCCCTGGGTCTCGGGGTGCTTGTGCTCCCACCTGCTCTGCATGAAGCCCTCCATCTTCAGCTGCTTGAAGATCATGGTCAGGTGGGGGTACGGGCCTGAGACAGAGACAAGTGGTTGAGGGAAAAACTTTTAACTAGGTCTGTCAAGAGTAAGGTCTGTTTCAACAGCTCTCTAACATTTCAGTAATGCGCTGTCGCCCTCTAGTGGAGAAGATGTGAAATCATCTCAACATGTGAAGTTAAAAATGTGTTTGCAAGTAATTTTTAATGCATTTCAATATTTCTTTTTCACACACAGGTATCTAACTAAAAAGGAAGGAGTGTCTGTCTGTCTGTCCATTGATTTTCTCGACTACAGGTCATCTGATTGCCTTCCCACTTGGCGGGTGTGGTGCTGAGGACTCAAGGAAGTGCACTGCTGAGGGTGAGCTCTTTAGATCTATGGGACATATTTATCACTAGTGCCTTTTGGATACACTGTATGTCATGTATTAAAAGGTGATCCCTATTAACTGTTACACCACCAAACAGCATGCTGGGTAAAGCTCGCTCTCTATCACTCGCTTCAGTATTACTACAGCTTAAGGCAAGTTAGATTTAAGACTTTTAAAGACTCTTTTAATGCCACTTGGAATTAAATTTAAGACCAATTTTGCAAAAAGGGTTGAGACAATTTTGCCCAAATGTTTATCAAAGCATAAAACCTGATTTTTTTTTTTTGTCTTGTGGCAGAGACAAGGGGAGAAGAGAACTGGAAAATAGCTGGTGTTTGTTGTTTTTTGTGTCTCACTCTGCATGTTGGATTTCGCTGCCTTGATTCTCATCGTGGTGAGTTTGAAAAACTTCTTGCATAAAATACCTCAAGCCTCGTTAAGTATTGCCTCATATCAGCTTCAGTCATGCCGCAAAATCTTGGTTACATGGCCAGTTTTCATTGACTTTGCACTTCCCCATGTTGTCTAGCTAGCAGACAGTGGATCCTCTGCTCTGAGCATCCCCGCTGGAGACGAAACATTATTGGTTTCTCTATCCTGGGCTATGTGACGTTAATGTGAGAGGCATTTGGTCAATTATGTTTAAAAAAATTATGTTACCAATTATTTCTTATATTTTACAATACAACATCAGGAAAAAAGATTCATAAAACCCTAATTCCCATGTCTTTGCATTTTTTAAGACTTTTGAAAAATTGATTTGAGGCATTTTAATACCAATTAAGGACTTATTCTTAAATGAATGACTTGTTAAGACTTTAAGAGATGTGCAGGAACTCCAAGTACATTCAAGAACAGATGAAGAAAGGATGACTAAGAGATGCTGCATCAAGCATCAGGCTCTCTTTTCCCCAGAAATAGCCAGGCTTTAATTTCAATGATGCCATAAAATGTTAATGTGACGTGTATCCTCTAGCAATGCCAAGGGGCACAACTATGTCATGGCAGGTGGACTGCCCAGAACCCGAGGACGCGCAGCGCTGAGCGTGAAGTTGTTTCGACGAGCAGTTCTTGAGAAAACTGAAGTACGCACCTGTTTGGGGTATGGTGTCATTGTACGTGGAAATGGATCCACACACGGCTATTCTTCCAAAGTTTTTCATCTGCTGTATGGCGACACTTGTGAAAGAGCCTCCCACCTGAAATCAAGAGAAAAGTGTCATTTAAACTAAACATAGAAAGGAGAGCATAAATAGGAAGTGCTCAAGCACAACCTCCAGGCTCGGAGCTGCACCACCATTGCTTACATTTTCAAAGAGGCAGTCATATCCGTCTGGAGACGCCTTCCTCAGCGCCTCCTCCAGGGAGCCGACAGTCTTGTAGTTGAAGGCCTCATCAAAGCCCAGCTCTTTGAGGAAAGCCACCTTGGCATCGGACCCTGCTGAGCCCACCACCTTACAGCCCTTGATCTTGGCAATCTGGCCCACGACAGAGCCCACTGCCCCCGCTGCGGCGTTCACCAGCAGGGTCTCACCCTTCTGGAGCCCCAAGACTTCTTCTATCCCGTACACGGCTGTCAGTCTGGAGAGGGCAACAAAGGGTTAAAATCCAACAACCAAAATCTGAAAAGCATGACGGTGTGTTTTTCCTCCAGGTCCACAAAAGGAGCTGCTTTAACCTTTGTTACGTAAACTCTTTGTGACTGCTTCTATGGCAAGGTTATCAGTGACTTCGGCAAAACATCTGTATGCTCACCTGTTAATATTTTCAAAGAAAGATAAACTCTAAGTTAACTTCTTTTTTTAAAATAGATGAGAAACAACTCTCTCCCTTAAACATAAGCTGAGAAATGGCAATACTTGTTTTCAGAGTAGCAATCATGTCTAATATTTACTCAGGGAGGGCTACGTATTCTCTTTATGCATTACAGTTCACACAAAGGAGTCGCCCAAACCTTCTACTTGTTGCTACTAAGCAGTGTTTCTTACCCCCCTGCTATTTACATTCAAAGGGACAGTTCACCTCAAAACCAAAAGTACATATGTTGCTTCTTACATGTAGTGCTATTTATCAGTTAGATTCTTTAGGTGTGAGTTGCTGAGTGTTGCAGATATCAGCTGTAGAGATGTCTGCCTTCTCTCCAATATAATGGAACTAGATAGCACTCAGCTTGTGGTGCTCAAAGTGCCGCAAAATATATCTGAACAGCAATGTCTCCCCAGACAGATAATCTACAGACCTTGTTGTGAGCAGCTTCATAAGGGAACTATTTCCTTTCTACTGAAATAAACCCACCAACCAAATCACTGCGCAGAAGGAAGTGTGCATAACTGGGTCATAATTTCTGCAAAGAGACACTGCGTTTGGGTTTTTAAAATGTATTTTTTTTGGTGCTTTGAGCACCACAATTTTTGTTATACTGAAGAGAGGGCAGGCATCTCTACGGCTGATATCTCCAACAATCAGCAACTCACACTAAAACAATCCAGGCTGACAAACAGCACTACAGGTAAGAGGTTCAGTTCAGTTCAGTTCAGGCAGCCTCATGTCTGTTAAACTGTTGCAGAAGCCGGAAAAACAAGTCACAGTAAACTATTTATTCTGGAGGCCCGAATGTCATGTACAGCTCCTCTGTATTCAGTTTCTACCAACAGAGGCAGCCTAACATCTGTCTTACCCTGGCATGCCGAGGCCACCCAGAGCCAGGGATAACGAGACATCTTGCGGCCACTCACGCATGATGGGAATGAGGTCTGTCCCATCGCTGACTGTATGGGTCCTCCAGCCACCCCGACCAACAACATGGCTTCCAACGGGAAATTTCGGGTTATTGCTTTGAATCACTCTAAAAAACAAATAACCCAGAAAAGAGAAGAAGAAAAAAGTCATTTGTCAATTGCGTGCATCTCATGTGTTCCCACTTCAGTCTGAGGTGTCACACAGAAAACACAAGATTTAACTGAAAATCAAAAAGCACTTTGGCAAAAACTATTTATATTTTTAAGTGCGTTGCGGTGTCCTAGACAGCTGTGTGATGTCAAACCATGTGGCAAATGAGTTTTATGCACATTGGTTCACAACAAAGTAAAGAAAATACAAAACATGTGTGTTTGAAACAGATTATTCTGATGTTGTTTGGGAAGTTTGGTCAATGACTAATTATTGCTGCATGTTTATCATCAAAAACATTCCCACTCAAACAGATTGAGCGTCTGAACACTCAGCCAAGAACATTACAATTTGTCCGCTTTTGCTTTTCAGTCTCTGCGAATCAAAGGCTTCGGCATGATTAACAGCAGGTGGAGGACTGCTTCAGTTTCAGTAAACATGTGGGCATGCACGGCACATCATGAGAGATTAAAGACATTCCTGAGTGTGTGTGAGTTGGTGTGTTTGTGTTCTTTACTTGGCCACTTGAGTTCCGATCATCACATCGCCTTCATTCATGCGAACCCGACTGAACGGCCTGGAGAGACAAACAGCGTGTGTTACATATGTATGCACTGTTGGATTAATGAATGCTTTGTTAAGAGGAATGTTTTTAAGATGCATTATCCCGCTCCCCGCTCACCTCATGTATGGGTCGACACTAAGGAACACTGCTTCCACAAGCACCTCTGAAACAACAAGGGACATCAGAGCAAAACAAGTGTTAACACGATATGAACAGATGGTTTCCTCACCTGCATGTTACTCAATCAAGTATACAGTGACTCATTTAAAGCGCTGTACGTTCAATCTTCAGCATTCTCCTCTTCAAGCTTAAGTTGAGGGAATAAAGAGACAATCAGAAAATCATCTTACCCCCATCTTTCAGTGCAGGGAGCTCCTCCACCTTGAGCTCAAAGTCGCTGTCCTTTGGGAAGCCATCAAAGTGCTTGGCCAGGACCCACACCTTAGCTTGGACCATGATTCTTTGTTTGGGGCAGCTGTGAGAGATGGAGCAGTTGTTTGTAATCAAGCTAAGTCATTCTTGGTGCTGTGCGAAACACAACACATGTTAGATTTAACTGACTCAGTTCAACTCAATATAGGTGTGTGAAACTAATTGGGTCACACACTAAATCGTATGTCTTCTTATTAAAGCAACACAAACTGAAACTGATTGGCTCTCCTTGGATTGCAGTGTCCTGGCTTCACACTCAGTAGTTATTACAACTGAAAGTGCATTGTTAAGGTACATCTATTATCTGCTATGCAAATCTGTAATTAAAGAGGAATGTATTCACCCTACACTGACATGCCTGTACACATACATAAGTACACACACATTTAAGAAAACAGGAAGGAGCAAGTCCAATAGATTCCTGATTGTACAACTCAACCACAATGACTTAACTTTTTTTTTCTTCTTTTTTTTTTGAACCATCTCTTTCCGGAAATCAGCTGAAAGAAAGTGAGCTCATACATAAATACACCTACCAGTAATCTCACACTAGTAATTCACTGGAAGAAGCACACAGTTAAAAGCTGATACATGAGTGAGAGTTGAACTCTGCTGTGGTGGGGTGCCATACCAGTCTGCCTTTTGTATTCTGATGCCTCCTCCTCTATATTAGCACGTAATCCAGTTCATATGAGCGTGTTAGATTAAATACAGCCCTGTCAGGATTATCCATATGGCTTACCAGTTGTCGATCTCCACACAGTGATAGCAGAAGTAGTGAACTAAGGACAGAAAGAGTAGGCAGCCGTGGTTTGTTGGACGCGTGGGAGGAGGGAAGGCGGGAACCAACTTTCAATCCGCAAATGCGATTGGTTGGAAGGCTGACGCAGCCTCCAATGTATGACGCGGATCGTCACGTCGTCCCTGCGTGTTGACGTCAGGTCATTTTGGATGTGTGGCGCGAGCGCATAACGGCTAGGACGGAATGCTAACAAAACGGAGTTCCTGAATAAAATTGTAAGTAATGCAGTGATATTTTTCGATAGCTGTTGTTGTTAAAAGTTGACTTTTGTTGGTTAGAAAATACACGAACACGTTGCTTTAGACAAAACTGACAACGGTTGTTAGCAAAGTTGCTATTTTCTAGCCGAGTAGCGCACCGCAGCTGTTAAGCTAACTTAGTGAAGCTAACTGTTGTGACGCAGCTGTTCGCTAGCAAAACACAAAAAGGGAAATAGTTATGGTTACGACACTTACACTCGATGACAGCCGCGAATATTTACCTATTTTCAGCAGCAGTACATCCCAGTTACAATTAATACACCAGCATGTATTTGCGGAAACACCGAAAGCAACAATAATTGTTAGAAACGTACAGACGTTTTCCTTAACGTTTCTCTAACGGTCGACTGCGGCGTAACCGTTAAGGTTAGCTCACTTGTCCTAAAGATTCAGAGGCGTATGTTGTAATTAATGTTACCGAAACGTTGCTTGTGACTAAAAAAAGGCTGCTAGTTTTAGGTTGAAAGATACATCGCTGTGATGGTGGTATTGTGAGAGGAGGTGTGTCAGGGTGTCTAACGTTACAAATCTTTAAAATGTCTTAAAATGCTTTGAAGTAAGTCTTGTTAATAGAAGGTCTTAAATTAACGTTATCCTAAATTCACGTGAAAATGTCTCCAGCCTGACAGCCTCACTGACTGTTTACAATCATTGGACAGACCAAAGAAAAATATTGCAATAATAAATATCATTTATGACAGCGATGAGATTTTATTCTTTTTACATTTAAAACACATTAAACTTGAACTCATCATTGTGTTTACATGGAAAGAGTACTTACGGGTTTGTGTCTCACACACACACAAACACACACACACACATATATATATATATATATATATATATATATATATATATATATATATATATATATATATATATATATATATATATAATGTGTATTTCCATTGCAGACCGAAGGTTTGGTCTTAGATTTCATAAAAGGTGGTGTTAAAAAAAGTCTGAAATTTAACTTGGTTGTATCTGTAGACTCTCTGTGTGAGATATCAGTATTTCTGTTATCACAATATCGTAACGTTACACCACCTTATCTGGTCTATTCTTGATTTTTACAGGCTGCAACGGCTGTTTACAATATACTCATCTAAACGTTAATTAAATATAAATTAAGTGAACAGTTATAAGTGCACAGTAAAATGTGCCAAATGTTGGGTGAGCCTTGCCCTGTTTATCCATCATAATTGTTAACCTACATATTATTAATGACTCCAAGAGAATATATTCCTCGATATTGAGGTTTTTTCCCAAACAGGGATATCCTGGATTTTTTTCCCTACATTATGTCACTACACAGTACACACTCTAAAAGCTCACATTAAATTATAGGAACTCTTGAAGCTGTTTAAAAGAGATGTTGATTCAACTTTGGTCATTCTTGAGGCTGTTTTCGTCGTGCTGTTGAATTGTGTTGTGTTATACTATAAATTAATCTGATATTAAAGGGGGCATAATATTAATGACACAATACATTTCAACAGCACCACAAACTGCAAAAATTGTACATTAAAACCGTATAGAGGATGAGCATCAATATCTTCTGACATATCAATAATTTTACCTGCTTCTATTTATTATGTGTGCTTTGTGGGTCACTGTTGCATGTTATAAAATGATTCCAGTGTTTTAATGGAGTGCAGCAATGTGTTTTTAACAGCTGGATTACCTGAAACAAACAAAAAACACCAGATGTGGATTGGGATTTATATAGATAAACAGGATTATTGAGTGCCTGGATTATCCCTGATCCAAAGCATGCATGACATCCCTAGTTTCAAGAGATCATGAATATGCTTTGCTATATGTAATCTCACTGTTTTTGTATTGGTCTTCACCTTATCCTCCACGATCCACATTGTGCTGCTGTGTGACTGGCTCGCACATTGTAAAGGGCACATAGTGCTGAGAGCCACCATGTTAGACGGTGGCCAGTTTGTGGAGGCCGTGGGCCGTCTAGGTTATTCTGGTGCATCATCGCTGAAGGCGTCCGACTTCGACTGGCTGTTTGACTGTGCCCCGGAGAACCTTCACTTCTTGCGCTTTGTCTGTCGGACCCTCAACCAAAGCAATGTTCTCACCACGGAGGAGGCACGTGCTTATCAGGAGCTACGCAAGTCCGGCAAGCCATTTCTGGATGAAGCAGCCCTGGGCGAGGTCCTTAAAACCATTGGACCTTCAGATGGGAGCAGTGCAAACATGCTAGGGCCCTCTTCTTCATCTTCATCGTCCGTGTTTGCAGCTGAGGGGGATGTAGCTATAGAGGACTTGGAGGCAGAACTTCAGGCACTGCGTAAAGAGAAAGAGCTGAAGCAACAGCGGTATAACAGGTTGCAGGTTGTAGCCACCTCCCGTGCAGATGTTGACCTACGACTTAATGCAGAGCTGGAGAGCGCTGCACGTAAACTAAAAGAGGCCAGTGCTTCCATTGCAGCTGAGAATGCTGACACCAATGCTCTATTACAAAACCTAACAGAGGAAGTGAGAAGGCTCTCTTCATATCTCCCACTTCAGCCACAGGCCAGTCACAAAGGAAAAGGAGAACCTGTGGCCCCTCCAAATCCTTCTATCTCCAAAAGTCCCTCTGTCCTCCTCTCTCAGCTGCCCTTGGGTCCCTACCTGCACCAGGAGGAGCTCAACACTAAAACACTAGCTGCTTTCACTCAAAAGCATTTCTTCCAGGGCATCTCTGACATTGTTGAGACGTCTTGCTCGGAGCGCTTCCAGGTCCTTGACCTCAGTTCTTGTGAAGATAAAGACGATGAAGAGAGTGAGCACGAGGAAAGAGAGAGGGAAGAGCGAGCGGTGGAGCACAGGAGAACAGAGATGGCCAGGCTGCAGTGGTCTCATATTGTGGCCCAGCACCAACTGATGCAGGCCACGGCAGAGGAGAAGAGTGTTAAGGCTGGACTGGACTGGCTTTCTGAGAAGTCCTCTCATACCAGGGTAAGGCAGACATATGTGTGTTATTATTCCCTAAACAATATCAGAGCTCTCATTATATGCTCAGTAATTACGATTCTGGCTTCTTGTCTCAAGCTCTCGTTCATATCTCAAGTACTCATGTCTCAAGCTCTCCTTTGCCTCTGTCTCTTCACTCTACCAGAGCATTTCCATGTCCTCCTCACTGCATGTCCGCGAGGTTGCTTCCAGGAAGGAGCTGCAGGCAGTGGAGGCTGAGCTGGAGGCCCTGCTCCAAGGACCAGTACCTACTGCCCTTAGAGAGTCAGCCAGGTTGATTAATGTGCCGATAGTGAGGGGAGACCTGGCTCTGCAACTAGCCAGGCAGGACTACTACACCTCCAGACAGGATCAGGTAAGTTAGTAATATATTACTTATTCCATCCTCGGTTTTCTGTAAAAACTTGTATTTCACAGAGGTAAGGGTTCAGGGTTAGCCATCAGTCAGCTCTGATTAAGCTGCTAAGAATTCAACTGTTTTGCTTGAAAACATGAGATATGAGGTGCATACAAACATAATGTTAGAACTTTGTCCTCTTGTTTGTTCAACAGCCATAGTAAACTGAACATTTTCCTCCTAGGTACGAGACTACCTACTCCGCCAAAAGGCGTCCTTTGACCTGGTGCTCCTTGGGCAGGAGATGGAGTTTAGGAGGTGGAGGACATGTCTTAAGCAGCTGGGAGAAGTAAATAGCAGACTGGTAAAGGAAGGTGAAGCAGCAGCCCTCAGAATTGAGTCCCTGGCACACCCTGAGCTGGCTATCAACCCCAGACCCAACCCTATCATCAGCTCCAAGGATGCAGCCTTCAGCAGGTAAAAAGCCTCAAGCTTCTCACAATGCTATAGACTTGTTAAAGAGCTGAACCTGTTTGGGGCTAGCCTGGAGACCAGAAAAATCTGCAAGCTCATGTATTATTAACTCTGGCAGATGAGTCTGGTTCTCCTCAGGTTCAAACAGATTTCTAGCAGATGTGGCCCAGGGTGGCCACATCATGTACATTCGCATCAAGGACATTACAGCCAGCATAAACCTAGCTCAGTAAATAGAAGCGCCCTTTTTGGTCTAGTATGTCTAATAATTCTAATAATTTATCCTTTCTGTCTTTACAGATAAAGACGTGGGGTTTTTTTGTAATTAGGCTCTTATCTTTAGGCTTGCTAACTTATGAAACTCAAACTAAATTTGCTCTGATTACAGTAGGCACCACAGGTGAGTACACGTAGACTAATCTGACAGTGAAACTGTAGAGTTCGCTTTGTGCAGGTTTATTTGCCTCAAATGAATGTTACAAGTAAACCAAGTGGTCCCAGGAGACAACTAACAAACAAAATTCTTAGTTTTATACAGAAATCAGGGTGGAGGCACGCGTCTGAGACTGACCTGTTGACAGGCTAGTGGCTTGTATTATTTACTCCATACTTAGCCTGTTTCCTCATACACTCCCTACTTGAATGACAACCAGGTCATCATGACCTTGCTGAGACATTGTCTGGTGCAAACTGTTCTATTCCTGGAAGTTACTACGTCAGTCGGTCTTTTGAAGCCTCTTTCCTTGTCCATGAGACAGCTAGGTATATGCCACATTGCCGTGGTCATGTCACATACACTAATCATCATCAGCTATTAGTTTTAACTGGCTTACTGCTATACACGTCGCATAATTAATCAGATGTCATTACAGTCGAGGACAGAGGATGGATGGATTTGCTCTCACCTTGAGTTGGGCATTTAACTGCACTGATTCACCAGTACATAATGAGAGCTTTTATGATTAGCTGTGAGGATCACACAACTGTAGAATAACAGAATTGCTAGAATGTAACTCGGTTAATTCACTAGTTCATTTATTCATCCACATGTGAATATTTGCACACTCAAACCAGGATTATTCACTCACCTCTTCTGAAATACTGTGCCACTATGTTTGCTGCTTTGTGCCAGTGACACTCTTTGTCCTTCTTAATATGCTGACTGTCTCACTTTGGAATATAATTCAGTGTTGCATGCAACTCTTTTCTCAGGCTGCTCCAGATCCTTGACCACAATTCAGACCATGGCCGATCAGAGCCTTTTCGGACATATGAAGCATTAGACCATGCTGCGCGTGACCTCGCAGGCAACCTCAAGGCGACCCAAGATGCTCTAGCTGGTGCTGGTCGTGAGCAGTACTACACAGCTGCTCGTCTTAATGGTGACTGTGAGGCGCTCCACAGGGCGATGTACACAGAGCTGCAGCAGCTGGTCTTAGGGCCGCAGGTACGTCCAATGGCCATCACTGACCAGCAGCTGCTCTGCCCCAATGCACAGGTGGGTTTGTTTCCTTTTTTATTTTAAGCACAGTCATCTTGGTCAACCATACAGAGTGCTAATCCATGTGAGTCAGCTGAATTTAGTTTACTTGTCACTTTTGGTGAGGGAAGCTGGTAGCACAGTATATAGCACAGTATATTTTATCTTTTACACATTCTTCTCATATGTCACTCTGTCAAGCGCTTATTAAAAAAGACAGGTGTAAAAGCACTGCATGATTTATGGCTTGAAGGAGGAACTGCTTTGCTGCATGACACAAGCTTCAGTATCAGGAACTGTGTTGTAGTTTATATTAACACATTTTGTCTGTTATTTGAGATTTTAACAGAAATATTTGCAAATAGGTTCATTAATTAGCTTGATAAAATAGTCCTTATTTGCATTACTAGTTATGTTTGATTCATATGTGCTCACATAGCTAATTGCCGTTTATTCCTTTTGTTTTTCTTTTTTTTATTTCTCATCTCTCCTCCTTTCTCTCTACAGGAGCTAACAGTGAAGCTTGTGAAAGCAGAGTCTCAGCTGCAGAGTTTGCAGCATATAATGCAAGAAATTATGGGGGAGGTCAAAGCCAAGCGTTCTCAGCTGGAGCGCAATGCCCTCCTCAGGCGGGAGAGGGAATTGTACGTCTACTTTCATTTGGATCCCCGGCTGCTGCAGAAAGTAGTGGAAGATCTGGAGCGCAAAATGGCTGAGAAGAGAGGACTGCAGTAAAGCCTGCCAGAATGAATGAGGAGCGCTCATTGTCAGCTCAACCTAAATGGTTTCTGTGCTAAGGAAGTCAACCTTTGTTATAAGGCTTGGAGATATCTCATGAGTACACTGTGCTTTCAGCAGAGGAGGTTTATTAAATAAGCCGTGCTCTAGTGCAGTGTGAATCTTCTGAAAGTTTGCACCTTCACTTGGTTTGTGCAGGAGGTGGTCATCAACCACTTGAGGGTTCATCTTTGGGACAACACTCAACTTGGGAACAAAGTTTTGTTGTATACGAGCAGTGCTGCTTATATGATGATTGGGATTCATTTGAGTGTTTACTTCAAACAAATTTTACATGTGATTCTAAAATGTCCTTGTTTCTCTTTTTCATCTGATTAAATAAAATAAAATCTTATCTTTATGAAGGTTTAGTTGTGATTTTTTTTAATGTAAGTCTGTTTCTGGAGGGTAAGAAGCATACTAGGTATTGTCTGCTGTGCAAAATACCCCAGTCAATAGTCTGAATAGTTGCATATTATTGGATGTGTTTTTGAGATGCCAGTTAAAACCAAGTCGGTTTCTGTATCTGACCTAACTCTCCCTATTGTCCCATTTAGGCTGTTGGCAGGTAAAGAGTCGGATATCCTCGAGTAGAGAGAAAGAATATCAGGCATCCTGTCAGGGAGGAGATGGAGCAGTCTAGCAGCAGGTTGTACTCAGAAAATCTGTCCCAGGAGGCCCAGAAGATCCTGGCTGTTCTGCGGGCCCAGAGTCTACATGCAGCCAGACGCAGCCACAGCTACTCCTACAATCACAGGCAAAGTCAGTCAGGGCACAAGCATAGAAAATCTTCCTTAAGCTCATTGCAGTATATTTTGAGTATATTTCTACTTAAATGTTGATTGGCATTATTAAAACCAGTATAACTTAGTGTTGTCAGCTAAGAAACATTTGGATTATTGTAAAATATTTTTACAGGATTTCCAATGGTCCTTGAAATCTTTTAAAGATTGTCATTTGAGGGGAAAAAAATCAAAGTGTTTGAAACAAACATGGGTCATTGAAAGTGTTTGAATTTGTGTATTTATTTATTTTTTTCCAGGAATAGAAATCAGCGCTCTTTTTATATTGTGTGCCATAACTAACAGATTAGTTAAGTGTTTATGCATTCAAGCCTCTCTCTTTTTAATTGTCTGTGAGCTTCTGTAAGGTCTCATAGTTCCTATTGTAACAGAAATCAACCTTGATCTGTGTGTCAAACTATGCCCAGGTTGGGTCCTTAAATTTGTGGGAACTGGACCAAGAAAGTCCTTTGAATTTTTATTAAGGTCTAATTTAGCTCTAGAATTATTTTTAGCCTTTTGTAACTGTTTTGAAGGTCAGTAATTCAACAAAAAAACTGTGATGGAACATGTGTACTTTACAAATTACAGTGACGTACATTATTACTTGACTGGACAAACAGCTGCTTTAAATATTAAGCTTGGTTTTTAAGTCCTTTCGTGTTAGAAGATTGGCCACTTAGTGGGCATGTATTGTATGCATATAATGTTAAGCAAGACAAGATGTAGGATTTACAGGTCAGACTGTCTTTAAATTTAATACTTTATACAAATTGCTTTTCAATTCTTTCCAGAGAGTTCATGGTGTTTGCCTTTGTTGTGTGTGTAGTAGTGGAGAGGTATAATGGCAGCCAGAGGGAGCCATGGGCTCAGAGCAGCTGGAGCATGAGTCAGGAGGAGAGCAAGGAAGGAGACTCAGACCGGTACGTCAGATTAATAAATAAAAGCTACACACAGATGGGAAAACATACACTTATGTTCAGTTAGAGTAGCCACTGTCTTCGTATCTTATTCCTACTGTACTCAGGGTGCCATTATTTACATAAGAAGGTTGGTGCAGAAGATTCTTGGCCTACATGCTGTAAACAAGGGCAAAAGGACATCCCACTGAATTTTGAAATAAAGCCTATTTAATTGTTGGGTTTAACTGTTCTATTATAGGTAGTAGTTATTGGTTATAATTGTAAAGTTTCTAAATGATTTTATATACTGACACGATAATCTTATCTAATCCTTAATGTGCAAATGTAAACCAGAAAAAGTAAAAGAAATCCCTCTGCCACTGTTACGGTTCAGACCATGGTTCAGGCCCCAGGTGTCCTCCTATTCCACTTCTTACCGTGACGCCTCCCACCAGCCGCAGAGCTCTCAGACCTCGGCCTGCTATCAGCACTCGCAGACACCAGACTGCTCCCTGTCATCCCAGGCCTCCTCCGGTTCCTCCTCCTGCTGGGATTCCTCACTCCACAGGCAGGTGACTCAGACTGAAGCCCATTATCGCTGCTCACAGATTTATTCCCACAGAAAGTGCTCCGAACCCCCTGCTTGCCCGTCAAGTCAGGCTCTGTCATTCACTCAGCATGAGGAGACAGTGGCATCTTTCTCCCATAGGGACAGATACACCCTGTCCCTCCAAACACCCGAGAGACTTTGTGAACATCAAGCTACACCCTGGAGAAAGTAAGTAGCGAGGAAATTGGGGTTCATATTCTATGGCTGTTATCATAGTTAAGTGTGTTAATGTATGTGTGCATATAACATGCTTGAGAGTAATTGATGTATTAAGTAATTTTCATGGCTGAACAGAATATTTTGTCACTTTTCCTTAAGGTATTTATATAATGTTGGATAACAGAGGAAAGCAGTCTGGGGTTTTGCATGTATTAATGATCTTCTGTTGCCAATTTTGTGAGTGAAAAGCATGCATTATAAATTTAGCATACTCTGTCTTCTACTTTCATAGCTCTGCTGAAGAAATCAGGCCGCCTTTCATCCACAATCTTTCTCCATACGACGAGGATCCTGATGAGGGTTTGTGCCCCACAACTGAGCACCCTAATACCCATAAAGCGGAGCCTACTTTGGCTTGTCACCGACTTTCCTCCTGCCATATAGTAAGTGAAGAGACAGATAATGACGCATCAGGGGCACAGAAAGAAAACAAAGACACAGAGAGCTGGCATATCACCAGAGAGAAGCTTGACCACACAGTAGTTTCAGACAGCCAGACAAAGTGGAAGCTGTCTCTGTCCACCCCCAGTGCAGAGGTCATTAGTGAAGAAGATGGAGGCATACTGAATCACAAGTCAGCAGAAGAGGTTCAGCAAATATTCTACTCAGAAAATATAATGCAGGCAGGTGCAGCAGAAATGTCAGACAGAGGTCATAAAGTTCAGGAGGATGCACCCATACCAGATGAGAGAGGATCAGCCAATGAAATGGAAGGACATACACCCTCAGAAACCAATGAGAACACTAGTGTAGAGAGGAATTTGAACTCGATATTTACAACTAGTTTGGATGACAGCGTGCTTTGTTATTCTAAGCAAGCAAAGTTGGGTCAGGAAGAAGATAATGACTTGGAGTATAGAGTTGATAGATCTGAAATAAAAGGAGTTGAACATCTACTTGGCATTGAGAAGATAGAGCTATCTGTGGGACGCCATACTGGCAGTCCAAAAAAGATCTCCATATCTTTAGAAAGGGAAGAACACAAGGTTAGTCACTGCCAATCTGAAAACACTCAGGGAATGAGTCAGACTGTGACTGAAACAGCAGAGAAGCAGCACATAGAAAACCCACTGATGCAGTGCGAGCCCACCAAATTAGTCCTGGGTGACACTGCTGCTGATAACCCGGAGAGAACCACAGAGGAAAGAGGAGATGTGATGGAGGTCATTATGGGACTGCAGAGGGAGAGCATTGCGGGCATTGATACAAGCATTGAAGAAAAGATGGAGACAGAGCAGCACCATTATTCTGATGTTCCAACAAGAGAAAGCCAGAATGAGACAAACAATAGAGAGGTCAATGAGTTACCTGAGACTGGAGAGAGGGGGGAGGACAGAAATGTGTCTGCGGTGCCACCTGTGGACAGCCAAAATGAGAGTACGTCTGCAGGTGAGTGCATGATTGATGATGCTATTTTACATAATCATAGTTTCTTAAACGTGATTATTTTGTAAATTGTGTCTGGAGTATTTATACTCAATTTGTCTGGATTAGTGTCATTAGTTTTGTAGTTATATAATCATACCCTGCCTGAGAGTAATTGAGGAGGCTGAGAAGCTGGAAATTAGTTTTTCAGTTCATACTGAATGTCACCTTTAAACACTGTGATGAATTTTTGACAAATGTGTAATTCAACCAATCACCACTAGAGTGAGCTCCACTACTTTTCTGTGTAAGTGCTGAAACCAACTGCAGGAGTAAATGCACTCCAGTACAAACGGTGTAATTATTTGTAGTCAATTAGTCGCACTAAGAATTCACTAAACCACTCTTTCTTTTCAAACAATTAAGGAATATCAATGCTATATATTGAAAGGGGAAAGAAACTCAAAGTATATATTAAATGCTACTTCTCAAAGTCAGAGTATTGGAGCTATATCACATTAATACGGCCCACTGAACACACTGTTAAAGTGTTAAAGTCCAAAAAGCTTCTCTTAAAATCAAGTAACTTCTCAGTTCAGTTCTCTGACTCATATTTAAGTTGTGGGTAGGCCTGTTACAATAAGTACTTTTGTTGGACAATATATTGTCCCAGAAATAAGTATGATGTCATTTTATGACCATTTTATGCCACTGATATAATGATAATATAATATCGTAATAAAACAGGTACACCCTTTCAAAGACAAATGAATGTTCAGACATTGGAATAGAAATTTAAAAGAAATCAATTAAAATATCTTAGTTAAATAAAACATAAATCAATAATATAAAACATAAAACCACACAACCATAAATAAAAATGAAAAGGCACTAACTTGCACTTAAATAAGTATTAAACATTTGATACAGGGGTAAAAAGTCATTTCCTAACAGGCAATATACTGACAATCAAGTTTCTCAGTGGCTAGGACCTTTGTTAACAAAGTGCAAAGTAACACTATATTAGCTACAAGTAAGATATAAGTAGCATTAACAACATGTAGAACAAAGTAACATCATTGACATGGGCCTTTAGGTTAGTTGCGTTGGCAAAGTGGCTCATTTACATTAATAGGTTCTCCTCTCTCATTCAGCCTAAACCCAAAATGTTCCCACACTGGAGCTGTGGGGAGCAGCTCTGAAACCAAGTGCACTGGACTTATTCTCTCAAACTTTCAGGGCAGTCAGTAGCTGTTGGGAAAACCACCTAGCCTCGATGTTAGCTTTACCACACCTGGTTCTCTGTCACTGTGTGCGTGCATGCATGCGTGCGTGCATGCGTGTGTGCATGCATGAGTGTATGTGTGGCACACTGAGCAGAAGTAGTGCAACTAGAAATGACAGCAAAATGTGTCTCAGTATAGATTATTTTCCGTCCAAGGCTTGCAATGGTCTGGAAATCCCTGCTGTTTATTCTGCCATCATGTTGACTAAAATGTTGGTGAGAGTCTTACAGGATCAAACATGTGAACACAAGGGCAGTTTCACATGATTTATTTATTTAAGCATTTATTTGGAAGAGATGACCTCAATAATTTTTTATGACCTTGATAATTAGATAATGTAATTATTGTGACATGCCTTTGCTGCCAGTCAGTAGTTCAGACAAAGTAGCAGGGGGGTTGCCAAAGCATTTGAAGTTGTCTAAAACTCCTGCCAGCAGATTTCAGCCATCTTTCTTTCATCGGAGTAGCGATGACAGAGCAGAGCTAAGGACACTCAGCGCTGATGAGGGATGTTGTGTGCCTGCTCACATTACAGCCGCAGGAAGGTAGCTTGAGTCTCAGCTGCTGAGACAATGCTGAGTCAACTCACATCCACATCCACAAACACACACTCAACAACGCACACGCAAACAAGTTGCAAGTTGTGTTTTAACAAAATGTCAGTTTGGTCTTAGCCAGGATTAATTTTTAGTGTTGGCTGACCTTGTCTCGCCTCACACTGCTGAGGTCACACACATGCCTTGTGTAAGAGCTCAAACATGGTTACATAACAGAGTGGGATCATTGATTGAGAAAAGTGATGATCTGATAGAAATGCTCTTAACTCCTCCCCTCTAGAGGACTCAGGTCGAGAAAGCTGTGCCATGCCAATACTGTCCCAGGAGTGCAGGGCAAAAAGGTCAGGATTCAGAGCTCCCTGTCTCCATGGGAGCCACCAGCACCATGGCAATGTACAAGTGAGTGTCTATGGAGCAAGTCTGTAATATTATCAACATTATGTTACATGACAACTAGAGCATTAGGAAAGTATTCAGACTCCTACATTTTCTAAGATTAGTTTTTTCCTCAGTCTACTCTCAACACAGGAAAAACTGAAATATGACACTGACATACAGTAAGTGTTCAGACCCTTTACTCAGTAGTCAGTCGTAGCATTTTTGGCAACGATTGCAGTCTTCTTGGGTATGGCACCACACACGCTTTGCACACCTAGTTTTGGGGATTTTCTGCCATTCTTCTCTGCAGATCCTCTCAAGCTCTGTCAGGTTTGATGGGGACTGGCGGTGAATGCCCATTTTCACGTCTCTCCAGATGTGTTTGATTAAGTTCAAGACAAGTCAGGGCTCTGGTTGGGTGACTCAAGGACATTCACAGCACTGTCCCTAAGCCACTCCTGCGTCGTCCTGGCTGTGTTTCGAGTCATTGTCCCATTGGAAGGTGAACCTTTGGCCCGGTCTGAAGTCCTGAGCGCTCTGGACCAGGATTTCATTGAGGATATCTCTATTTTTATTTTCCCTGCAACTCTGACCAGACCCCGAGTCCTTGCTGCAGAAACCCTTAAAACACTTTCAGTCAAGCTGTTGAAACATCTATAAGGTGATCAGGAGAACTGGAAGGCATCTGAGCTAAATTTCCAGTGTCATAGCAAAGCGTCTGAATACTCAGGACAATATGTGTTTTTTCTTTTGAATCTAGTTGCAAAAAAAACCCCAAAACAACAAAACAAAAACTAAAAGCCTGTTCTCGTTCTGTTATTTTGCGGTCTTGAGCCTAGATTGATGAGGGAAAAAAATAATTTAGTACAAGGCTGGAACTTTAAATAAGAAAGAGAAGGGGTCTGAATACTTTCTGAATGTACTGTATACTTTACAGTTTTACATAAAGCAGTGTTGATCACCTCAGAACCATGAAGTCAGCAATATGAAGTTTTATAACATCGTCCTTTAATAAAGTCCACTTTGCTTATTAACTTTAATTGAGATTATTTTTTACCTCACTCACTAAAATTTGATTACTTGTCTTTTAATCTAGAAATACTTATTTATTACTTACTTATTAATTATTATATTTTGCCCTGTTGTTATTTGCCTCCCACTCTTCCTCTGTAATCCCTGCAAGCAGAGGCAACAGTGTGTACAGCAGCAACACACCCAGAAGTCCTGAAATTTAAAGAGCTGCTTTCGAAGGGATTAGGCTTCTATTTCCCCGATGCACATAGAAATCAATCTGGCTTGTGTGAAACGGGGTGCCGTCGGCAGTAATGCAGCACGCTGACAAGTGATAGCTCCCCAATGAATCGTAAAGAAAAAAAAAAAAAAGTCCTGACAAAGTAGTCCAGGATACATATTGGCAGAAAAGGGTAGAAAGCAGCAAAGAGAAAGAACTATGACAGGAGGTGAAGAGATGAGGGTGGTGGTGTGGGAGAGTGATAGAGAGAATGCAGAGAGAGAACTAAAGGGGAGAAAAGTTGCGGAAAGATGGAGGAGACGAAGAGGGATAGAAAGAGGGCTTCACTGTATTGCTACAATCAGCAGCAAACACACCATTCTCTCTCTCTCTCGCACTCTCCTGCACCCAGCACTGGGCGACGGGCCATGGCCTGCCTCGGTTTTCTATCTATATCCTGTAGCACAGCACCCTGGGGGGGTTCATGACTTTGTCAGCAGGAAAACGGGTTGTGTTTACAGGGAAATGAGGAAGACTCTCCGCAGGGAGCTGAATCACAGGAATTCCTACATACCGAGGCCCACTGCTGACATACACAGTTGTGTACATCCATAAACTCACATCTTTAGATTACCTAACTTCACATTGCTTACACAAATTTCAAAGAACACAGGTGCACGTGCACACGCTCAGTGCTTTTGCATAAATATAGATGGGAGTTACGGGTATGAATAATGGAGATGTTTTTAAGTTGCTGTGAAGGTTACAGGGAGGTGAGGGTGTACTTCTGGGAGGTGGGACTCAGGTTTCTGTCCATTTTGTTTCTCACCCTCTTTCTAAGCCTCTCACTTCACAACATTTCTATTTGGTATCAATCTCTGTATTTTACATTTAGATAATATACATAACAATTCAAGAAGTCATATTTATTTATTTACCTCCATCACTTGCACTTCTCACAGGACATAAAGGGACAGTTCATCCTCATATCAAAAATATTTGTCAGTCTAGATTGTTTTGGTGTGAGTTGGCAAGTCTTGTAAATATCGGCTGTAGAGATGTTTGCCTAATGGAACTAGATGGCACTCAGCTCGTGGTGCTTTAAGTGCCACAGAGGTACATTTGAAAAGCTTAACAGCAATGTCTCTTTCCAGAAATCATGACCTGAGGCCTGTGTTACGCAGACAGTTCAACTTACCCTCAATACCTTTTGTTATCTTGCTTGCTGAACTCTAACAACATCATCAGAGCCATGAATGAAGCAGGCTGCTTCTTATCATATGAGATGAAACGGAACCGAAAGTGTCTGCAACTGCAAGACAGTAAAATGTCGATCACTTTAAAGTAACGCCAGACTGTTTCTTCTACCAAACTAAAGGGTGGAAAAGTAGCCTCGGTAACGACTGAAAAGTCTTTTCTAATAAAATATTATTATTATTATTAGTAGTAGTATTAAATAATATTATTATCCTGGTAAAAAGAGAAGTCTGTCGACTATTGTGTGTGATCTGGTCTTGATTTCTGTGCTATCTAGCTCCATTATATTGGAGAGAAGGCAGACATCTCTATGGCCGATATCTCAAACACTCAGCAACTCACACCAACAATTTTGGGGTGAACTGTCCCTTTGACATACTTAACTATGTTTGCTGTGTGACATTATGTATTACATTACATACATACAGTATACAGTGCAGCACAGACCACGTATGTTTTATATATTCTTAGAGTAAATGTCCTTCACATGTTATCTGTCAGATTAGGTCATTGAGTTCAAATCTAATTGAGAAGTATCAAATATTCATTGTCACCCAGCCACAACAAGCTTCTGTTTTTTTCCTCCATGAAAAATAAATAACTGAAGGAGTGTGAGTGACACTACTTCAGGCAGGCTGTCAGACGAACAAACAGTGTCTCGACTGTCTGTGTTTTTGTCTGGGACACTGGGAGGGTTGAATGGCTGCAACAGTCCGCTCTTAACATCCGTCTTTTTTCCTGTTTTTGCTTCATTTGTTTCTTTCATAAATTCCGTATTATCCATCTGGATCTAAACACAAGTGGGAATAATTAGATAAGGCATGCATTCTTCTCTGTGTTAAAGCTAATTATGTGCAACCAGAACATCTGACTTCATTCTGCTGAGTTTCCTAAACTGGTTTGCTGTTATGTATTGATTTTCTGTGTAACAAAACGAACACAGACAGCGCGAGTCTGCTTTCAGGTGCCTTCTGATGTTGCAGAATAAGTCCTTCTAAATCTATTCTTGCCTCTCCTGTTCTCTCATTTTCCATTTGTCCCTGTCTGACTGCACACTGCTTCCCTATTCTGGTGTGTAGACTGCTAATGGAAGTATCGGAGGGAGCAGCTCCAGCACAGTACTGGCCTCTGCAAGCACTTCTGCTGCTGGAGAAAACTCTTCCCCTGTACAGCACTTGGCCTCATTTGCCGCAAAACCAAGCAGAAAACTGGAAGACAGCCACCTGCTTACTTCCCAAACTCATTCACGTCATCCTCCCCCAATCCCTTCCGTCCCCTTAAAGAGGAAGCGGGATCAGTGCCAATATGCTGACCCTCCTTCTAAAATCTACCCAACCAGGTATCCTCCAAAATGGAAGCCACCTTGTTCCTCTCAAGAAAAGGCAGGGGAAGAAACCAAAGAGCTAAGAAGAGCCAAGACCTTTAGCCTTGAAAACCCAGCTGAACCCCTGGAACCACAGACCGAATCCAGTCCTTCATTTAAAACAGGAGTATTGTACGGGATACATAAAGACGCACGTGCCCCACAGCAAATTTGGCACAGTAAGTTGGAGAGGAAGTGCTCTGAATCAGCTAGGAATGCTTCCAAAGAGACTCTATCCTCTGTGACCTGCAAACCCCTTGAACACAAGCGTGCCAAACGTGAGCCTGACCAGGGTACAAATGGGCCAAAGATATCCAGTGAGGACGCTAATGGTAATGAGCTCCAGAACCAATCCAAAGCTGGTTGTTTGACTGCAGCCCTGACGTCTGACCCCAGAGTAAAGGATTCTGGGAAGATGAATCCAGATGAGAAGATGCAAATGCTTGAGAACGTGGGGAAGACCAAGGTGCTGGTTTTAACATTGGTGTACCGAGATGGGGCAACTCAGTTAGACCCAGAACAGGTGAGCAGAGATGTGGTTTGTTTTGTGGCAGATGAAATTTGCAAACTACATTGAGCAAAGTTATATTCAGCAACTTTAAATTATTGTTTCAGTTTCTCTTTGCTAAAGGAAAAAAAGACCATAGCTTCGCCTTGTGCAGTATCTGTCCCAGTTGTTATAGGATTAGTGTAAACCGTTTTCTCTTGTGGTTTATTGCTTCATTAACTGTTAGCTTGTGTTAATTTGCCTCTCTGATCCTTGATAAAGAAGCTCACTCCAGCAGTGTGTGGCCTCCTCGTACTGATGAAGAACAACCTCGACCACAGCACACCAGAGGACTTGCTCGGGCCACACGACAGTCTGGTCTACTTAAAACTGGAGCACACACCTGCATGGGCCCAGCAACACACACACCAGAGCCAGGAGCCCTTTACTAGGTCTGTGTGTGTGTGTGTGTGTGTGTGTGTATGCGTGTGTGTGTGTGTGTGTGTGTGTGTGTAAGTTGTATGAAATTGATGTGAGAGTGAGTATGATGATGAGTGTGAACTTGAAGTGAGCTTACAGTACATTTGTCCATTTGTGCTTTTGCATCCATAAAAAAAGACGATGTATGCTAGTGTTTGATTAGTCCAGGATGGGAGAACATGAATGTGTGTGTTTGTATTCCTTAGAGATATGCTGCTACAGGTGCTCTCAAGGTCTCAACTGGTGGTGTGCTACAAAGCCAAGGATTTGCTTCGTACAGCTCTGCAGTTTTTCAGACGAGACCTCAGCTGGAAACAAGGCAGAGCACACACACATACTCGCACATTCCACATACTGTAGAAAGTGCTGTTGTTTAGTTCTACTTCAAATCATTCCTTTGTAAATTCACCATCAGCATTTATCAGCGACTTAAGTCACGTCCTGTGCTTAAGTGATACTCTACCAAAAGTATATCTTTCAGTATAAAAAGCAAAATGAGCCACGACATCCAAGGCACAGACAGTTGCGTGAAAATACAACAATTCAACAAAACAAAAGCACAGTACAGAGGAAGGTTTCATCCTCCTCAAACAGCAGCTGCAGAAAGATAGAATTATGCCAATTACAATGATTTCAGTGATGAAGTTTTTCCTAAGGAAAACAAATGGCAAAATATAAACCACTCCTGCAGCACACAGCAGCAATGCAAATATGCATTATCTCCAAAAATGTGTAGCCAGCCAGTCTCTCATCACTAAACAGTACAGCATATTGAATACTGCTCAGTATCATAAAGAGCTGTCCTGTCTCTTCAGTGGCAGGCTGTCATATCCAGGACCCACAGGTGGCAGGGTGGCTACTGGATCCTGCAAATCCCTCTTCCTGCTACCAGGACCTTCTCAATAAACACTGCAAAAGACCCCATGCAACACCCACCCTGGGTACCAAGAAGGTGAGTTAAGATGTGAAATTCTTGCCAAAGTCCAGACCTTTGAATTCAGCCACTTCACCGAGTCGCGTGAGTAAGGTTGGGAATCTCTCTGTGATAGATGATTCGATACGTATCTAGATACACGGGTTACGATACGATTCAAAAACGATATATTTTTAATACAGTACGATTCGATACAGTGTAGGAACAATACGATTCGATACGATTCTACGGTTAACATTTGTTGATGTGGACATTAATCATACATTATAAAATAAAGAAGCCAATTCTATAAAAGTGACATTCTTACAGTATTTTCAGATTTGTAAAAGACCACATCCCCAAGCATTGTTGCTGTATGGCACTGGCAAAAATAAAATAAAAAGTCAAACAACAACAAAATCCCATGTCAAATGTATTTATTTTTAGACATGGACCAAAAAAGACTTGCTGAATGAACATCATTTTGTTGGATGGGATCAATATAAAAATGAGAAGAAGTTTTAAACTTTAAGTGAAGTGAACTTTAAGTAAAATTTAAGTGTTTTAAACCTACTTGTTGTGTTGTTTTTATCGTATTGTCTGTGTTTTTGTATGTATCTTATATGGACTTGAGTCTGGAATAAAGTTTATTATAACGCTGTACAACAAACATAAAGCAGAATAAAATAATAACATGCAATGTAGGGGCAGAATCTGACATCTCCTGTTATTAGCTGATATCATGGACTGTGATGACTAGCAGCTTATCACTGACAGCATGTCAGACTATTTCTCTGTGTTTGCTACACTCTGTGTTTGTCATTTATAAAAAGATAAATCACTTTTCTATAATACATCAATGATATTTCAATGGAATAAATTACTTATTGACTTATTCATACTTCAAAAACAGCATGAATAAGTGATGAACATAAGGGGGATCAAAATAAAATAAATAAAATAAAAATCAACCAGCCACCCTCCTCCCCTGACAAGTAAAGAACAGTCCCTAAAGTGCACTGAGGTTTGTGGAAATGTGAACGGCTCGTTTCTCCTCTGACACGTCACATACCTGTGTGCTGCCACGGCTTGGCTGGTATTTCTGGGCAGTCATGACACCGACGAAGACTTCTTGGACCTGGAGCTGGGCTTGTCGGTTGCCGGTAAGCCATTATCATGCGCCGCCGTATTTGACAGGAATACGTATTTTTGTCTGTGTCTGTGACCCCGCGTTCAACCCACAACCGGCAGGATTCACCTTTAGTTTCTGCTGCGGCTTGGCTGCTGCCTGGTTAATCCAACCAGCATTAGCTTCTGTTCCTCATCTCCACCGGTCAAGCTGGCGCTGATGTTTATATCCATTATCGTTGTCAGTAATGCCTGCTACGAGCATGCTGCCGGCTCTCGCGTTGTTTTCGAGATGCAAACTGTTAAAGTCAGTCAACCGATTGCTAGTCTCGCGATACCCGAATCCATGATTCTACAATCGATTCATCTAAGGATTCATGGCTGATTCGTATCAATTGAGGAGGCTGCTACTGACGTAGCCGTATCTCTCGCTTGTCAAACCGGATATCCGGTCGTATCGGTTAATCGTTCCCAACCCTACGAGTGAGGCGTAGTCTACATGGACACGAGAATAAGAGAGACCTGGATCAGTGGCCTCTGTATTGCAGCCTGACACCTACTGTATGTTGCTCGGTATAGTGGAAGAGTGACTGTACATTTATGCGTAAACATGTAAAAAGTCATGTTAGCAACTTTAGAACCAGCACTGTTTTGCTCATGTCATTGCACGCAATGCCACCTCATTTGTAATGGCTCACAAAGGAGATAATGGCACACACTCACGCTGACACATTGCATTAATGATTGGCACATTACTGTGACTAAATATCTGCCTGTCTTGTATTAACATCTGTCAATACTTGCTAGATGACCTACTTGTGTATTTTTTTGTCTCCCTTTGTTTCTCATTTTCTTGTTAAAAATGTAATAAAGAAATTTAATGATTATAAAGAGCTCCCATTCCCTGGTGCCTCCTTCACTCAACACAAGGAAGAAGTAATTCCCCCACATCATCCTCCAGAAACTAAGCTGCGTATGTTCCTCCACACCCACTCTCTTTCTCTCTGTTTCACTCTCTCAGGTTTCTCAGGTCATCTCAGGTCTCTGTTCACTCTACTGGCTCAACATGGAGCTGTGCTTTAAACTACAGGTTAGTTGATGTACACACCTGCACATAGAGGCCAGACACATCACCTGACTTCCTATTTGTGTATCTAGAGCCAAGGTCTGTGGGAGCTGTACGCAGACATGGAGCTGAAAATGATCTTTGTTCTGGCAGGTGGGAACCACTTTGCTCTTTTTAGTAAACACTGAGTATTCTGAAATAATATAAACTGGTTTCTTATATGTTTTAAGCTGGATTTGATGCTGCAGTTATGGCTGGTATTTGGTTCTTACTTTGATTTTGTTTAGGCTGTGACTGAAGCCCTATTCCTACGGGACTAGTATCACTTGGGGACTTTAAGTAATTTCCCATTTATTGTGGAAGTCATCTGTGATCTTAATCCCATGCAAATTTGCCATGTCCGTAATTTGTCAAATAAAAATTCCATCGCAAATTACCGACCATATTTCACCAAACACATTGGTCATGCGATAGTATTAGTTCTGTGCACACTGGCATCTCAGTGATTTGGGGCTGTATTTAGGAATTTAGTTTTCTCAGTGCCCCTTTTTCTGCCTCTGTCAAGGTCAAGAGTTCTGGAGGCTGCATAGGCAATTATGTATGAAATCTTTAACAAAATCTTGGGTGTAGGAGGCTCAGTAAATATTTATGTTGTTTCAGCCATGGAGAGCCATCGCATCCATGTGGACAAAGAAGCTCTTAGGAGAACTTCAGACCTACTCGGGGTAAGGCAGAACATCAGGGCACAGACACAAACTTCTGTGGTGCATTGATTGCTGTGGTTGGTGTATTTTTTACTGTTCGCCTAAAGGTGTTATTAACAAATAGAGCAGAACACTTTAACTGAAAGACAAGACTCTTTCATTTGGCTGCAGGCAGAGTGGACAAACTTATCTCTCACAGCCAGGAGTTGTCAACATTTTCCTTGTGGCTGATGTTAATTTCCTGACAGAAGTTCTGCTCAGCGTGTTTAAAGATAGGCATTTTAAGTAATTCAGTTTACCTCTGTTTCACTGCCGTGTTGTAAGTGAAATGCTGCAGCTGCAGAGGACTGAACGAGGTGGAAACAAACTTGTTCCAATTCATGTTTATGGTGATGGGGATTTTGAGAAAACTGTGTCAGTGTTAAAACTTGTATTCATGCCAGTATCCTGTGCATATTAATTTCTTCCTTTTTTTTAAGAAAAATCTGTGTGGATTAACTGATCATGTGAGCATGTGTTCTCAGGGCTCAACCGTAACGCTTGCCAGGTTGCCATTGGTAATTATTTTGAGAAACTGGCATCCAATTCTTAGACAACACTGCATGTGCGTTAACTTGCATGTGCACAGGCATCAGTCTTAGAGTCAATAGTGAAGCAAATGAAGTTGTACTTAAGATTTAAATTCTGTAAAATATCAGATAAACAAAACTACAAGTAATTTTGCATAGTTACTATAAAAAAGCTTTTAAAAGTTCTTTTATGTCACATTTTTATCATTAAGCTGACATATAATTGCATAGTATCTTTTGCTGATTTTCAGCTAGCTTTGTATCATAATAATGTGGGTAGTATGTGTAAATGTAAATAACTTGAAAACAAGGTGATGCTGATCAAATATAAGCCAAGATCCTGTTACTGCATTGCCTATTTCTCACTTACAATGACTTCAGAAACATATTTTAATGCACTAGACTTTGTGAAGAGGAAGAGGGCGCCATATTGTTTCCTGTATTATAAAAACAAAGACTGAAATAACTTAGATCAAACAGTAAAACTAAGCAGCGTTGATCAGGTTCTGTCACTCTGTTGCCTATTTCTCACCTCAAATGTTTTAGAAACATATTGTAGCTGTTTAACTGTAATTTGAGATGTTTTGTCACCAGCTGGCCCCCATATTATTTCCTAAGTCAAAATGGCCAAGCTTGCATTACGTCATCCACCAGCAGCATATATTGGTCCAGTGCGGTGCAATGCATTCTGGTAGTTGTAGGTTTTCAACCTCTTGAACAAAAGCAAATGACACACCTCTTTTTTTCTATTTTCTCTGGTCATATAACACCAGTTTCATTTCTGTCTTACCACATAGACAGCCCACTTTTACTCAAAATGGTGACCATATTATCAGTTTCAACAACCAAAAGCCTGGTTACTAGCCTGACAACCACTTCTAAAAGTTAGTGTTGAGCCCTGGATCTGGAGACGATCAGAAGTTTACAAAGAAAGCACATATTAAGGTTTCTGTCAGTTTCTTTACATGCGTATGTGATGTATTTTAAGAAAATGTATGAGTCATTACACAGTTGGATATTATTAAACATTCTTTATATCCTCAGCTGACAGCCATATAGGCATACCGGTAGGTATTTAGCCAATTGGGCACTGAGGCCTAAAAGCCAGTTATGAAATGAGAATCTTTACATTAATCCTTGTATTGAGAGGAAAATGTGTTGGAGTCTTATGTAACAGCTTCAATGTGTTTATATCAAACAAACATAATGGAAACGCTCCCTTTAAATTTTAGTTTTTGCCAGCATAGGTGTAGGTATGATGTTCAGGGTCAGCTCAGATTTGTACCGCATCACTCTTAGCTGATTGCATTTAAGACCGGCTGCTGAACCACAGTGCAGTCGACAGCTGCTGTATTAATACAAATGGGAGCAAAACAGTGGGAGTATATGAGGAACAGGAGAGATCTCTGAAAAAATAGAAAAAAGAAACCCTCAAGAGCCCGAGACGGAAAGAAAAATATAATTTCTCCTTTTCTTCTTCTGGGTAGGATTAGTGATGTGGTGGGTGGACATCCTCCAGGGACCTGTCCTGTTTACATGCAGATAAAAACCAATTCTGGAGACTTCATTTGAGAGCGATCATAAACACACAAAGACAAACATACAGACATTGTGGACACATGCATGCTCAGGAAAACACACGTTCCTAATCAGTCGCATAGAGACGACACTCGTAAACTCAATTACAACTTCTTGCAGGCGCCAGCAGGGGTGGTGTTGTTGTGGAGGGAGTCTTTTGGTGTCTTGCCGTGATGCTATAAATAGGATGGAGGGTCTGTCTTTTTCCTTCAGGAGGCTGTGCTGCAGGAAGGAGCATCACTGTCTGCCTCTGCCAACACATACACTGAGGCACTGAAGTTTTTTGCAGACTGCTGCAGAGTTATGTGTGTGTGCGCTTGTGTTTTTGTTATATGTGCTTGCCAGTGCACTCACACATGTCCCCACTCTGTCACGATGGATTTCTTTTTATCTGAGCTGTCGAGTTCACCTGTCTGAAACACCAAACGGAGGATCCCTCCTGTCTGTCAGCCTGCATCTCACAAACTTGCTCACATGCTCTTTTGTCTTTTCAGTCAGCGATATTAAAATTCAGCAGGACAGACATCACTTAATAAAGCTCTTTCACATTCTGTCTGTGTTTTTCAGACATCACCATTCAGATCAAATCCCTCTGTAAACAACTATCTCGTCAGGCTCAAACTGAAGAGTCCACATTTTGATGCAATGATTACTCCAAAGACACTGCCCTACAATATTAGATCCCTGCCATACCAGCTCTGTATGTGTTTGTTGGTGTGTCAGACACAGTACTAAGGGGCTAGCATCCATTATAGATGAGGCAGTCTGGAGCCTGCTCCGGGCGAAGAGCGAGAGAGAGGAAGAAAAGTACATATTTTGGAATTTTGGTACATTTCTGCCAGCTCCTCCACTTTCCCCCTCTGTCTCTGCCTCTGTGTATCTGTGCCGTCTCTCTCCACCCTCCTCTCCACTATTGCTCTTTCTGCCATTGTTGCTTCTCCCACCTCTGCCCACCATGCTGTCAAGTTCTGTCTAACAGTCTCCCTCCTCTGACTGATGTCTGTTTATTCCAAATGCCATTTCCTATCAAGGTCCAGCCACAGAACGCCCTGCTTCTGCCATCCTTTGATCATCTTCTCATGGTTTTTCTTCTCATCCTTTTCACAATGAAGTCCTGGAAAACTTGTGATATTAGAAGAACTGTTTTCCAGGCCTGGAAATAGCTTGGAATCAATCAACTGTTTTGGAAAACTTTTGAATATACTATATGATTAGCATTTTGGCTTTTGTTTAAAATGTGTTCATAACAATACCAAAACATTTTTAACATTATGCAAAGTATGTTGGTGTGGTAAATTGCTAAGTAAGACTGGTGGCAGTTTTCTACTGGTGGTTAGCTACTACCGAATGGTGGTCAACCTCATTTTTTTAAGGTATTGCAAAGGCTTAGGGCCGTTTCATAGTCGACGCACGCAATGCGAGTGAGCGACGCACGCAATGCGAGCGAGCAACGCAAGCGATGCGAGCAACACACTTTCTTTCATAGTCAACACATTGAACGCAAGTGATGCGGGCGACACTTGAAATGCAATACATCGCTCGCGCAATAGGGCGTAGCAGAGTCACTGGTACATTCCAGCTAGCTAGTACTGCTATTTGATTAGAGTGCAGGGCACTAGAACTGTCATATAAATGGGGGTGTGCCTGTAGTAGTTCGCAAAGTTTTTCCTCCTCACCTGCCATATTTTATACCTGCTTCTTCTGTGAATAACAAAAAGTGGTTAATTTCAAGTATGTCGCTTGCATTATCACCCCTGCTGGCAACACATGGTATTACACGTGTCACTGCGTCGCGTCAAAGAAATGGACAACACATTTTGAGACGCAAGCACAGGTCAATGGCAGCCAATGCGTCCCAACGCATTCGCATCTGTGGGCCTTTGCGTCGACTATGAAACGGCCCTTAGGTTCAGTCGAGGATGCAAAACAATGATCAGGCATGTCCATAAATCAAATGATTGTTTGACAAGAAATAAATGCATACGAACTTGTCAGAAGCCGATCTGGTCTATTGGCATATGCAGTTAAGTGGTGGCAGAAATGTCTAATGAGTAAGTAAAGTTAGCAAGCGCTAGCAGTTTGCTTTTTGGCAATTGCCTGGGAAGTGCATTTTTAAAATTATATATGGGTGTATCACTATATATGCCTGTCTCTTTTACACTGCCTAAATAAAGTCATAAATTGGGTAAAATGTTATGGAAAACATATGGATATGTTTGAAAATTCAGTGATAAAAATGTGTAGGCGCCGTGGTATTTGCATCACATTTCAACTCTTATTTTGAATTTTCCCCATCCCTCCCACATTCCTACATCTGTCACTCTTATCTCCGTCTGTTGTCTGTCATTTCATCGCATCACCTCGCCCTCTCCCCTCCCTTTAGCTTTTTCCTATTCTTGTCCCTGTTTCTCTTCCCTCGTTTTCTTGTCCGCCTGTCAAGTTGATAAGAAATGCTTTATGCTTCAGTCACACTTGTAATGAGCCGCTGATGTGTGGGTGTCACTAAACAAAAATGTTCGCGTTTAGGCTGATTATTGTACGAGCGGGAATTCTTCCAACTGTCTGCCCTCCGCCTCACACTCTTTTTCCTCGTTTACTTTTCATCATTATCTTTGCCTCTCTGGGACTCAGCCTCTCGGTCTTCCTCTTTCATCCTCGTATATCTTTATCAAGTGTATCTACCTTTCACTCTCTTCTGTCAGTCTCTTTTATACCCCTCTCTTCCATCCCAAGAGCCTCTTTTTTTCCTGTCTTTTTCTAATCCTCTGTTGTAGCCATAGTCGTTTTCTCTCCCTCCCTTCTTTTCCTTTGATCTTGATTTCTCTCTCCCTGTCCCGCCACCTACCATTTTGTGTCCCTTCACTTCCTCTCTCTCGCTGAGTTTATCATGCTGCCCATGTCGACCGTCCTGAGAGACAAAGTTCATTCCGTATTTGACTGGATTATCACAGCAGTCAATAAATAAACCCTGTCTGGCTCTGTGTGTGTGACTAAGAATGTGTTAGACAAAGTGTGTGTGTATCTGTATGTTGCGATACACACATATGGATTTTTCATAATTTGTGTGTGTTTTTGAGAGTGTGAAAGCTCTATGTTGTTTGTGGTTAATTCTTTCTGTGTGTGATCCTAATGCGCTCGCCGTGTGACTGATGTGTGCATTAGACAGATTAACAGAGTGCTTTGCCTTTGGCCATTGAAAGGAAGGAGAAACGAGACTAAGTTCTGTCTTTTGCACATTAACACTTCTCTCCTCAAATAACCTCCCGTCTTCACAGCAGGGTTCATACACAGGCCTGCAAAATGTAGGTTGATAATTTACTTATCTTGAAAAGTTTTTGACAAGCTAACAGTCACAGGGCTAGTGAAATGAGTCATGCCATCATATTGGCATAAACACCGCTGCTGTCATCGCTGTGCCATATTTTAATTGACTTTATATTCGCTGACTGATAGACCAGCACATCTGAAGCAAGTCTGACATAAATATGAAATATCGTAATGGAATGAAATGTATCTCACTCTTGATAAATGGCGCCCGGCATGAAAGGTAAATCATTGTGGAATACTTTTGACATGATTTAAAAAGTTGAGATGTGAAAAACAGGGCAGTAATTATTTTTTATAAATGAAACTACGTAACACTGGGCAGTACATAGATAATATATTGATGTCGGATGAGAGGAGAGATGGCAGCTCGATTACATCCTGCTGTACATGTTGAAACTTTGATGATATGTTGAAGTTTGTTTTACCAGTTTTTTAGTCACGTGATAAATTGTGAAGTTAATGTGTAGTCATCGATCCCCAAAGAGATAAAAATAAAATGGCTATTGCTGTACAGATGGGGACTAATGCTAGCTAACATTAGCGAGCTTGGTTGTTACACATTATGGCAAAGTAGACAACAAATAAGTCCACACACCAAGCAGCTCCCGTATAGAAGGATTTTTTTCAAGCCCTCAAAACGTCACTCTGCATTAAAACCCTTCTAAATGGGAGCAGCTTGGTGTGCAGACTTATTTGTTTGCTGCTTTGCTAGGCGTTTCTTTGGTCCAGCACCCACTTCACTTGACGATGGGATGTGCGTCTTTTGTACTGTTTTTGTCGTCACACATTACGCCCACAAGTTATTGTTTAAACATATTTTTAGGGTTTTTTGCCTTTAATTGATGGGACAGGTGAAAGGGGGAGGGGATGACATGCATCAAAAGGCCAAGAGTTGGAATCGAACCCTCGGCCGCTGCAGCAAGGACAACGCCTTTGTACATGGGGCACCTGCTCCACCAATAGAGTGGTGTCCAAAAGTGTTTTATCATGTTCCAGATAGTCCTCGACATACAACCACCTACATAGTGACTAGGGAGAAGTGAATGATTAAATGAGTTCGGATACAGCCATTGTTTTAGATTTTAGATAACCTAAGTGTTTTCTTATCTTGGTTTTAAAGGCTGAATTTCAGTATAGTGATTTAATTTTGTGATCTTACCAGCGTGTTAGAGGTGTTCTATTATTTGCCTTTACCTACTTAAAGGGCAACACTGCCTAAATTCAGAACTCCAATATGTGATTTCCATGGCTTAGGAAAGGTCACTCAATATTTGTGAACATTGGCTACTCTCTCTCAAAGCCAGCAACCAGAGATATAAGTCTCAGACTTGTGATGTCATCAAGTATAAAGTCTGGAGCTACTCCACAGACGATGAATGAGAGTCTGATTTTATGAACCCACAGAACGTTTGTTTTCTTTTGAGCTTTATTCTAATGTGATGTTCTCAATTCTGAAACAGAAAATGTACCTTTATACTCAGAACATTCCCTTGGGTGCTCTCAGTGTCATCTATAACATCGTTTCCAATTCACTGTCTATGTTGTGGTTTTTTTTGGTTCAGTAACTAAAGGATATTTACTGTTTGACCTTTGAATAGTAAATAAATACTGGTACCTTGACTAAAACAAAGCCTGAGAAATATTTGCAAATGACTCAAAGTTTTACCTTGATCCTCTTTCAACTCTGCCCCTCTGTCAGACGAAGATGAAGCAGTTGGAGCAAGAGGCCCACCGAGCAGCAGGACAGATATTCCTGGTCACCAGCAACTCTCAACTTCGAACAGTGTGTACCTTCATGTGTACATCTGTGTGCAGTGTTCAGAAGATTACTTTTGATGTATAATAAGTTACGGATTACAAGTTACCTTGTTAAAAATGTAATACGCAATGTAACTATTTCAAGTACGTTATCAAAGTAATGTAACTTCTTACATTTGATTACTTTTCATTTACTTTTCTATGAATGGAGATGGCACATAAATATGCAGCCTAATGCTCTGAATAAATTCGGAGTGGTGACATCAGCTGACCTGTAGGTGTTCCTTAAGTTGCTTGTAACCAAGCTTCACACTGTACAGTGATGTCAGAGCCCTTCTCTGATTTCAGAAGGAAAATACTGCTGGATTTCCAGCACTGAAAGGCGTTTTTGTCCGACGACATGGCCACCCACCTTAGCCTGGTTGGCTGATCGCAGGCAGTGCAGACTCTGGTTGCTTAGAGCAGTGCGTATTGATTTGATTGGCAGATTAGAGGCAGTGAAAATTCAAAGAGGACCTTTCAATCTTTCTATACCGTGCTTGTGTGTATGTGTGTATATGTATGCACAGTGTGTATGCAGGCATGCTCCTATGTGTGTATTTCTCTGTGTTGTGTGTATATTTCAATGTCATGGATTGTGTATGATGTGGATTTCCAATGTTTAAAGGTCCTGTTTGAGAAGCTTTGCCTCCACGAGCGCTGCGAGAACAAGAAACTTCCTAAGACCATCAACAAACAGCAGCAGTCAACATCAGAAGCTGCAGTACGGCGCCACACAGACTCCTAAACCCAAACACACACACAGATATGTCAGTTTGATCCTTTAATCAAAGAAAGCTTGATGAAACTTATTCAAAGTTTCAGTGTGTGCACCGACACAGATAAACCCAGATGAACTCAGAGGGACACGCAAACACACATGCACACTCAGTTTATATTATGGAACATCATTGCCTCTTAGTATTGGCGTAACAGTTGCCAAGTACAGTAAGTACATAGAAATCAAGCCAACTTATTCTGTAGATGCAGTTTAAATTGAACATTCTGAAAGGATGGCAACACTTCAGATACATTGAAAAGAGACAAAAAAATGCAGCTACAGTATTGTGTTAGATGTTTGCCAACAGTTTGTTCTCCTTTCACTCCTCTCTTGTTTTGTTGCAGTTGTTGCAGCTCCAGGACCTGCACCCTCTGCCAAAGATCATTCTCGAGTACAGACAGGTCAGTCGTGTTTTCATCTGCTTTTTATTCGTCTGCCACAGCTGTCAAAAACATTGTTAGCAAAGGGTTTGCTTTTATTATTAATGTCTAAAGCAGAGGGTCTCTTGACACTGAAGTCAAATGTTGAAGTTGGAGCCAGACTGCCAGTGAACTAAAAAAGTCTTAAAATGTCTTTTATACATCTACCAGAATATGGAGTTAAAAGTATTAAATTGTCAGATTCAGTTTGGATAGGTCTTAAATGTTTTTTAGTCATGTCACTGTGAGAATTTCTGGTGTTGGTGTGACGGGAAAAATCATTTCAACAGAAGGAAAACAGAAGCGCACACTGCTCCTATTTTTGCCCCCTAGTCTATGCAATGAGTCTGTATTGTTAAACTAAAGCCTTGCTTTGCTAAGTTTCATTTAAAGTGGTATTAAAATGGTCTTAAAAAGTCTTGAATTAAACTTTTATACCTGTAGACACCCTGGTCTTGCTTTTCCAGTAACAAGTGTCTGTATTGTAACCTCCAGATTCACAAAATCAAGTCCACTTTTGTTGATGGGATTCTCTCCTGCATGATGAGCAAGGTGAGTCTACAGCTGGTTTGTGATAGCTATAAAGCAGAACTGTCAATGAAATACCTCAAATGTTAACTTATCCATGGTACACACATTGACCAAAAACGATGTCTTACAAACAAGGTCTTTCACAGCTGTGTAAAAACCTTTTTGCTCACTCTGAAATATCGATTTTTCCAGACTTCTCTCCTTGAGGCTGGAGCAACCAAACAAAAAGTGAAACCATGAGTTGAGAGAATGCTGCAGGGTGGAGGGACTTACACAGATCCCACAGCTTTTGTTTTTCTTTCCTCACAGTTTGGCTCTGCCTTACTGCACGACAACAGTGCTTGTATGCAACCAGACAAAACCATGTTGTTCCTCTTCACCTTTCAGAGGGGCTGCTGGTGTGAATGTCACCGTCATTATACTGCTGTGCTCAGTACTACAATTGAAAACCACAGGATAATGCTGTAGGCTATTCACAGCTGCAGCACAGCTACATAGTGCAACACTTTAACCTCAACAACAGAGAGCACTCTCAGGCCTGATGCTCTTGCTGTAGTAACCTAATAGGGAAACATCTCAGTGGTCTCTTTAAAGTGTTTGTCCTGTGTCCTGCTCACTGCTGCACTTAATAGGCAGAGCAGAGATGCAGCTCTGTGTCTGACTGTCCCTGCACATGGGCTCCGTTCGCCGCTGTATGGAAGTAGCAGCTTGTGTTTGTCAATCTGTGCTTACTCAACTCTACAAATGAGTCTGTCTGGCTGTCTCCAGAGCTGTTTTGGCTTCTGATGGTGGTGATTCATTTGGTGGTCTTTTGGACAGAGCGGGCAGCAGTCCCAGCTAAAGGAAGGTGCTGTTGACAGCAACAAATATGATTATTTTCCCCCCTCATAACCCAGATTTGAAACATGTGGTGGTATTTAGGGCATTGAGTATTGGTTTTTCGTATCATATTAAATCCAAACTACAGGAAGGCAGTATGGTCTCTGAGTCGGGGTGTCAGGATTTTGATTCTTAGTTGAAAACTGACCAAAAATCAGTGGTATTTACAAGGTTTGCTTTGGCCAGTGGGCTGTGCTTCATTTCAGTTCACCTGTTTTCAACATGGCGGCCGGATCACAAACTCATCTTACAGCTAAACAGCACAATAAAATATGTTTCTGAAAACATTTGACGCCAGAAATAAGCAATGCAGTCACAGAATCTTGATTCGTATTTGGCCAGCTCTGCCTAGCTTGACAGTTTGACCACAGTTTACAAGCAGTGATTGATGTGATAGCTGCTCTCTAAAATTATCTGCGAGTGTCCAAGGTCCCTGTCAAGGGCTACCACTTGAATTACAATATGGTCAAAGTTTATTATGGGATTTTTGCCCTGTGATGCCAAAATTAAATGGCCTACTTGAGCTTTAACAGCAGCCCAGAGCACAATAGTATGGTTTCATGTCCTGCTTACTGCATCAGCTCAACTGGCACTACAGTCTACAAACAGCTTGTTCAAATTGGGCACCAGGCAGTCGCATGGCATTGTTGATGCTCGTCGGTCCAAAAGCAGAATCAGAGCGATGATGGCAGTGAGGATCGCAGCTGTTGTTTTCAACAAGAGTTGGATCAGAATCGCCTGTATAGAAACAATACTGATCACATTGCTGACTCATTGAAACATCTGTGAAATGTAATGATAAAACTATGCCATTATTTTTGGTGTAGTTGTTCATTTTAGTCTCTAAATGTTGACGTCATAACATGTTGAATGTGTTCATTTCCCTTTGTATCTGATTTACTCTTTGTTTCTGTCTTTCTCAACAATATATCAGAACTACGTTTCCTCTACGTGGTACCAGACAAGTGTGGTGACAGGGAGAATCTCAGCCAAGCACCCAGTAAGACCTGCCTGCCATTTCCCCCTGCATTCATTTCTTTGATTTTATATCTTGGAGCTTGAAACTGGTTATCAGGGTTGTTAAATGGCTGCGACAGGCTTCGAGCTGCACTGCTTGTGCTGTCAGCAGGACAGCGGCGCTCAGTTACAGGAGCTATCCATGGTGCTGAACATCATGCAGGCTTTGCAGAGAGTGGCTGCTGTGCTGCCGGCCACAGCTCACGATCTGCGCATGTGCACAGTACTCAAATAACCACATTACAATCACAGTAATGGAGACAGAAGGACCCAAGTGTGTATCAGCTTAAGTTAGGCAAATCAGTGGCATGTATTTAGAGGTAACATCTAATAGGAGAATACCACACACATTTCTGGGGCTGCAGCACAGCTTATAAAACAGCAGGTCCTTTTTATAACCTTCAAAAACCTCAATATCAGCATTTCTTCTCATTTCCTCCACCCTGTTTCTTTGCCCACCTATCTGTTTGTTTCTGTTTTTTCCTCTGTATCTCTCTCATTAAAGATATTCTTTGATGATGCTGACGACATAGTAATAACAGCACGTACACACACACATAATACGAGTCTCTCCCCTACAAATATAGATGTTGTGATTTTGGAGTGTTATGTAAGAACAAGCTGGGGTTTCTTTGTGATATCCAGAGGGGGAGAAACAGGACAATGTGTGTGTTGATGTGTCTGCAGCAGGGGCTTTGCATTGCTATAATTGTGAGTACCAATTTCACTTTGAAACCATCGCAGTGGGAACATTTTGGCCGGTCCTCACTACTTCAAAGGACTGTTTGATTAGGGTTAGAGAGGCAGATAGAGGAGGGGAGAGAGAGATTTTAAAAACCAGTTTGGTGTTAAAATAATGAGAGTTGGGGGATGTGTGTGTCTGTGTGTGTGGAATGGACTGATGTGTTTGTATGCGTAAAATCAATCTGCTGAATTTTACCCCTGAAGTAAAACGTAGGAATATCCAGTCTACTCCAAGATGTGACACTGAGGTCGTAGATTTTATGAAGCTGATAATGACTCATCACATTTTACAAGAGTAAAGGACAGTGTAAAGCCTGCTGCTGTGTTAGAGTAACTCTCAGTTATATTTAATTACGGTTGGGCCTTAACTTGAATAGATTTTTCATTTGTTTAATGATACCAGTATTTGGTCTGTAGCTGTGCATCAATATTTAGTATCTTTCAATTGACTTAAAGCCCCCCTCCACTCGAAAATGTGTTTTTCTTTTGTTTATGTTCCCTAAAATGTCTGACCTTGACTATACTGACTTGTATCTGTGCAAGGTTTGTCACTAGAGAGGTGTTGCTAGCTAGATTAGGTACATCACTGATTCGAAAGCCAGTCGCTGCCAGGGATGGAACATACTTTATCATATCACCTGCAATGTAACCTGAAACCTCAGTTGCAGAGCAGACAGAGTTAGCATTAGCATAGTGAAAGTTTTGAGAGTGTCCAGTTTATGGATGTAAACTGGAGTCTGAACCTTCCTTCCTCTATCTACCAAAAACCCCATCGTAGCAAAGACAAGTATATGTCTTACAAACACTAACGAGGTGTCAGCCACTGCATGCTAGCATACACGCTAACAAACAGCATACATAAAAGATGCTAACTACGCTTACCATTCTGATACAATTCAATTCTCTATTTAGTTTTATTTAGAAAGCCCAACATCAAAAATCACAATTTACCTTAGAGAGCTTTACAGCATACGACATTCCTGTGTCCTTGTAACCTCACCACAGCGGAGAGAGAAAAACTCTCCCCCAAAAAACCCTTTCAGTAGCTCAGTGGGGCGGCAGTAGCTCAGTCCATAGGGACTTGGGTTGGGAACCGGAGGGTCGTGTCGAGTCCCCGTCTGGACCAAATATGGAGCGTATACTGGTGGATGGAGAGGTGCCAGTTCACCTCCTGGGCACTGCCGAGGTGCCCCTGAGCAAGGCACCGAACCCCCCAACCGCTCGGGGCGCCTGACCAAGGCAGTCCCCTCACCCTGACATCTCTCCACTTTGTGCATGTATAGGTCCTGTTTGTGCATGTGTGTGTCTTTCAGGCCTGTGTGTAATTGACAAGCAAGAGTGAAAAAATTGAATTTCCCCTCTGGGGGATTAATAAAGTAAATAAATTAAAATTATACTTTTCTGGCAGGGAAAACCATGTCCAACAAAATATTAATCATATTTGAGTGTTTTTACATAGTTTAAAACATGTCTGGAGGTGGATCTTTCGATAAAGACAGCTTTTAAAACGACCTTTAGACCATCAGAAAATGCACAGCAGTGGATTTTAAGCAATGCTGCAGCTACTTGATGGTAAATCCATTGTGGGATTGATTTTTTCACATTTAAATTTAGAAGGTATTTTCATCAAGAATAACTAAATAAGGAAATTAGTTCATGAAATTATCACCAAAAGTAAAATGTTATTGAAGAAATCCATGCAGTAGTCTATGTGACGCAGACACACTGAGCTCAAGAATACATGTATCTTAAACCAGACCTCTATCTCTCTCTCCATCGCCTCAGTATGGGCCGGTCGATGGCTCATTTCGACATTACCTAGCTGTCAGGGTCCAGTGATTCTGTCACTGAGCTCTAACACACACACACACACACACACACACACACATATATATGTAACCGTGGAGACAGTGAACTTTTCTAATCTCACTTAGCGATTTGCGGCTGGCGTGAGCTACACATTGAATTGATCGTGCTGCTCCTGAATGATATATGTGACTGTTGGGCAGCTGCAATTTAACACGGCTCTGTTCCCTTGGCTCTAATGCAGCTCTGGGATTTGGTTGAGCTTCACATTAAGTGTGTGGATGGATGCTGGTAGCTGGTTGTTTATGTGTAGCTATTCTGGTGTGTCAGTTTGGTCTTTGATGCATAGGTTCTGCTCTGAATGTGGTTTGTTTCCAATGAAAGTTGTCTTGGAGGCCAAATGGTTAAGATCCCATATAGAGGGGCCCTTTCTTCTAGCATTGTCTTCTTGTTATTTTGCTAACACTTAAAGTCAAGACTTAGCATAGACATACTTCCTACCATCAGTAGAGAATTTTTAAATAAAAACAATGAGTGAAGTGATCCACAGAGGACGATGTGTGACATATATTTATTAAAATTTTCAACAGAGCACGGAGACAAACACTTGATTGACTGAAGTGAGAAGATCATTTTCCCATTAAAGAGCCAGGAGGGAGAAGAGTCAACTCCCTCTAGCCTTTTTGTTATTATCATTATTATTATCCTAGCATGTAAATGAAGTTCACTCATAATTATTCTCATCATAATGTGGAGCTGAATGCACCGGTAGTTAAGAGTAACTCGGTGATCGCTAACATGTCACATCCCGCCGCTTTGAAGCGGGAAAGCTGCAGTTTGTAGTTTTGGGTTGAGGGGGAAAAAAGGCAGCTGTTCTGCCATTCACCACTCTACACACACACACACACACACACACACACACACACACACACACACACACACACACACACACACACACACACACACACACACACACACATTCAAATGAGGAGTGCTGCAGAGGGGTTTAGCTTTCATCTGTTGTGGGTTCAATTGAGGTGAAGCCAGACTGCAGTAACAAAGGGGTGCCTGGATTAAAGCAGGACAACCATAAACTGGTGCTGAGTTTAAAGTACTGCAAGAAGTGAGTGTCGCTGCAGAGGGGAGTGGAGCCTTTCTGCTCTGCCTCATCTGTTTTTACCTGCTAGAGGCAAAAATGTGTGCAGACTGTGAGCTCCAGCTTCCTCCTCTCCATATACAGGGTTTCTGTCTGGTTTCCTTTTTCATTCTCATTCTCTTGGTCTCAGTCTATTTCCTCCGCCCTTCTCTACATGACACTTTACACATTCCTCCACATTAACGCCCTTAATAGTGTGGCAGTGAAACCAAAGAGGACAAATAAGATTAAACTTTCCCTTTCCTCTCTCTCCCTCCCTGCCTTCTCCCTGCCTGTTTGTGAGCTGAGGCAACATTCAGAATGCCGGGTCCTTGGTGCAGCACTCCTCCCTGTATCATCTACTCTCGCTATTTCTCCCCGCACTGTTCAGCTTTATGGTGTCCAAAGATTTATACACTTGTGCCACCCTGTTGTTGTTCACTCCCTCATGAAAATGAACAGAAAACAGATGCTGTTTCATTGTCATTTTTGGGGTTTATGTCAAACTTTTTTTGTAGTGTGAACGACTGAAGTGCAGTGGGTTTGACTGTCTGAATTTTCTTAATCTTTTTGTCTCCATTTCTCTCCACATAAAAGAATCCTTTATTAGTCCCACAGTAGGGAAATTTGCATCGTTACAGCAGCAGAGGTGATAATGCAAACAACAAGCACCACTAAGAAGACACAAGGCAATATCAGTAAGTGAGCATCGGTAGAAACACAAACAAAATTGTAAAAGCTAAACACACAGGCTGAATGGCTAATAAGTTTAGTCTATACTGATATT
This sequence comes from Epinephelus fuscoguttatus, assembly GCF_011397635.1. Classification (NCBI taxonomy): domain Eukaryota; kingdom Metazoa; phylum Chordata; class Actinopteri; order Perciformes; family Serranidae; genus Epinephelus; species Epinephelus fuscoguttatus. The sequence continues at coordinate 13,605,548 of NC_064774.1, forward strand.
GCGTGAGTGATGATTGATGCGATACTACTCAGAGCAGTGTTGGTTGTAAAGTCTGATAGCAGCAATGAGGAGGGACCTGTGGTGTCTCTCCCTCACACACTGTGGTTGAAGCAGCCTGTCACTGAAGGAGCTGCCCAGTGCTTTCACAGTTTCCTACATCGGTGGGATGTGTTTTCCATTAGAGGTGATAGCTTAGCCATCGCTCTCCCTTTCTACACTGGGTCTGGGGAGCATCTCAGGACAGAGCTGGCCTTCTTAACCATACTGCAATGTTTTTTGGGGTTTTTTATGTCATCTTGATTGCATACTACATACTCAATCTGTATGTACTGCATACTAAATAAATGTGTCAGTATACCATTACTAGCAGACTGTTTATACTGTTGATACTCAAGCAATACATCTTCTATCATCACATGACTGAATCAATCAAGACGTTACTGGTGTGAGCAATCGTTAAATTAACATTTCTCACAAAAGTTCATTTAAATTTACCTCTTTCACTCACTTTAATATTTTCCAGTATTACACCTTGTTTCCACATAGTTTGGCCCCATTTCCAAAAAACTCTTTCAGTATGGCACCTTTGGAACCAGAAGTAACCCTTCAGACATGGTACCTAGACCCTAGCGTTTCCACTGCAAACAGTACCCTTAAATATGGGCGGGGTTGTTGTTACTCACTGCTCCATCCAGCACTCATTGTATTTCCTCATTACGGGTGACACAGATGGAAGTCTGCCCCTCATTTATCGTCCACAGAACGATGCTGACATTTTTGGGACAAAACAAAACAGGCTGCAGTGAGAGTCTCTCTCCATGGGATATTTAAAAATAGCAGATTTGTGCATTTAGTCCTTCTAAGGCAAGCTCAGGGGTTTAGTGTTGCTGGAGCCCGACGCTACGCGACCCTTTTTTCTTCTCCAAGTGATCATTCCACCGTAAAAGTTGCCGGCAGTCGACCCAGTGAATGAAGTTATTGTTTCTCCGACTCCAGCTGCTGCAGTTGCAGTTTACTAATAAAACTCTCTGGTTACATGAGCCTCAAAACCAGCCACAACTCAGCCCTGAGCAGAGTGACCGTCCTCTACTGACCAATCAAACTGCAGCGTTCACAGCTCCACCTTTTAGTACCAGATCTGTGTGCTAGGTACCCCAACAGAGGGGGGACCAAAAATGGGGACGGTACAGAACGGTTCCATTGGTACCATCCACAGCTTTTTACTGTGGGATGGAAAAAAGCGTACTGAACTGAAGTGAACCGTACTGCTCGGTGGAAATGGGGCTTTTGTGTCCGTATGTAAGTGAACTGAAAGTCAATTTATTCCTATGGGAACCTCCACATTCTCCGATGTGTTTGCGCGGACTTTGGTCAAGTACGTTTAAAATGTGAACTGTTACAGCAAATTTTAGATAGACTGTATGCATTGTGTGCCATAGGAAGTCGGCATGAAAACAACTTATCAAACAGATTATTATATTCACCTGATAAATGTTATACAGCTCTTTATATACATTTTTTCTAAGTGAAACGTTCAATGGCATATTTAGCCAACCATGTGAGCTGTTTAAAATATAGAGTGCATGGATAGTGGTTCAGATGTCTTTTAACAAAAACAACACTCACAAAACTGGTTACACACCTGAGAGGCCAACCTCCCCCATTAGTTTGTCCCTATTATTGGTCCTATTTTTGTCTCCATCATGCTCCATGCACTTATTTCATGAGAATGGATGGCAAAAAAAAAAAAAAAAAAACCTTCACCTGCAGTGGGTTTTATCTATCCATCCATTAACGGGTGCATTTCTGATGTTTGGGCTGTACTATGTATACTCCACAGATTGCGGACACAAAACTGTGCCGTGACATGACAATATGAGACTACACTGTCTTACTGTAGGATTGTGCTGCTGCATCTGTTCCCAAACTGCCAACTGAGTTTCCTTTCGGGCTTGTCAGGCATTTTAGTGTTCGTTAAAGACCGCTCTGCATTTACTCATTAAACGTTTTGTAGTAACACAAAGTCTTCCCAAGGCTGATCTAAGCCGTTTGCTGAAGTGTGTGTCATGTTCTCTGCTGAAGATAAGAAATTCTCATCTCAGGGGACTTGCTGGTTAAATAAAGGTTAAATCAACTTTTCTTATAAATAATTCATATTTCGTGTTTGTCCATTTGTTTTAAATGCTGGTCCATTACATTTAGACAGTAACTTGGGTTTATAATGATGCTGGCATTTGGGTAAAATTACATATGCTTTCTGACTACATTAAAATGCCCTGGTTGGTGCTGCTAGTTTCATATCTTCCCCCAGTATATCAACCAATCAGTCAGGGCTACTGTTAGATAAACTGGCTTTGTTCAACACTGTTATCAGGAGCGATCCCAGAGTTCAGAGGGCCACCAGCTGATTGCAGGTAGCTGCTTTCACCCTAGCACCTAGTTCCCTCTCGTCAGTCACCCTACTCCATAATGGACGGGCCGGCCGTGTGTTTTGCGGCTATATGCCGATCTCTCTCTCTCCCCACATGCTGAGCAGATGGATTTTGGCGGGTGTCTTTGTTTGTGGTTGCAGTGTGAATGGAGATAATTTAGCGGTGTGTGCGCGTCTAAGGGTGCACACAGACATGCATGTGTGTTTGCACTTGTGCATGTGTTCCGTGATGACTCATTACATTGGTGCAGTGTGATTGAATTACTCTGCACCAGCACAGTGATTCAGCTGTCCCCATCTGTTTAACAAGGCAGTGCTCCTCTGAGACTCTCACCATCTCTCTGAGGGCCAGATTTATGTTTATGACAGCGCGGGGAAATTTGCAGTGCGCCTTTCATTCAATTTGCACTCACAATCTGTGTGTAATTAGAGCCAGATGTACTAATGTAGCAGTGTGGGGGGAAAAATGGCATGCAGACTTGGAACCAAGCCCTCATGAACGCTGGTCAGCCTTGCTTCTGATTTTTCCTAATGGCCACTCATGGTATTGCTGCAAAAAAGAGCCAAAGGTGAAGTCTTCGAATATGTTTTATCCAACCAGCAGTCCACATTTTCAAAGCTATTCAGCTTGGTAGCATGTATAACAAATAAAAGCATCATATTCTCACATTTTAGAAGCATGAAACCAGCAAATGTTTGACCGTTTGCTTTAAAAAAAAAAAAATACTAAAAACTATTATTTGATCAGGAAAATAAAATTAATTAAAATTAAAAAAAAAAAAAAATTAAATTAATTTTCTGTCAATCAACTAACAAATAAATTGACTAATTATTGCAGCTCTAATACACACTCAGAAACTAATCAGCACCCTTGACTACTTCTAGCTGCATTTTGCCGCTGAACGAAGGCTGAGAAGGTGTAGTTCGGTGATGTAATTTATCTTAGCTCAGTATGGTCAAAACATTCACTCTGCCACCCTGCCGCTAAAGGCAAACAGAGGTGAACAGCTGGTACCATATCCAACAGGAAGCATGGTGTTAGAATAATTGTGTTAAACATCAATCTAGAGCTGAAAATCCACCTGAACTAACTTCTGGTCCATCAACACACAGTCCATATGCTTGTTTGATTTCTCAGAAGCCATAATATATCTTTTTTTTAATGAAAAAGCAGATTGAACTGTCGGGAGGAGGAAAATAAAATCAACAGAATTTGCTAAACCGAGCCTGACAGGCACACTGTGTGCAAATACATATTGAATATACAGTAATTAAATCCTGCTCAAACAGCAAGAGCCACTCATTGTGTCTCACGAGGCACACTGGTCCTTTTCACAATAAATACTTTAAGTGATTGTTTAGTTACCCGCATCTTACCTGCAAATGAAGTGGCCTTAAGAATAATTTAACCAGTGCTTCGCTAAAAAATGAATCCCTGGTTAACTGCACCAACAGGTGGTTTTACAACAAGTGTCATTGTCAGGCTCTTTTAGAGTCCATGCAGACCGTCCGCAGGTTCATTATCAGGCCACTATGAGCCGGTGTAAGGACATGAGGGGCGCATTAAAGAATACAAACACCGGGCTGTTGTGTCAAATAAGGAACAATGCTGCTCATGGTGTCAGTGGTGGAAACAGGAAAAACAAGCACATCTGCATGATTAAGTGGCCCATTCAGAGTCAATGAGCCCAGGAGAGGAAAACACAAGCATGTGTGTTGGTGTGTTTGGCAGTCGATGGCTCAGGCTTATTTTCAAGTGTGTCTGTGTGTGTGTGTTTCGTGTCAGACAGCCTCGGAATATTTATGTTGTGTGTGTTATTGTATTTGTGCAACAGAGGTTGATACACAAGCATTTGTGTCAGCTCTGTATAATTCACACACGTTGATGTAATTAGGGGAGGAGGAACAACATCAGCCGCCATTTAATGGAGCCCATCCTGTGCCAGCGCTCATGTGTGAGTGCGTGTGTGCATGTTTGTGTGCGGCTGTGCATTTTAATGTGCTATACACACAGTGTGAACGCTTGCTTGCTGTCTGTGTTTGGTACCCGTGTGTACCTGCAGCCTTTGTGCTCCTGTATTCCTGTTTGTAAGAGCCACTTTGAGTTTCAACATATGTAGGACAGAATGAATGAAATACTAGCGTGTGTTTGCATGTGAATGTGTGCATTTGTGTGTGAACTCTTACCAGGCTCCCTCAGTCCGACTCACACAGTGTCCACTAATGAACTGGTTCTCCGTTTCTTATGACACAGTAAGGGTGATAATGACTTAGGGCTGGGACACATGCCGCGTCTTTAACCGCCTGGAAAATGCAGGGTCGGGTGCTGGGTGCTACTCTTGTGTCTGCTCTGTGCCAACTTTCAAGGACGCAATGGCAGGTTGTGTATGAAGACAGGAGAGATATTTACCGACTGTGGTCGTTTGTTGTTGTTACCTCACAGGTTGAACAACAGAGTCAAGCTGTTTTGGTGTCCATCGGCTTGGAATTGGATGTTAGCTGCTGTGTTAGCTTGTGCTAGCTGAGCAGATGTCTCATATAGGTGTGAACCACTGCCATGGGTTATATGCTTGTTCAGAGGTGCTGTAGTTGTCTGCCAGGAGCAACATCATGGCATTACTATGGTGTCATCGTATGACTCCACCCTGTGCAGCAGACTATATAATCTAATATATATTCTTAACTGTTTAACTACTGATATCAGTCACACAAAATACTTATTGTTTTATACTTATTGCTGTGGATTGGTCTATTGTGTCTCACTGTGAGTGATCATGCAAATACAGGACATGTGTGCAGTAGGGGATGCAGTGAAGGCTTTAGTCCAGTAGGTGATGCCATCACTGGAGTTACTGTTGTAATACACACAGTAGATTACTGAGCAATATTTCATCAGTCTGTAGTTACATTTCTGGGCACTACTTCATTTCACTGGCACACAGACGGTGCTAAAGTACTGATGCACTGCAGTGTGTGTGTGTGTGTTTTAAACTCTCACACTCAGCAGTGAACAGAGCAAGCAGACCCAGACTTTTTCATATTTTACAATTTCTCATTCATCCTCCCTCTCTCCCTCTCAAGCTGCAATGACGCATGCAGTCTAGTCTACATCTCCGCTCTTTAATTCTTTGATTCTCGTCCTGCTGCTCTTTTTACTCTTTTATCTCTCTTTCATCTCTTGATCTCCGTCCCTCTCTCTTTCCTGCCTTTCCATCTCTTTGATTGTCTTCTCCCTTCTTCCCATCTTTCCTTTCACACGCTCACATCTGACTTTCTCTTTCAAAGCATCTGAAGCTTTTGATTGCATATCAAAACAGAGGGGCACCGCTCGCCTTTGCATAACAACAGTCAACAAAAGCTATTAACAATAATTAGATGGCTGGCTCCTAAAAATTTTTCATCTGTTAAGTGCTGATATGTTCTTTCAACAAATCATCATTCGGGGGAGAAAGTCTGAATTACGATCAGCGTGACGCAACTAGAACGTCAGAGCGCGTTGCTACGTTTGAAGTAGTCTGTCAAATCTTTTTGAGTGTGTTTCTCCTGTCATGACAGTGTGTGTATCTGGAGTGTGTGTTCAAGATGAAGAAAAAGGTGAAAATTAGTATCTAATTCGCTGGGTCTGTTTCCTGTATGTGTGTGTGTGTGTGTGTGTGTGTGTACTGATTTATGCTGTCGTCACTGCAACACTGATGCATGATGGAAGAGCTGAGCGTCTGACACACTGAATCACCTTACACATCACAGGGCAACACACCCACGTAGCAGACACATACACACACACCCCTTTACTCATTCACTCTGCCTCAAATACACACTGCAGGGCACACATCTCATGTACAGTGGTTGTAGGAGCACGTACAGTAACTGAACCTGTGTGTGTGTGTGTGTGTGTGTGTGTGTGTGTGTGACTGGTGCCTGGTCCCTGATGTCCACACCCTGCCACTGCAGTCCTGTCTTTTTATCCTCCCCTCTCTTCCTCCCTCTCTCCCTCTAGTGAATAATGAATAAGTGGTGAAAGCAGAGAGCCGTTTTCTCTCTCTAGATCACACACACAAGCATGCACGCACACTGTAGGGTCAAACCAACCACACACGCACACATGTTAAGATTCTGATCATGTTGGGAAACACTGTTATGTTTTTTTTGTGTGTGTGTATGTGTGTGTGGTGTGTGTTTTCATGTCCTTGCCTGCACTCTTCTACATGTCAGCCAGTGTTGTTTGTGTGTTTGTATGTTTCCATGTAAACACTGATTAATATGTCCTTGATGATAACCTTTAACATCCTCCCACACACTCACACACCTTGGGTTGTTTGAGTGTGCCTGTGTGTTTCAAAGGGTGGATACAGTGGGATTAACAGGGATTAAAGTGGAACTGCTGAGTCTGAACCATCATTTTCTACACTGTGTGTGTATGTGTGTGTGCTGGTGTGCCTACTTATCACCTTTCTTGTTTTTCCTCCTTCAGGCAGAAAAAAACTGCATACGTGTAATTTTCTGTGTGTCTATATCAGCAGCGTCTTCGATTACTCAGTGGGTCGATGCAGGGTGGGCCAGGAGCCCAGTGAGCGTCAGGCTGTTCCTATTTTAAGACGTGTGTCTGAAAACTTGAAAGATCTGTAGTGTTGGCTGGAGTCCCAGGAAGGCTTTCTGTTTTTTCTTACTCTCTGCAAACCAAAGCAACCATTGCCGGATAAATGCCACACAGGGTTGCAGCTGGTCATATGCACAGTATAAAAGGTGCACTGAGAACAAGGAAGATGCTCTTCTGTTAAAGTGGGATTGTGAGGGAACAATCCAACCCTTTTATCTCATCTAAAACTCACATTTATTGCAAAGCATAGTTGTATGTAGCTGCTTGTTTTAAGTGGAGAATTAGCATTAAAGTCACTATGAGACAGATAAAATGTGAAAAATTACACTTCTCTGCCTACTCTGTTCTCTCGTAGTGGTTCTAATGGCCTTACTGCATATGAACGAAAACAACCAAACAGCCGAGGAGTCTCTAACACAGGTGTCAATCATGTTAACCACTGCTTGTGAACTGCGGTCAAACTGTCAAACTAGGCAGTGCTGATCAAATATCAATCAAGATTCTGTTACTGCATTGCCTATTTCTTGCCTCAAATTTTTTCAGAAACATATTTTAGTGTACTGTTTAGCTGTAAAATGAGAACGTTTGTGACCCGGCTGCCTATAAATAAAATGTATGATTATTATTATTATAATTACTATAATTAAAACGTGGGTGGCATCTAATATTTCATACCTTAATACCTGTCTGACATTTCACTGGGGAATACCGTATATGACCCTATGTGTGTAAAAAAAGAAAATAATCCTAAAAGCTGAGCTGCTAGTGGTCAGCGTAGTATGCGTGAAATTATCTAGCCTACAGTGTAGGGTTGGGTGATGTGTCAAAATTTCCAACCAGCCACCAACACCTCAAACAACCAGCGACTACTGATATATTCACAGTGTTGTGCGTAGATGTGAAAATCTGCTGAGTCTACTGATGTTGCTGGCCAGCTTTTTACGAGACATTATCCCCACCATTCACAGCCATGAGCCACTTCCACTGATTGAGGTGTTAAAGAGTCTGTGGGCATGAAGGATCTCCTAAAGCGTTCAGTCCTGCAACGCAGCGATCACTGTAACTGCTTCTCTGTCCTGCCATGGTGTTGTGGAGAGGGTGGCTGCTGCATTCCCCGAGGATGGTCTGCACCTTGCTCTGTGTACGTCCACACACCACAGTCCCCACTGAATCCAAGCCCCTGCCAAGTCCTGAACCTGCCTTCTTAATCAGCTTGTTCAGCTGTTTCCTGTTCTTGTCCGTCATACTGCCTCCCCAACAGTGTATGGCGTACAGGAGTGCACTTGCCACCACCGATTGGATACAACATATGCAGCATGTCAGTGCACACATTAAAAGACCTAAGCTTACGGAGAAAGATGAGCCAGCTCTTCCTTCCAGTAAATGGCGTCTGTATTCACTGACCAATGTGTTTCCTGCTGTAGAGTGAGTTATGTCTTGACAGAGACAGCAAACTAGCTCAACAACATGGCCAAACACAAGTATGATGCTGAATATATTTAAATCTGTGGACCTTCACTAAGAAGACATCTGAACCCCATGGCTGGACCAGTTGTTTCTGAAAGCTTTTGAGGCAAAAAGTAGACAATGCAGTCACAGAATCATGATTCATATTTCATCAGTGCTGTCTAGTTTGACAGTTTGACCGCAGTTCATGAGCAGTGAGTGACATGATTGACAGCTTCATTAGAGATTCCTCGGCTCTGATTGATCCTAGTGAATGACATTAGAGGCAGTAGAAAAAAGGAGGAGTGACATGATTTTTTTTCCACAGACTATCTGTCTCATGCTCTTTCGGAATGTAGTGACAGTTTCAGCAAATATGACAAAAAAAGTAATTTTCATAAAAGTTACCAACTGCTTCAAACCTGGTACACTACACTCATGGAAACAGTAGGACTGTCACTTGGTCCAAACACATGGAAAGTGATGTTATTCGTTGAAATTTATACAGTCCATGTATCCTAATCCTCAACTACATGCTAAAACTGACATTTTCCACAAATAAAAAGTGACGGCCTTAGAAAATAAAATATACAAAAATAGAAATTTGAGGTGCAGCCAACAATTTCCCCGTACAGGTGTGTGTCCTTTCAGGTGAAACGTTCCTGACTGCTACATAGGAATGGCTAGATACAGACGATGTGCTGATTGCTATAGAAATTAAAATTATACAGAAGAAGTCATCAGTAATATTTCATTATGAAAAAGTAGCTATTTGGAGGCACTCCAACCAGCCTCATTTTAAAGTGGGAAGGGATGACATCATCTTATTATAGCACACACAAGTGAATGCCACCTCCATCTCCTCTTCCATGCCTTCATTACAGCCTCACAGGAGCATGCTAGGAGTGGCTGTAGATATATACAGCCGACCTTTCTCCTCTGTGTGGAGCTATATTAGTTTATGTAGGTTTCCACACAGTGGGGAATAATTTATCTCTACAAATCACTATGTTGACAACAGGAAGACCCACTTCCACAGACTAATGAGACACTGTTACAGTACAACTGTCTGTAACTACACACCGTACAGGGCAATAGTGAACTCCAGCAGGCTTACACAGTGTGTTTTCTCCCAAACTAGAACTTCCAGGCCCTGCCAAGACAGCCACTTCAAATCACCAAGAAGCAGTACATCCAAGGTAAGGCACACACACACTCATTAATACACACACCTCCCACACGTTCTAGAGAACGAGGCAGTGATAAATGTCGAGGTGCGTGTGCTTGTGTGTGTGTGTATGTGTGGGTGAGGGAGACATCTCTCAGGGCATACAAAAACTGATGAGCAGTGAGCTAGTAAAGAGGCTTTATGAGGATGGTGAAAGTCCACAGCAGTAAAGGGCCAGTCACTAAAAGTGTCTCCTCCATATGTGTGTTTATCTGAACTGCACCGGGGCTTCTGGTATATAGTTTGTTTATGTTGCATCTATTTCATTTTAGGATGATATTTAAAATTGCACAGTAAGCTTATAACATGAAAATATTTTACATTTAGCCTATTCAGCCCCGCATGATTATACAAGATCAAAAAATGAAACGTTTTCCTTTTACCAGTTCTGCCTCGACACCTAAACATTTTCAGACGGGAAAATGGCACTTAAAGCTGGATTAAACCAGATTAAGTAGGGCCTATTGTGTTTAAAATAGAACTGGAAGTTGTTTTCTCTTCTCTTGATATAAGCTTATGTCAGTTTGATGAGAACAGAAAAAGATGGTGGATGGAAAATTATCAAAAGCAAATGGGAAGTGGCAGGATTCACTGTGAGCGTGGCCTTTTTATAGTCTGTACGTTGTTAAAGAGCCAGTTTTGAAACAACTGAGAAAATGAACAGCTGCTCTTAATTGATCACGTATGTAACATCAGTACCAAACCTTTCTTTAATCTGCAGTGTAATATCTCTGTTTACTTTCATGAAAAGAATGTGTTCTCCAAGACAGCTTGGGGGAGGACATTATCCATATGGACACAAGCATCAATTTAGCAATCTTAGTTTTGGTTATATTCCCATCACTCCTTCTCTGTTGCCACCGCCTGTCTTCTTGTCATCTCTTCTCCCTTGGAATAAAATTTTAATTACCTCGTCTCGCCCTTGTTGCACACAGTCATTATTTGATAAAAACTGCCACACAGACACTTTAGGAAAACAGCCTGACTCTTCATTTTGGTTGTTTGAGATCTGCATCAGTTATATTATGACAAAATTGCAATTCATAACAAGTCCAGTGTGTAGGATTTAATGGCATCTATTGGCAGAAACAGTACGTAATGTTCATAACTATATCAGGGTTCAACGCTAAGGTTTTTTTTTTCACTTGCCTGGTCGGGCAAGTTGGTCAGAGATCTACTTGCCCAAAGTCAGTTTTTACTTGCCCTATAAAAATTGTTTAATTTAAGCGGCTATCAATTAACAAAGACTGCAGTTATTTTTATGTTATGTAATCTTTATTCACACTGTATTTATTAATTAAAACAACATATGTCATGTATTGTAGCTTAATTCCTACACAAATATGACAGTGTCAGGGCTTAAAGTGAAAAATGTGTCAATCATTCTCCGTCTATAATTTTGCGCCCATGCCCACCTCTATTTATTTTTCACCCCTCTCTCCAGTTCTGCTGTATTAACACCGGGTTTAATATACTTTGCTTCCATCTCTCTGCCCTGCTCTACTTCAACGCTACTTAGCTCTCTCTCTCTACTCTACCAGTAGACTACCACATCCACCTGTTGCACAAAACGCACACAGTAGTGTTTCCCCTAGGATGGAGTTGTAGCAGCGGAGGTGAAGCACACGCATGAAAAATAATTTTCACATGCGTGAAACTTTTTCGTATGCTTGCAAAGCACAGCCTACTGGGATGTTTCTATGTATCTACTGGCACCAGAAGGGCTCTTTAGGACTAAGTACATACAGTACATGTCTGCACAGTCATGAGCAGGTGAAATGTCTGTCTAGCTTACATATGAGGAGTCTCAAGATTTAGGAACATACAATTGTATTGAATATGATAAAAGTAAAAAGTCACTTGACATGCTGCTGTTTTGTGCTATGACCTATTTAAGTGCTTGAAGTTGTTATTTACGTGACAACGCCTGAACGCAACACAAGCTCAGCATGAGTGCTGTGCTACGCTGCTCGGAGTACAGCGTGTTTGTCTGAGCGTAACAGCAGTCTGATGGTTATTTACACAGTGTCCATAACAATAACTTTGTCAGCTGACAAACTGCACCGGGCTTGGGGTCAGGTTTGGTCAGGAAAATACGTCCCGAGCCGCTCTAGCATGCTCACCTGTGTGTGTGGCGGAACTCCGCCGTGCACGATACAGAGAGCAGAGGAGAATTGTTAACGCGTGACCATGTAGAGACAGAAATGACACAATGACATAACACCATAAATAGTATGTTGTTATGTTATTATATGAAGCGTCCGTCGTGCAAAATAATATCAATGGGGGCTGTGGGCAGGACATTGTTACACAGCTGTGCCTGTGACTTCAGGCAGAGAGACCGCTGCATCAGAGCAGAAGGAGCACGTTTTAAAATACATTTATTTTATCAATTAGTTACTAACTTTTACTATTTTTAGCAGCTTGCCCGATCGGGCAAGTGAGTTGTTAGTTTACATGCCCGACCTTGAGTTTTACTTGCCCCGGGCAATCGGGCAATCCTTATTGTTGAGCCCTGTATATTGTTAATGTGTATAATCACCTGAAACTAAGAACTGTATTTTTGTTCCCTTAAGCGGGACTTATACTTGTGCCTATGCATGTAGCCTACACCATCGTGAGCATTTATACATGTGCGGTGGTGTGTCTGTGTCACTCAGCAGTTACACCTCAAAAACACTAGTAGATGGCGGAGGTTTCTGTGAACTGCTGTAAAGTTTAGTTGATTCAAAACACACATTAAACACACATTAAACATGGCTTAATAGAGACAATTTCAAACACAAGCACACAAATCAGCTTCACTATAACTCGCAGAATTCACAGACAAACACTTGTCTTTATCTGGACACATTTTCCCCACAAATACAACGTGCTAATGTTTTTAGCACAAGCCTATGGCATTTTACATTGTATAAATTAGCCTAGCAGCTAGCGAATTTTTCCTCTTCTCATATAAAACCAGGGACAACAGCAACATTTAACAAAGGTAACGGTACATAATTTGGCTCCGTTACAACTCACAAAGTTCACAGATGAAACAACTGTCTTATACTAAACATGTTTTCCAAACAAATACAACATGCTAACTTTATTAGCACAAGCCTATGGCAATTTACATTGTATAAATTAGCCTAGCAACGAGCAGAGATTTCCTCTGCTCATATAAAGCCAGGATAAATCACACACAAGACTTAAAATGCTATTTTTGAGGCTTTGTTGTCTTCACAATTTATTGTTTTTTTTTATCTGTGAAATTAAAGTAAATAAAAGGTTTTTTTCCACTGAGGGAAATGGTTTCAGCTTACAGAAATAGACAGGAGGTCTGCGTCACCACAAAGTGTAGTTACATTTCTGGGGAGGTTCACGTCAGGCTACGGTGTAGATTACGGTGTTGATTCAATGCAGAAGTATAAATTCCGCCTTAGAATGAACCATTTGCATCTACATAAGGAGCGGGTCCTTTCCCACAGAGTCCGCCATGTTGTCTCTACAGTAGCCCAGAATGGAAAAATCAAAGTCTGGATCTGGATATCACCTTTTGCATTTTCACGTCAGCCACCCTTGTTCTCCTACACGCTTGGTACACAGGAGAGGTTTCAGTTCTGCAACCTCACCTTTTGATGCCACTAAATCCTTCACACTGAACTATTAAATAAGCAAAATAAAATGACAAAAAATAGCCAAAAATAGAGCAACCTGCAATGTACTCAGCCAGTCACTGATATATTTTGTCTCGCCACTACTTTGATTTCGAGCATTTTGCACTTTTTGTTGTACTTCACAATTACATGCACAATACTGCTATGAGGAGCTACTGGCTGTGTGCCGTCTGGTCGGCGTACAAAAGCATGTGTTGACAGTGTTTTTGCACTGTATTCTCACTTCCAGAAGGGGCAGACAAAAGTCTGCACCAGAGAGTTAAAATTCTAGTTAGTTGTCACTGGAGACCACAACGCTTGAACCGAAGCACGTGTTTCCACTGAAGGCTTAAACTCAAAAAAATTGTTGTTAAACCACCACCACCACGGTTTCATGATATTATACAATTATTATTGTAATTATTATTATATAAGTATGACAGGCAGCTGAGGAGGAAAGGAGATGCTTACACGGTATGATAACTGTAAATTTTCATACCATGGTATATAATTTCATGGTATACTGCTGCAACCCTAGACCTAAGATTACAAAATTATGCAGTGCTCTAGTTCAGGCAAAGAATAGGGTCAATATTGATTTAAACTGCCTGTAGATTTCAAAGTAATTTCAGCATGTTTACTCATAAATCACTGCAGTGAGCATTAGATTTTCACTTATTCATACTCCAAACTGTTGGTCAGTACAACTATGATATCATAGGTTTTTGCCTGCCACTGCGCAGACACCTCTTGACAAATGATCAGCCTCTAATGAGGATGCCTGGTCGTGGTTTTCGGAGGTCATCACTTATCTGGAGGGCTCCAGTTTAATACTTGTCTGCTCCAGGGTTACCAGATTAGCTGGCTGGCAGTGGATACCAACCACAGGACAGAAAAAAATTTCTCCATTTGCACATGAATAAAACATCAAAACAAGTGCATCCATCTGTTGGCACGGCCAGGCCACACTGACTCTGCTGTCAGTCACAGCCGGTGGAGCCACATTCAGCATTATAGCTCTATTTCTGTCCCTTGCCTCCTCCATGTTTCTGTGTTTCTTTCTCTCTCTGAGTGATTCATAGGTGCTAACATCAGCACCTCTGCTCCTCACTTACTCAGATTCCCAAAGCTCCTTGTCATCAAATCCTGCCCCTGCCACATCCCTCATATCATCCCTTCTCTCACTCCATCAGTATTCCTCTTCTCTCCATTTGTCTTCCTGTGTCAGTAACCGCTTTGTGTCTTGAGGTGAGAGGTGAAGCCCCAGTCACAACTGATTACAGTGATCATATGTGTGTGTGTGAGGCCACATTTTCAGTGCCAGCATGTATGTGCTTGTGTGTGTGCATGTCCTGCTGCAGTTATATTTTCTTCATGCTGACGTGGGATGCAATGGTTCATTGTTACCCATCATTTCTCCCACACTAAAGTCAGCACTTCAGTCCAGCTCCTCTATTGAAGAGAGTGCAGTGATAGACTGATCCTGATTGGATTCTGATTTGCCTCTAAATGGGGCGCTGCGGCTTCATAACTTAACTTCTCATTAAATCAGATGTCAGTGTTAGCTCCTTTTATTGCTCCTCTAAGTCCACAGCTGCTCACTGTCTGCGTTTCTGTGTGGCTTCTCTCTGTCAAATATACACACAGGATATTGGATCCAAATGACTGTGTTATGCTATATGTTTGGTCAATAAATTAGTTTTGAAATGTGCTGTGAAAGACGTCCATATGCTACATGATGAGATGCTCTGCTCATTTATGGAAGGTCGATTCAATTTATTTCTGCCATGCATGGCCCCTAACCAGCGTCACTAATAACAGAATTGAGAAGTGATAGAGCATGGTACAATTACGAAGG
Organism: Epinephelus fuscoguttatus; assembly: GCF_011397635.1. NCBI lineage: Eukaryota > Metazoa > Chordata > Actinopteri > Perciformes > Serranidae > Epinephelus > Epinephelus fuscoguttatus. The sequence continues at coordinate 13,620,749 of NC_064774.1, forward strand.
CATTTGAGAAGTGTTTCTATGGCTTTCAGTGTATGGTCATACATGGCACACAAGTTGCGATTATTTACTAAATCCTATCTTTCTTTATTTTATGAATGTTCAAGTATACTTTAACCCAAGAGAATTTTTTTTTATGTAACATTTTGTTAATTTTTGTGAACTTTCAGTTCATAATAGTGATGAGAATACATTTAAAAAGGCCATTTATATACTAACATAAAACAATAGATGGTACTATAATAGTTGTAAATGTTGATTAGACCTGAAACAGTATTTTAATCACACGTAATGTGGATTCTTCTTGAATTAGACTCTGTTTGGCCAAGGAAACTCATTCAAATTGTCTAAATGTATGTTCACTACAAACACATTTGTCGGAAACTGGCTATAGTTTTCTTTTACTCCACAAAATAAACTAAATTTGCAAGCAAGTTACCAGAGGCTATTGTAATATATTTGCTCATTTAAAGTTGCATGCACTTTGCATTGAGGTGTTTCTCAGGGGTCTGTGTTTGGTCCCCTCAGGAAAGGAGGAAGAAGTGGTGACTGTTCATCCTCGGGCAATGTTTATTCCTCAGGAGGGGTGGACTTTTCTCGCAGCAGGTAAGACAATAGTAACGTCAAATTTTCACTTTCATACAGCATTATTTTTGCCCCTGTCACCCAACCAGATACAAAGTAATGAGGCTCAGGTCATAGTCACATAGTTTATCAGTGGGTCCCAGGTCTTGTAAAATCTCTTCATGGAGGCGCTGAGGGTGCATCTGATTTTTTTCCAGCTTGATATTTTGCATCACACCTTTGATCAATTGGCTGTGTGATGGAGGGATTACATCCTTCCATTTGAATAGAAGTGAGCGTCTTGGTGATTGGGAGGAAAGGACAATAGCCTTCTGTAAGTGAGCAGGGATATTTGAACCATCTGGAACTAACAATATACCAAAAATACCAATCTTAGGAGAGAGCAAAATATTACAGCCTAAAGCCTTGAAAATGGTGTCAAAAAGGATAACCAGGATGGTGGCTGGGGTCCGTTTATACCTGTCACATACAGGGCTATAGTGTAGCCGATGTAGCACTTTAAACTGTGTGAAGAAAAAACAATGTCCCATTCCTCATTTGAGAGTGGGCTGAGCACCTTTTTATATATTGTTTGACTTCCTGATGTCATCATACATAAAATGTCTTAATCTTTAAAAACAGTAACTTCATCATGCAACTAACAAGTTAAGGTCACACCAAGTGGCAGCCTCTGCAGCTGAAAAGCCAACACGGAAGTACCAAAAACTGCAGGTCAGTCCCCATAGACCCCATGTTAAAATGCCCAACTTTACAGCAGAACTAAACATGTTTACAGCCTGGCACAAAAAACAGTTTTGGTCTCTATAGCTACTTTAAAACATTTATGACACCTGTGCGGGGGGATTTTATATACCTCACCCATTTACATTTTTATTAATGCTTAAAGTTACACATAATTAAGGGTCCCAGGCCGTCTGTAAGGCATCACCACAGTCCATGAGTCAGATCCATCCCTCGCTCCTTCACAACCTCACCCTCTTATCCAAATATGATCACTTCTGGTTCCAAAAGTTCAAGGTGGTGACAGCTAAAATGCCGAACTTAAGAAGTCCACAAACCAGTGGGTGGTGTCATGGTTGCTACATCCCTTATTCTTATACAATCTGTGGGTACTTCTAATAGATTAAAATCAGAAATCACTGCACATTTAGCTGCTCAGGCAGATCATATCATTAACTGTTGAACCAGCCACTCACTAAACCTATGAGGGGGTTTTAGCCTTCTTGGAAACGTGTATGAGCACCTGTTTTGACAGCGGCACGACAGTCACACATGAGTGACTTAACAAGTTTCTGAGACGTCTTGAGTTGTAGTCCTACCAGGGATGCACCAGTTTATTGGCTGAACATGGCCCATGTTTTTCTCTTGTGTCACATTAATTTTGCTCAGACTAAAAAGCAAAGCTCGAGACTAAAGGCCATAGAGTGTTGGGCAAAGGTAAATTCTAACATTCTCATCATGTGTTCATTGCAATCTTGTCAGATGTAGTTTTCGGTGAGAATAAATATAACTGTTTAAAAGAGAAATTTGTCAATGTTTTTACAGGAATATAAAATAGATATTAGAGAGGGAACTATGATGCAAAGGTAGTGCAATTTAGGTCCAAATGACTTTAAAAACATCGGTATTGGCTAACGGCCAAATTGTTGTTATTGAACATTGGTATTGGCCCAGAATTTCAAAATTGGTGCATCCCTAAGTCCTCCTATTTCTTTGTACTTGAATGTGCAGACTCCAGTCAGCGTAAATGTTCTCCCTGGGCTCAATTTGACTTTTTGAGTTTGGAATTTAAAAAACCCTCTAACTCTGACACGACCTCAGCTGGCATCATAAGGTCACTCCAGGGTGTAACGCTGGTCCAGGCTGTGCCGACTGATGGGAGAGCTGGGACACTGTCAGCCTGGGAGAGCTTTGCAGGGCTTTGTGTGTGGTCTGCTGGCTCTGACAGTGTGTCGCGCACTTACATAACCCGACAGATAAACCAGGGTTAGCAGGAGGACAGCAGCAGGATAAGAGCGAGGATCCCACATATATACACAACATGGCAGGGATTCACAAAACACATGCACACCAAGCACACGCCCACGCAACCACACACGCACGCACGCACGCACTCAGGCCAGGTTGCCATGGAAACAACCCCTCCTAGGGAGCACTCGCCTAGTCACCCCCTTTATGTCCTCCGATGTCCTTCCCAAACTAGAACAACTGCTGTGGGTGTCTGTGTGTTTCAGCTACTATCATTTTTCAGTGTCCCGAAAAAATTTCAACCAAGAGGCATGTCAGAAGGTATTATGTATCTGGATGTTACTTTCCTGTCTGTGAAAGCAGTGTGTGTATGTGTAGGTATGACGCAGTGTGTCCTGAGTGTGTGTTGTGTTTATTTATCGATTCAACCCTCAGCAGAATCCAAATCATGGATTTGTAAAAAAAATGCACGGCTATCAGGTCTGTTCTACCAAAGATAAAGCAAACTATTCTTTACAGTACATTTTGAACAGCCACCCCATCCTGAAGCAGCCTGCATGTGCCTGATGTGTGTTTGTTTGTTTATATTTGCAATTGTCAACTCAGTTATTTTCTACCGGGAGATGTCTGCTGGTGTGCGGGAGCTGGAGCTGAGAGAGGCAAAGAGAGGCTCGCCAAAATGAGAACAAAGGCAGGCCTAATTCCCTCATCAACCCTGTTAGTTCAGTTTTTCACTTTTGTTTATTTTTCATTCCCTAGTCCATAATGGACGCACACACAAACCCCATGTGCAGCATCTGTAAAGAGCAACATATGTTGTGGCAGTGGTGTGGTTATTAAAATAGCAAAGTTTCTAATTGCAAGATATTGAATGTTGCCACTGTGCAAAAGTGCTTCTTGAGAAAATGCTAACAGCAGTTGCATACTGCACTTTGTGGTCATGATAGACGTCATTTTGGCAGAGCACCTGCCGCAGCAAGCGAACATGCTGTCTGTGGTCATTTTGACTTGACCAGCAGACTTCACTACAAGCCAGTTGGCTGACGGCTGTTCTTAAACCAGCCGCCAGTGATTTAACCAGCTGAGTTGCATGTAACACCATCAGCTCAGACGGCCAGTTCACACCGCTGCAGCTTTTCTCTGCAACGTACTAAAACGGTTTCATCTCATCATGAATCTTTGGTCTGAGCTGGGCTTTATCACACTAATGTAATCAGTAGGCAATTTAAGGGGGGACAAGGCGGGATGCCATCGCTCTTGTTGGCAAAATGACCAATTATGTCCTTCTCGTTTACCTGCTGTCCGGCTCCATCCCGAGATACTACCCTGTTTGGACCCATACCGATAACTGATAACCGATAACTGAAAACTATTGAGAGCTATTACATTTGAAAGAACATTTCTCTTTTAATGAGTGCAGCATTGTAGCACTGGTTTAGTGGCCTGAAAACTCACTCATCTGAATGTGTTAAATAATCTCATGTGATGCTACTCAACCAATCAAATCAGTGCATTCAAATAAGCATTGTGACTCGAGTGAGTGAGACACACATACACAAGAGAGATGAGATGAGAGACACGAGTCGAAGAAATAACTCAGAGAAAAACACTGAGGTTTTATTCAAGAATGGACAGGCTCTTACATGTTCATTCTTCCCATGAACTGCTCAAAAACCAGTATGTCTCATCATGTGCCCTGAGACTATGGCGATTATTAAAAGCTTCAATGTGAAGCACCACTACAAGACAAAGCACAGAGCACATTTTGAACATACAGTCAAATCCAATAAATTAAGCCCAAGGTAGTTTTTCAATGTTTTGTTCTTAAATATCACCTAAAATAGCTTTCATCTACTTTTTTACTATAATAATGTATCAAGTGACTATGTAAAATAATATGTCAGTGTTGTTTTCTCAACTTTTTGCGTTGCCCCGGAGTAGCCAAAAAAATTAGTCATTGCAAGCTTTAAAATAGGTGGAAATTTCTTTTAATTACTTAATACTCACATGGGTAAAAGCTGGTCCAGCCACTTCATTTATCAAAGTAGGAGATTTATTCATATTTTTCTGCAAATTTTGATATAGCCATAAATTCCAATGCCAACACAATGCAATACAAACTCTAATAGTACATCAACGTTTGTTTTTCTTGAACAAATGCTGGTTTTGGTTATAATTTTGGTCAAGTCCCTCCTCTTGTCCCTCTGGGTTTTAGTTATGAGGAGCCAGGTACATAGGTGTACATTTCTACCAGTAGACTTTAACCCCCACAATCCAGTTCAACCTAAACCCCTAGTTCGCCCTGGCCTGTATGCTTGTCGAATCATCCTTCCCGGAGGCCCCTCTCTGCCTACCACAACCCACAAGGGACATTTCATATTCTTAGTGTGCAGGTTATAGTTGATCTCTTAAAGGGACAGTTCAACCCCAAATCCAAAATACATATTTTTCCTCTTACATGTAGTGCTGTTGATCAATCTAGATTGTTTTAGTGTGAGTTGTGAGTGGATATCTCAGTGGTGCTAGGAGAGCTAGCAGTAGATGCATGTTTCCCTCTGCGCGTTAATACAGTTTGTAGTTGCTGTTATGTAGAAATAAAGAAATTCCCTCATTAAACTGCTCATAACAAGGTCTGGACTATCCTGAGTAACCGGATCATGGTCTCTGTAAAGAGGCATTGCTGTGTGAGAAGGCAGACATCTCTATGGACAATAACACTTGGCTGCTCACACCAAAACATTCTTGATTGATAAACAGCACTACAGGTAGGAGGAAAAATGTGTATCTTTGATCTTGGGGTGAACTGTCCCTTTAAGATTTCATAACCTTCATGCTCCACACCGCAAAGCATCACTGACCGGCTGTTCAGGGTACTGCGGGTGGTTGCATTAAAAATGTATGAGGCACGACTTAGTCCCCTCAGTGTCTTAGTATGCTGTCCAAGGAACTGCAGGAGCAAGTACCGACTTATTTACAGTTTTTAATACATCTAGTCTCAAGTTATACATGACCCTGTTCTGTGCATTTGCAAAGTACTTTAATAAGGTTACAACTAATTTTGTTTGCTATTAACTTTAAAGTGTTGCAAAGGCTTTAACATAATTATTAGAATTGCCCTTGATTAGTTTTGATTTAATTTTCATTAAAGCAAGCAGACACTAATAGTTTATGATAGTTATTTATTGTTAAAAATAGTGCATATTCAGTTAATTATAGTTAAAGTGGAAAGACTGTGTGCCATTTTTGCTACTGAGGATAGTAATTGCAAAGAACCTACACTGATTTTCTTTGGTAACTGAGGATAACCACCAATAGCTACCAAGGAAAACACAAGTGTTATCCTCCTCCTATTTTGGTTGCACAATGCTTGCAGCACTTCCTTTGTGTTGGAAATTGTGCCATTGTTTTCCCGTCAGATCATACCTGGTGGCAGATAGAATTGCATGGTGAAGCAAGGCTTATAGGGAACCAATCTAAACACCAATGTTTTCATTATTCTAAGGCCATTACATTGTGCAATCAGCATTTACTGTATGACAATGACAATAACAATTTTCAACAGTTAAACAGTAACAAATATTAGTATATTAAGTATATTAAATACAATATACTATAAAATATATATACTGTTACTGTTGGGGGGGGGGGGGTAATGAGACAACAGAGTCTGCTGTTGCCCAGACTGGAGTCGTATGACGACACCAGGGCGACTGTATATGAGAGGCAATCCCCCCACTCATTGGATACTAATCCTCTTTACTGGTGGAAAGGATCAGCAAACTTTCTGTTGCTGCCATTACACAGAATCAGTCAGTTCAACATCTGCCCAGTTAGCATGAGCGAACACAGCTGCAGCAACTAATATCTGACACTGAGCCAGTAAACAGTCCCAAGAGACCACTTTGTTCTCATCCCAACTCATACTCATATAATCAAATATCACTGCCTTGTCAGTGGATTTTAATGTTTAAATATGACGTGGTAGGTATCCTCCTGCATCTGTTTTTGACGATCCGGGACAGCATGTCAATTTCCGCTTGTTACATGCATTGTGTCTTTTCGAGGTACACTTCTGTTTTCAAACAGTTTCTGCTCGTTAGATGCATACAGTCTTTTTCAAAATAAACTTACAACATCGGTAAAACACGACATGTTTTAGGATAATTCCCTTGTCTAACAAAAGCACATCATTAGGTTTAAATAACAAAACCACATGGTTAGATTTAGGCAACAAAAGCATTTGTTTAGGTTTAGAAAAAACATCATGACATGGCTTAAAACTCACCTGAGACCCAGGAGAAAGTCCGCAGTTTGTTGGACCTATCCACTTCGGCAGCAGATCATATTGTGGGAAAGGTGCCTTTGCGTATTGGTACCTGATGCCAAAATTACTGACAAAGTGACAGTATTTGACTAGTTCAGAATGAGAATGGGCTGAACAAACTCACTCAGACACTGAAATGGCTTGACCTTGACCTATGCTGTTAAGTAACATTAGCCATGTGGTGCTAACAGTTAGCCCTGTCACTGTGTTTGTGGGGGGGTGGGCGGACTCTACGTTACAAATTAGCATCCGCCCCCCCCCCCCCACACACACACACACACACACACACACACACACACACACACACAGTATAGTTTCAGTTTAGGGGCATAAATGGCACTGAACTGATCCAATGTTAAGGGTTAATCTGTGGAGGAAGTTACTGGAGGTCAGTTATTCCTGTACGGATCAATACAAGGATTCTTGATTGTGGTGTTTATTTTTTATCACAGAGACTAGCTGTGTTAGAAGGTGGCCTTGGAGGACATGCACATACACATAACTCATGATCACTCTTTCTTACGTGTTAACTCATGTTATTACTCTCTGTTTCATACACATATTTTCCTTCTTCCTCTTCTCCTTTCTATTTCTGTCACGCAGAAAACTCTCTCTTACACACTCTCTTTCCCTCTCTCTGTCTCAAACACACGCACATACACACACAAATCCTGGTCAGCAATATGTTTCCAAAGCTGCCGGCCATGCTTAGAGGAAATGTGATCTGACTCATAAAACATTGATGGGAGGATATCTTTAGAAACTCCCTTCCTCACCTCATCACAACCAAAACCATTGCTCACCTCACCATCACCCCTCCACCCTGCTTTCTTTTCTTTATCCATCCCACTGGAGTCTCTCCGTCTCCCTCTCCCTGTCCCTTTTATCTTTCTCCTCTGCAACCTATGGCCGACCCCGAGTTAAACGGTAGATGGTGTGATTGTGACCTGAACTTCCGAGGAATTCCTCTTTCCAGTAGTGCTGAATGAAATGACCTGAAATATTTATCAATCTGTCAGATTTTCCTCAATTATGATAAATGTACCAGTAACTATTTCTGATGCATTAGTGCGTGATGTTTTCCCTCACAATCCTATGCACCCATCCTTCATCATTCTCTCCTCCCACATTAGTAGAAACCTATTACAGCTGGTTGCTTCATCCTCACTGAGAGAAAATTTCTCTTTTTTACCCCCATCCATTTTGAGTCGTTTTTCCCTGCATTTGGTCGGGTTTAATTTGATTTGGAAGCAGCCGAGCAGAGGAAGAGATGTGTCTGGGTGAAATGGCTGTAATGGAATGTACTGCAGTTGCTTTGTGGGTGTGGATATAAGTGTGTGTGTGTGTGTCTGCGTCTATGTGTGACTATGTCTTGAGAGATGTTTCAGTTTAGATCTGCCAAGCTGACAAGAGAGCTGTAGACCTGTCAGTACAGGACATGTCACCTGCCACCAAGAGGTGTGCTAGTGTTGTCTCTCTGTACGTATCTGTCCATATTTCTGTTTACACAGTTGTCTGTTTGAGTGCATGTTTAAACAAAGGTGTATTATAGTGTGCACTTAGATGAGACAGAGTTTCTCTCTGCCTATTTTAAAGATGTTTTGCTGTGTGTCTGTCAGTGTGTCTCGTTTATAGCCTCCGGTTATCTCTCTCTGCTTATGTAACTGCCCAGGGCAGATTTCTGACACGATTTGGTCTCAGAGGTCTTTTTATTCATGGCGTTTTTCTGTCTGTCCTGCAACTCTGCTGTCCTGAAACCATGTCAGTCCTGCAGTTCATGTCCTTTCTCCAAATTGACCTTGAATGTTTTAACTCTTTCACAAAAGAGTGAAGACAAAAATGAGTAAGCTTGATGGTTATCAACCAGAAATTGAATATTTGATCTTTTTTACATAATATGACACATTTGAATACACAAATGGAGTGGATACATGAATTATTTTTCACTTGTGTTTGCGATGTGAGATAGGGCATTTGGCCTTGGGACAGGTCTGCACACTCTGAGTGCTCCTGTAGTTTTTATGTGTGTTCTATAATGGATGGTGGTTTGATTTATTGAAAAGAGTTGAACCCTCGTAGTTTAAATTCAGATTTTCAATTTTGTTTAAACCCTGGTGTGAAAACCCTAGTCCATTACATTATAGACAAAGAAAGATTTTGGAACTAACATACTACTGTGTGCAGAAAATTTATTTCCCAGAAAGTGTTGTACATGACAAATCCACCCTTTATCTGTAATTGCTAGCTATGCCTTAATAGTTACAGTACTCAGACACAATCATAAGTACAGTGTGAAGAGCAGTGCAAGAGTTCAAACAGCACTACGTTTACATGCCCAAAATATTCTATAATTTTCTGATATTGTTTACCCAGATTCCAGAAAAGACAATATTTCTACTAAGCTGTTTTTACATGGCTAATGAAGTAAATACTCCACTAATATTCTCATTTACATTATAGACTGTGTAAAAATAGTGGATGTAGCCGCTGTGATGTCACCCATTGGATTGTGAACTCCCTTATCGAATCTTTGAGCTTGGCATTTTGGCTGTCGCCATCTTGGATTTTCTGAAACCATAAGTGACCATATTTGGACGAGAAGGTTGGAGCTGCAGAGGAACAAGGGTGGATCTGACTTGTAGTGTGTTTATTAAGCATGAATAACATGTTTATGAGGCCGCCTATCCTGTTTATGATCAAATTCAAGGTATGGTGTTTACATACGTACAGAGAAACGTAAACATGTTGGGCTTTTTAACATGGGTGTCTTTGGGGATGGACGAGCCAGCCTCAAGTGGCCATTTAAGTAACTGCAGTTTTCAGCACTTCTGCATTGGCTTCATTTTTCAGCCCTGGAGGTTGCCTCTTGGTTTACATGCAGTAGTGCATAGTTCGATAAATGTAAAACACCCCAATGCTTCATCCTCTAACCGCTTCATCCTCTTGAGGGTCGCGGGGGGGCTGGAGCCTATCCCAGCTACATCGGGCGAGAGGCAGGGTACACCCTGGACAGGTTGCCAGACTATCGCAGGGCTGACACATAGAGACAAACAACCATTCACGCTCACATTCACACCTATGGACAATTTAGAGTCACCAATTAACCTAGTCCCCAATCTGCATGTCTTTGGACTGTGGGAGGAAGCCGGAGTGCCCGGAGAGAACCACGCTGACACGGGGAGAACATGCAAACTCCGCACAGAAGGGCTCCCACGCCCGGGATCGAACCGGCAACCCTCTTGCTGTGAGGCGAGAGTGCTAACCACCACACCGCCGTGCCGCCCAACACCCCAATGCTTTACGCAAAAAAGTAATGATAATTCTAGTTTTCTGCTGTTCTGGCAGACTTGTTCAACCATGTGAACACAGTCTCTTTTTTGTTTTTTTGGTTCCTTCAACCACCTTCTCAACATTGCATTATTTGTCGATATCCAAAAACCTGTTGATATCTAAGTCTTTCATAAAGTTTAGAAGACGGTGTGTTTCTCCTTCTGACCAGAAATGTGGGCTCTTCTTCAGGAGATGCATCTCTACCACAGCCTTACAAACTGTTAGCTAGTTGGTTTGTAAACAACATATCTATGGCAATGCACAGAGCCGCAAACTGCGGTTAAATGCCCATTTAATATTCATTTTCCAAATATGCTCAAAAATGCGACATTCGCAATAAGGCCTATTTGGAATATCCAAAGGGAAATGCTGTTTACATGACCTGTATCAAATTCTGAATAATGTCGTATTTGAAAAATCGTGGAAGTGACGTCACTCTCCTGTAATAACCCAGCTTTACATAGATTTGTGTGATAGCGGCAGCAAATCATGCCAATTTCATCATCAGGATGAAAAGAGTGTCATACCACAGAAGATCCTGCTACAAGATATGTTATGTTAAAGAAACAGGGTCAGCTTCTAATGTGAGCTTTTTGACGCCTGCACATATTCACATTTTATAACCCTGGAGATAGCAGTCGTGTTAGAGCTTACAATGATGCAAAGTATACTCTGTAATTCATTATTCCTTTTCTAATAAATGCAAGTGAAGTGGGAGGGTTAGATAAGTAGTGTGAAAAAAACAACAACGACGTGTATACAACTGTTTCTTTGTGTGTATCAGTAGCGGCTGTATGTGTGTGTGGACATTGTCCAGCTCAGGTAAAATGGAGTTCAATAGCACAAAAGTGTTGAGCTATCTACAACATCAGATGTGAGCATCATGCTGCAAAAAAGTCTTTTTTCCTAGACCCACCATTTTGGATTGCCATCAACAGTGATACAAAGAGAAACTGTCAGGGGCAGAGACACCAATTTCTCCACACACAGTAACCTTTCTTACTGTAGTGGAAGCTCTTACTGGCACTATTTGCTGTTGCCCTCTCCACCTTCATGTATAAATTGCAACTCCTGTATTTCAAAGATGTTGTGGTAAATGGTAGAAGTAGCTGAATTAAGTGAAGATGACAGCGAGTACAACTAAATTGCAGTTGTATCACTTCAGCACAAACAACAAGCGCCAAATGATTAATTATAGTGTTAACACAAACACTTGAGGAGTCTTTAAGGGTTCTATGTACTTCTTGAACCATAAATCTCCCCTTAACATTTCACTTGGACATTTTTTTCTACACTGCAGACACCATGAAACCACCCTCATTAAGTGGATTGATGATGCCTGGTCACATAATAACTGTACTGCACTGTATTTTGAAACAGTCACTAACATTCTTTGAATAGTGAAGCTGTCCTTTTAATTACTTTATATTCATGTAATAATATATTAATGTCAAATGGACAGTAATGTACATGAGAAACAGAGAAAAAGAAAGAAAATTATGTAATAATCATCCACTTATTGTGATCAATTTAAAGCAGACAGACGTGATCACTTTAGGAGGTTTCCACTGTACTTCAAATGAGACAATTTCGTTGTTGTATATCTCCATTCTTACATATATATTTATCATAATGTTCAAAAACTAGTTGGACATTTTGGCAAGTACTCTTTTGCACTTTGAGAGAGTTAGATGAGAATATCAAAACCTCTCATGTCTGTATGGTAAATATGAAGCTAGTGCCAGCAGCAGTTAGCTTAGCTTAGCAGGGGGAAACAGCTAGCTTGGCTCTGTCTGAAGGTAACAGTATCTGCCTGCCAACACCTCTAAAGCTCACTGAACATGTTACAATGAATATGTGTTGCTCTATTTCCTGGGCGCAGTAACTTCTTGAAGAGGCTCTGGTAGGTGGATTTTGTTACTTTTGGACAGAGCACGGTAACCTGTTTCCAGTCTTTGCTCTAAGCCAAGCTAAACTAAGCTAACCTAACCAGCTGCTGACTTTAGCTACAGATTTACCTAACAGACATGAAAGTGGTATCAATCTTTAATCTAATTCACAGCCTGAAAGCAAATAAGCTTTTTCCCCCAAAAAAACTTGTAAATGAATGATTTTGGATGTGACATTGGAATAATGTATTAAGAAGGTGTGTGTTTGTCAGACTTCTGCCAGGTGGAGCTGCGTCTACTGGCTCACCTCTCCTCTGACCCTGAGCTGCTCCGCATTTTCATCAACCCGCAAGCAGACGTCTTTACCATGTTGGCCTCTCAGTGGTAGGTCTCTCACTCCCATACACACACACACACACACACACACCACACAAACACACACACCCTGGTCCTCCCCTGATCTCCCTGCCAAGGTGAGTGTTGATGCTCCACGGGGTTTTTCTTTCCCAGTCTCTCTGTGTCTCTCTCCCTTTCTCCTCCCCCCGACTACTGGCTCCTTCACTTCAAATGCTAATAACCTTGTTGCCATGACTACCATGCCAACTGCCTCATTCGCTCTCTCTTTTCCACAGGCAGGACACCCCTGGGCTGGTCGCCCTGGTGATTACATTGTCGCGCTTTTGAAGTATTTTTGTGAGTGTGTGCGTGTGTATTCTCCTCCCCTCTTGCTGCCAGTGTGTGTGTGTGTGTGTGTGTGTGTGTGTGTGTGTGTGTGTGTCGGTGTTTACACACAGGTCTGTTGTGTGTGTGAGATATCCAGTGTTGCACCTTCACTCCTGTCATCCATCTCAGTCAAGTGTGTGGCAGAGGGCGGCCAGTTAAACACATTACCTGGTCCCATAGACCATATTAACAGCTCTTCTGAGCCTTTACATTGTGCCTCTTTCATTATCTCTCTTTCACCTTTAAACAAATTAACTGGTGTCACTGCCGCTCTGCTGGGATTACTCTGCCTTACTCTCATCTTTTGAACCTTCTGTTTCTCTCTTTTGTAGTCTTCTATTTCTTTCCTTCCTTTCCTCTTCTCTGCCTTTTTGTACAAATCCTTGTGGCCTTTTCCTTGCCCTCTCTGTCCTTCCTCTGACAGATGTTTCTCCCTTCTTATTCCCATTTCCTCTTCCTTTCCTATCACTCTTTTACATGTTAATTTCACTGTTTCTTTTCCTTTTCTCCCTCTTTCCTCACCTCTCCTTGTCCCATTCCTCTCCCAAGGGTGTCACTGATGTGTCTGTTACTCTGGTTGAACCACTTCTATGTGTAAATCAGAGAGTGAGAAATGTAAAAAGGATTCTTATTCGTGGTGGGTTAGCCAGAGGCTTTCTGCTTACTACAAAACTGATTTCTCATTACTTTGAATACTATTTAAATTTTCAAAAGTCTTTCTTTTACATTTTTTTCATCTTCCTTGTCCTTCAATTTGTAGTAAAGCAACAAGCCTAAGGCCCTGTTTGTACCTGGTATGCATTTTGAGTGATTAAATCACAAGTGGACAACTGAAACCCTTGTTCACATCATGCTCATGTCTATTATGCGTCTCCAGCTGACCGCTTGTGTTCAGATTTTGTTCCTGCCCCGTGCCCATTTTTTGACGTCTGCACTTTTGCTAGCTGCTCTGTAGTATGCTTGCTAGTCAGGTTAATGGTTTTGTCAGTACAGCTGGGGATACCGCTGTCAGCAGAATTCAACACGTCTCCTTCTATAGGGCAAAACGATAGATGGTCACACAACATTTTGTCCAACTTGATATTAAATGGGAAAGTTATATAGCATTAGTGCATTGTCACCAAAACAAACACCACATCCTGCATTGATGATGAGGACCTTGTTTGGGATACATCAGGACGCATTAGTGTTTTCACTTGATCATTACTGAACCATAACGGTGCAACTGGGCTCTAAATATTTTGGGAACTGTTGTTTTTTTCTTTGGTTTCTCTGCAGTTCATTCAGTGGTCAGATTGAATAGGTTTAAAGTGTGATTTGCCAGGCCATAGTAGGTTTCACTGATATTCTCTCATTCAATTCCAATAGTGTGAACTCTGGATGAACCTTCTCTTTCTACTGTGAGGTTTAAGTATAGCTTTGCTAAAGCATCACTTTCATAAAGATATACATGTAGGAGTTTCCTGAAAAAACATGAATAGACTCATAAAAGTAATCTCTCTCTCAGTCATCACTTGTGACCCACTAGAGGTGTGTGGTGGTGTATTTTCTGCAGAGACTCTGCCCTCTGCCTGTATTTTCTTATTTCCTTCTTATTTTGCTGTGTTGAGGACGTTCCTGGGCAAAGCGCCTGGGTGAGGTCGGGACTTAAGCGAGATTTATACTTGTGTGTCAGCTTTATGCTGACCCTACACATGTGGCCTACACCGCTGTGAACATTTATACTTTTGCGGAGGTGTGTCTGCGTCACTCTGCAGTTACACCTCCAAAACAGTAGTCAGCAGCAGGGTGTTTGTGAAGTGCTGTAAAGTTTAGTTGATTCAAAACACACATTAAACACACATTAAACATGGCTTAATAGAGACAGTCTCAAACACAAGTGCACAAATCAGCTTCACTATAACTCACAGCATTCACAGACAAACGCTTTTTATCTGGACACATTTTCCCTCAAATACAACATGCTAACGTTATTAGCACAAGCCTATGGCATTTTACATTGTATAAGTTAGGTTGGCAGCTAGCGGAGATTTCCTCTGCTCATATGAAGCCAGGATAAATTACACACAAGCCTTATAATGCTATTTTTGTGGAGTTGTTTCTTATCTGTGAAATTAAAGTAAATAAAAGCTTTTTTTCTGAGACCATTTCCCTTAGTGGGAAATGTTTTCACCTTACAAAAATAGACAGGAGGTCTGCGTTGCTGTGATGTGTAGTTACATTTCTGGGGAGGTGCACATCAGGCTACGGCGTAGGTTACAGTGTCGATTAGACACACAAGTATCAATCCCGCTTTAAAACAAGAAATTGACCAGGTGACCGATAATTCCTGCATAGTGTACCTTTCATTCCAGCTAGTTATAGGCATTATTGTGCTCCTGACACTGAAACAGGAAACTGCTCCTATTTAATCTGAACACATTTTGATGCTAAGTTTCCAGTTTCTTTTATCAGTGACTGCTGATTTATTTATATCTTTATTGAACTGTTGCTCAGAGGGATCATGGTCTCATGATGTTATGTTATCAGACTGGTTAAACCATTTGCACAGCATTTTGTTCTTCATATTCTAAACAAACCCTTCATACAAAATAACATCTCCCTGTAATAAAGACTTTCTACAAACTAAAAGCATCAAAGACCATTTAAAAGTACAGTGTAGTCCTCTCAGACATCTGACTGTGCCGAATATAGCTTTTGTGGCAGGAGATTCCAAACTTTTGAGCGGTGGTGTGTATCTGTTGTAATAAAACAGCAGGGTTTTCCAGTAGATAAATGCCTTTCCAGCAGGGGGCAGTGGAAATCCAGTATGGCGATCTATCAAGGCGATGCACAGTGGAGGAAAATGTTCAACATGAGTTCACCCACTGGAGGTTATTGGTTATGCATTACTTACCTCAACTTGTCATTTAACACAAAACTCACTCACTCAAACACTCATGGTAAGTGTAATTACCTCAAATTTAAGAGTCGTTATCCTGGGGCTTGCAGGCATCAAGGCATCTGACATCATCAAACACTGGAGCTTTGAAGCTCCCATTTGTATTTTTCTTTGTGTGTGTGTGTTTGTGTGTGTGTGGCATTCTCTCAACACTGATCAGCGGTGGCAGCTCCCAGTCAGCCCCTCCAGAAATGCCACTTTCCAGACGTGTTATCCTACCCTGTCTGATCCTGAGTACTACGACTGTCTACAAGTCACATTACATAACTGTCTCTGTCTGTCCATCCCTGCCTTTCCCTCTCTATCTCTTCCCCGTCTCTGTAGTTCCTCTGTCTCCTTGTACTCTGTGTCCTTTTAACCTCCACATCTCACATTGTTTCTTTCTTTTTATTTGTTCTTCTCTGGATTTCTCTACCGTCCTTTTCCTCCCTACATCAGTGTACACTACTTACCTTTATACTTACCTGCAATGCCTGAACAAGAAAAGGATGATCTATCCAAAAACAGTCTTAAATTTAGTCAAAAATTATCTTGAAAACGTTTGAAACCTGTAGACTGAACAAGTCTTGACCTGGACACCATGTTGTTCACCCCTAAAAAATGTGTTTATCTTTATCCCTCAGGAAGGGAGTGAGTGCGGGTGAGGTGACTTTTGAGGATCGGGAACATGCCAAACGCATTGTCTACTCTGTTGTGTATGGCGCAGGTGAGTACAAACACACTCTGACATATTAGCCATAAACGTCCACCTTTTCTGGCTGCCTTCTTCTGCCCCATTCCTTTTGTCTTTTTCTGCCCTCCTTTCTCTCAGATTCTTGTCTCGCACTCCTCCTGTAACAAAACAAGGTAAAAAAAAAAAAAAAAGATGCTAGCTAACAGCTACACAGTTCTGTATTACAGCTTGCCGAGGGATACGTTGAAAGTGAACTAACGTTAGCCTAGCACATGGCTAACTACTGCATGCAACCCAACCGTTCATGTTAATTTTTAATACAGTCTGCGTATGAAAACGTCTTATCTGAACCTTCAAGTTCTGCACTTACATGCCTCCACGCCTGCTGTTTTCTGTTGAGATCGTGGTAACTGCAGTTTGTAAGGTCGTAAAGCTCTGGGTATCCAGCAGCCACCACCACCAGTTTCTCCTCCATTGTGTGCCAGCTGTAAACTCGTTGTCATGACCACCACAGCAGGCCTGCCTCTCAAATCATCAGACTGGACGATGGGGAAAAGGCGGAGATGACGTGGGGTGTTTTTTCGCTCTGAGTTGAAATTTTTTCAGTAGCAAAAAGCTCCATTCTCATTGGAAAACAAAAAGCAACATCCAGCTGCTTCAGTGCTTTCTGTCGGATCGGGCCTTACAGAGCAGTGGGTGGTAGTAATTGATTTACAATAGTGAAGATACAGATATTCATCAATCAACTGGGCAATTGACCTGTATTGTTTCAAACTGACAAAGCAGCAGGTCCTAGTGTCATTTAGCAACTGGTGCAGACCTACAGGTGGTTCACTGTGTGAAGAGGGTAAATGTGTAGCAGAGGAGATGAAACACAAACTAAAAGAGGTTGCAGTATTACAAGTATGGAATTATTTTACAAAGTGCCAAAAACTGCAGTTCCTCAAATGGCCATTTGAGGCACAGTTAGTCACACCTCGGAATGCACGTCTAAATCCAAAAGTCCAACATGGTGAAGGCCAAAATGCTGAACTCGAGGCTTCAAAACCAATGGGTGATGTCACGGTGACTTCATCCATTATTTTATACCATCTATGATGTTTACACAAAAACGTTAATTTCTTTCATGCTGTGGACCACAGCCCTGATTCCACTGGGTGAACTGGGGTGGCGGTGGATGCGATGGTGGAGGGGCAGGAGAAGATAAAAATAGAAAAAGGAAGATGAATGTATAATACACCCATGTGGCCCATAAAGAGACTTGTCTGTGGCTCTTGTGACCCATTTATGCTTCACACACGTGTATGCTCTTATGAACACACACACAAACACACACACATGACCAGAGTGATACGAGCTGGTGGACATGTGGTAGATATCTGGGCCAGCTAGAGATGTAATCATTGGCAGAGGATTTACATTCTTGTCTAACAATTGTGAGTTGAGGGAGGTTTTTGTTCATTAGTTTTTAATTTAGTTTTGGTTAGTTTCTGAAGTGGGTTTGCTTGTTTCAGTTTTGTCTTTATTGTTTAAAAATCTGTTGTTATAGTTTAGTTTTTATTAGTTTTGGTATCAGTTTTAGATTTTTTGTTCCGATTATAATATGGGGGGTATTTGTTAGAGGCAAGAAGATCAGAATAGGCATTGCAATACAAACAACACATATGGACCATTGCTTCTTAATGCTTGTAATGTAATGTGAGTACAAAATATCGTTTGTTAGTTGTTGTTTTTTTCCCTAATGTCTATTTTTATTTTTATTTCAGGTAACTAAAATGTTTTTCATTACTCGTTTCAGTTAACCTTTCTGTGGTTAAATGTCAACTTTAGAGCCTGATGTCAAAACTGCTACTATACCAGATTACAGCACCCATTCAAAACACAGCTCATCATACATTATTGATTTCACAGAAGCATCTGAGTGGCCTCTGTGGAACGTAAAGGGCTTATTATTTTCCTATATCAAACTATAATGATCAGCATTTTCTTGCAACAGGAAAGAACAACTTTCAGGTGCATTGGGACCTAATTGATCTGCTACTTTTTAAAAATCCAGATATTTTTTGTGAAAATTCTGAAAAAACAAAACAAACAGAATTAAAAATGATAAAGCTCATTTAATGTTTGATCATGCTTTGAGAAACTGTGGATACTTAATTACGTAATTTAAGCAAAAAAGATGTAACTGGTTCAGTTTTATAATGAAGGCATCTATGTATTTAGCTGTATTTGATATTATTGATATTCTTGAGCCAAACTGAACAGGGAAACGTAATAAATACGTAAATGTAAGTAAATATAAAATAAATGTATGCATAAATACAGAAATAAATAAATATAATAATAAATAAGCAAAATTATTTTGAATAAAAAATTATATACATGAATGAATGAATACAGAAATAAATAAATTATTGCATAAATAAATAAAGAATCAATAAGTGCTGAAATAAATGCATGAATAAATTGAAATAAATATGGAAATAAATAGATAAATGCATGAAGAGATAAATAAATACGAGTTGATAAATACATACATTACATAAATAAATCTTCTCTCTTAAATTTAGTCCTACATGTTTTTTTACATCTACATTTATTTATTTTGGTATTTCTGTGGCTCCAACTTCTACATTTAATTGTCTATATTCAGTTATTTATATCAGCATTTATTTATTCTTTTATTCATTTATTTCTGATTGTTTTTTTTTTATTCATGTATTTATTTATTTATTTGCTAAGTAAAAAGCACTCAGTTCTGACGTCTTTATAGTCTGCTGACACCAGTCAATATTTAAAACTCAGCCTCACTTTTGGGATAAATATTTGGGCGTGAAATAAATTTAACTTTGCATGTTGTACTTTAATAAGATATCACTTAGTGTACATTGGTTTACTTTATGTTAACAGGAGAACATTCTGCTGCGCTGCATTTGTTGGTTTCATGCTTACTC